>NW_028079044.1:10845281-11099863 GCF_014824575.4 Sturnira hondurensis | reverse complement strand
CTAATTTGTGACTTTGTTCCTCTAATTTGTGACTATAATCTACCAGTTCTGTGAGCATCCTGATAAATAGTGTCCTGAATTGTGCTTCTGAGAGGCTGGCAATTTCTTGGTCGCTGAGAGTTATTGGCTCTTGGACTTTGAGTTCTTCTTGTGCCATCTTTCGGGTTGTTCTTGCCTGTTCCATAGCAGGATCAGAGCCCTAAAATGTTCACTAGAACGGGGCACCTAAGTCGCTGGGTTGTGACGCTGTATGTGGGGGCGGGGTCAAAGAGGGACTATGGCGTCCTGTCCACCGCCTGCCGCCACGGCCCTCACCGGTGCTGCAGTTGCTGCTGTCACCTGGCCCACGCGTTTCGTCCCACTGCTCGCGAGTGTGCCACCGCCGTCAGCCCTCGCCCCCTGGGGCCTGCGTGGTCTGTCTCACTGTGCGCGAATATGCGCCTGCGGTCTGCCCCGCACCCCAACTGGTTCCCGTCTGCCTGCGCGCCTGTGTCGGGGGCCCTGTCCTGCCCGACCCTGCTCGCTGCTGGCTCCGCCCCTCTTACCGTCCCCGTTGAACGGTTAGATGTAGTCGGACTTTCGGACTTTCGTATAATTCAATTTTCTGTCCTTTGGTTGTGTCTTTGTTTCTCCAAACCTTTGTTTTATTCAAACTTGGTTGTGGGAGAAGGCACAGTGTTTCCACCTATGCCTCCATCTTGGCGGAAGTCCTCTTTTTTTTTTTAAAGATTTTATTTATTTAACTTTAGAGGGGAAGGGAAGGAGAGAAATATCAATGTATGGTTGCCCCTCGTGCATCCCCCACTGGGAACTGGCCTGCAACCCAGGCACAATTCCCTACCGAGAATTGAACCACGATCCCTTGGCTCGCAGGTCTACGCTCAATCCACTGAGCCACACCAGCCAGGGTAGGTGACACCTTTCACAGCCACTCTACCTAAAATTGCACCACCACCCCCAACTTCCTACTGCTATGCTGATTCATTTTTAACCTTGGCACTTATCATCATACAAAATGCCACTTCCCTGACATTTACTTCCAGTGTCCTAAAAGCTTAATGAAAGCAGAGATTTTTGTAAGATTTTTTTCCTCTCCAATCCTCAGCACTTACAACAGTGACCAGAAAATAGTGGACTCTCAATATAGTATTTGTTGAATGAGTGGTTAGTGTCACTTCACTTTCTTTTTAAATATATTTTGATTATGCTACTAGTTATCCCATTTTCCCCTCTTCATTCCCCTCCACCCTGCACACCCCCTTCACCAACATTCCCCCACTTTAGTTCATGTCCTATGTCTTAAGTTGCTTACCTTCTACATTTCCCATACTATTCTTGCCCTCCCTCCTGTCTATTTTCTACCTACCATCTATGCTACTTATTCTCTGTACCTTTTCACCCTCTCTCCTCCTCCCACTCCCCTGTTCCTAACCCTCCATGTAATCTCCATTTCTGTGGTTCTGTTCCTGTTCTAGTTGTTTGCTTAGTTTGCTTTTGTTTTAGGTGTGGTTGTTAATAACTGTGAGTTTGCTGTCCTTTCACTGTTTATATATATATTTTTTAATTTTGATTTTAATTTATCTTTAGAAGGGAAGGAGAAAGGGAGAGAAATATCAATGTATGGTTGCCTCTCATGCATCCCCTGCTGGGAACTGGCCTGTAACCCAGGCATGTGCCCTGACTGGGAATCGAACTGTGGTCCTCTGGTTCTCAGGCCCACGTTCAATCCCCTGAGCTACGCCAGCCAGGGTTAGTATACATGTTTTTTATCTTCTTTTTCTTAGGTAAGTCCCTTTAACATTTCATATAATAAGGGCTTGGTGATGATCAACTCCTCCAACTTGACCTTATCTGAGAAGTGCTTTATCTGCCCTTCCATTCTAAATGGAAGCTTTGCTGGAGAGAGCAATCTTGGATGGAGGTTTTTGGATTTCATGACTTGGAATACTTCTTTCCAGTCCCTTCTTGATTGCAAGGTCTCTTTTGAGAAATCTGCTGACAGTCTGATGGAACTCCTTTGTAGGTGACTGTGTCCTTTCCTCTTGCTGCTTTTAGGATCTCCCCTTCATTTTAATCTTGGCTAATGTAATTATGACGTGCCTTGGTGTGTTCCTCCTTGGGTCCACCTTCTTTGGGACTCTCTGAGCTTCCTGAACTTCCTAGAAGTCTATTGCCTTTGCCAGACTGGGGAAGTTCTCCTTTATTATTTGTTCAAATAAGTTTTCCACTCGTGGCTGTTTCTTTTCCCCTCTGGTACCCCTATAATTCGGATGTTGGAACATTTAAAGATGTCCTGGAGGTTCCTAAGCCTCTCCTCATTTTTTTGAATTGTTTCTTCATTCTTTTCTCGTTGGATGTTTCATTCTTCCTTCTGGTCCACTCCATTGATTTGAGTCCCAGTTTCCTTCCCATCAGTATTGGTTTCCTGTGCATTTCCCTTCATTTCAATTGGTTGATCCAACCTGGTGAAGACCTAAGCCTCCGCCCCTCATACCTAACAGGTGCAACCAGACCCCCACCAAAAATGGCTCATGGAAGAACAGATCAAAGCCCCAGAGCCAATACTTCTAAGTGACCAAAAGATAGCCAACCCATCAGATGCACAGTTCAAAACACTGGTGATCAAGATGCTCACAGAACTGGTTGATTTTAGTTGCAAATTAGATAAAAAAATGAAGGCTCCACTAACTGAAATAAAGGAAAATGCACAGGGGACCAATAGTGATGGATAGGAAACTGGGACTCAAATCAATGGAGTGGACCAGAAGGAAGAAAGAAACATTCAGCCAGAAAAGAATGAAGAAACAAGAATTCAAAAAAATGAGGAGAGGCTTAGGAACCTCCAGGACATCTTTAAATGTTCCAACATCCGGATTATAGGGGTACCAGAAGGGGGAAAGAAACAGCCATGAATGGAAAACTTATTTGAACAAATAATAAAGGAGAACTTCCCCAGTCTGGCAAAGTAAATAGACGTCCAGGAAATCCAGGATGCTCAGAGAGTGCCAAAGAAGTTGGACCCAAGAAGGAACACACCAAGGCACATCATAATTACATTAGCCAAGACTAAAATGAAGGAGAGAATCCTAGAAGCAGCAAGAGATAAGGGGACAGTCACCTACAAAGGAGTACCCATCAGACTGTCAGCGGATTTCTCAAAAGAGACCTTACAGGCAAGAAGGGGCTGGAAAGAAGTATTCCAAGTCATGAAATCCAAAGACCTACAGCCAAGATTGCTTTATCCAGCAAAACTTTCATTTAGGATGGAAGGACAGATAAAGTGCTTCTCAGACAAGGTCAAGTTCAAGGAGTTCATCATCACCAAGCCCTTATTATATGAAATGCTAAAGGGACTTATATAAGAAAAAGAAGATGAAAAATGTTAACAGTGAAAGGACAGCAAACTCACAGTTGTTAACAACCACACCTAAAACAAAAGCAAAACAAGAGGACAGCTAGATCAGAAGTGGAACCATAGAAATGAAGAACACATGGAGGGTTAGCAACAAGGGAGTGGGAGGAGGAGAAGGGGGGAGAAGGCACAGAAAATAGCATAGATGGTAGGTAGAAAATAGATAGGGGGGAGGGTGAGAATAGTGGGGGAAATATAGAATCTAAAGAACTTGAGACACGTGGTTATAAACTAAAGGGGGGAGAATGGTGGAGGAGGGAATGTGGGGGTGGAGGGGAATGAAGGGAATAGAACAACTGTAATGGTATAATCAATAAAATATATTTAAAAAATTCTTGCCTGAGGATTCATTTATTGATTTTATTTTTTGTTAAGATTTTATTTTATTTTTTAGAGAAAGGGGAAGGGAGAGAGGGAGGGAAATACCTTGGTTACCTCTTGTACACCCCCAACCAGGGACCTGATCTGTAACCCAGTCACATACTCTGTCCAAGAATTGAACCAGAGAACTTTTGGCTTGTAGACGACGCCCAACCCACTGAGCCACACTAGTTAGGGCCATTTATTGATTTTAGAGAGAGGAAGAAAGAGGGGATAGGTGGATGGGAAGAGGGAGAAAGAGGGGGGGAGAAAGAGAGAAGTATCCATTGGTTGCCTCCTTTACCTCAACCAGGGACAGAACCTGCAACCTAGTTGTGTGTCCTGACAGGGAATCAAACCCACGACTTTTTGGTGCATGGAATGGTACTCCAACCAACCGAACCACAGAGCCACACTGGCTGAAGTTGTTTTCTAACTTCTCATGAAATAAGAAATACTGTTATTGAGACAATGTGAACTAGTAGAAAGAACACAATCATGGGTTCTAATATCAACTTAATTGTATAATGTTCTACCATTAGATATTTGAATAGTTCTAATATCTAACTACTGTAGAATGGTTTGTACCTCTGTGTGTATATGATAGGGAGTGGAGCAAGAGCAAGATCTTACAGGGCTGTTGTGAGAACTCAGTGAAATACTGTACAGAATGGTCTCTAACAGTCTGCTAGACAGCAGACAGGCACTCAGTACAGTTTACTCACATTTCCTTACCCACATCCTACACCAAGGTTTGAAATCTGTTTGATTCCAACACATAAGTTAATGAAAAAAGTATTAGATACGTCAGACCTGTGTTCTGAATTTGATCTTGAAAATGCAGTGATCAAACATAATTATCTGCCCTGTCCTTTCTTTTTGCACTTGCTAATAACAAATTTATAATGAATAGTCCATTTTGGCTAACTCTAGGCAAAAAGATGGGCTAAATATTTACTCTGATTTACTAGTCACACAAATGTGAACCCCTGGGGGCATGATTTTAAGATGGGATGAAAAGAGCCAAAGAAAGGGACTGAGACCATTTGAACTCTACATTCAACAACGAAGTCCTTCATGGATCTCTGCTCCTTCACTTCCATTTGATCCTTACGTGGTGGATGAGACAGGCATATGCGGTATCATCCTCATTAAGTGGGTGAAATACAAACTGAGGCCCAAAGAGGTAAAGTGACTTTCCTGAGGTCACAGTAGGAGCAAAGCCAGGTCTCCCAGTTTTTAATCCTATTGTTATGCCACCTTAAAATAAACAAAAAACAAAAAACAAAAATAAAACAGTGTCCTAGTCAAAGAGTTGAAAATGTGGAGGAAAAAACTTTTTAAAGTACAGGACCATCCCGGTTTTTCTCGTAATAGAATGTAAGTATTCCAAATGATCAGCGTACATCATATATATTATACATTATAGTTTCATATTATTCAGTTAGGCAATGAATAAAAATCTTAGGTGTTAGTCACCCAGTATCATTTGAGAAAATCTACGACTTAACATACTGGTTTTGCTTTTCTTTCGAATTGGAGACTGAGGGAGGTTGTTTTTTTTTTTTTTTTTGAGAGAAACATCATGGTTGCCTCCCCTAGTAGCTTCCAACCAGGATTAAACCCGCAACCTAGGTATTGCCCTCACCAGGAATCCAATGAACCTGCAAACTTTTGGTGTACCAGAAGACACTTCAACCAACTGAGCAACCAGGCTAAAACTGAGGGAGTTAATTCTTAAGGGTGCTTTGGTGCTAGCCACTGATCACTGTGAGTGATTTGCCAGAGAAAATTACATTGATTTTAATAAACCATTTACCAACTTCTTGGTGGCACAATGGTTCCACAAAATTTGAGTGGGTTGCTTGCTGTTAAGCAAATAATCAGGAAAGCTGATCTAGAGGGGAATTGAGGACAAACCAGTAGCAACCATGTTGAAGGCCACGCGCATATGATTTTCAAATACCATCTAGCGATAAGGTATGTGAAGGGCAGCTATGCTAAAAAGAAAAACCGAGGACAGGGCCAGATCAAGGGTACGTGGTAGGAGGCACTTGGCATGCAAACTCACCCAGCAAAAATAGGCCACGTTAAATCTATTACCAGAATTGCAGTTTTAATTTTTAGGGAGGGTTTGTTGTTAAAGTAGCCAAATTTCAATCTGGGGAGACACTGAGTTAAAATTTGAAAGAGACTTAACCCCAAACTATTTGGTGTCTTTTCCAGGTCTCTGATATCACAAGACGCCAAGAGCTAACGCCCCCACACCTCAAGCCTCTACACACTTCTTGGCTATTCTCTCCCCCAACTTGCAAACCCCAAACTCTGAGCTTTAAAATAGATTAGAAAGATCTGGGGCCTACACTTGGCCTAAGCGGGTTCTTTTCGCTTTTTCTCCCCTCCCCACCGCGATTAAAAAAATAACCGAGTGTGCACTCCCTTTTCCTGGCGCAAACCCCACTCCAGGGGCGGGTCCTCATCCCGGCGGGCTCAGACCCCGCAGGTTGGCGGGAGCCGGCGGGGGTGGGCCGCTGCGAATCCCGGGAAGCCGAAAGAAGACTGCCGCGCGCAGCGCTCAAACTCGCGCCACCACCAGCTTCTGATCGGCTCCCCACCCTCACCGTCACCAAAGGCGCCCAGCCAATGAGCAGGTCGGAAGGGCAGGGTCTGCGGGATAAGCACTAGGAGGGGGAGCGGCGGGAGGGGAACGGGAAGTCGAGGGCGGGGTGCGTTTGACGGACCGCTGCTCAAACCAATCCTCCTTGTGGCTTCTTTTCACTCTCTTCTCTGCGGGGTTCAGCTCTTGTCCCACCCCCTCATCCTCCACTCCCCCTTCTCGCTCTTTTTCGACCCGCCCCACTCCCTTCCCCCACTCTGCGGGCAAATCGCTGCTGGAAAGAGGCGGGGGCCAAAGCGGCGGGCTCGTGTGGAGACTTGAGGTGGGAATGACGGGCGGGTTGGCCAATAAGAGGCAGGCTGATGGCGCGGCTGTGGCTGGAACTGGCCAATAGACGGGCAGGCTGGGGGCGGAGGCCCAGGTTCCAAACGCTCCGCGGCGCCATGGGCTGAAAACTCAACCGAGATGGAATCTCCCAGTCTGAACCGGTTTCAACCGGTTCCGAGTTTGAGGCACTAGGAGGAGGGGGAGAAGCGGCTGCAGCGGCCGCGGCAGGAGCAGCGGGAGCTACAGCATCAGCAAGAGCAACAGTAGCTACAGCCCCGGCGGCGGTGCCTCTTCCAGTCTGTGCTGCTGCAGTCCGTGCAACCACCCAGAGGGGGAGGGGGGAACCACCAGTCGCTGAGGAGCAGGAGAAGGGGGGAAAGTTTAGGCGAGCCGGGGTGGGGGGGGGCCCAGCGCCGGAGCCGCGTGAGAGAGCGAGCCGTATTTTGGTAGGGGAAGTCGGACTGCAACTGGCAGCAGAGCGTCCCCCAGCCGTGTGGACTCTGTACCCCTACTTCTGCTGCTCCTGCTGCCGCCTGTAGCTGGAGGGTCCCCCTGGGGCTGAATCTTTGGGACTTGACCCCGTTCCCCTCCCCCTCCCCTCATTCCCCAGCCAGGCGGGAGCGTTTATTCCCCAGATTAATTCCCCCTTTTTTTGTGGGGGGGGGCGGGTGTGTGTGTGTGTGTCGGGGTGAAGTGTCCCTGAATACTAAATATTGCTGAGCTTTTTTTTTGCCCTCATCTCCTTTTTTTAAATTTCCTTTTTTAAGGTGGGAAAACTGAAACCCACCTTGACTTCCTTCCCTCTCCCCTCTCCCCACCTTCCCTCTCCCTAATTCCCCGACAAGGAAGGAAGAAGCAGTTGGTTCAATCTCTGGGTAAGTCGACTGTGTCTTCGGGGCCGGGGGACGGGCGGCGGCATGGCTGGGAGGGAGGAGGCCGACTTGGGGCGCGGCGGCGGCCGCGGGAAGCGAGCCGGGGAGGCGGCGGCAGGCCCACAGAGGACCCTGCGATTGAATGGAGCCGCTTCTGCCCCTGGGAGATGGAGGCGGGGAGGCGGCCGCGGGAGGGGAGTGTTTGCAGGGTCATTCGCTTGTGCGGGTGACTGTGGAGGAAAGCGAGGAGCGTGATAGTGAAGCAGGGCCCCGGCGCGGGGGTGGAAGGGCTTCCCCAGCCCAAGGGGCTGGAGAGAAGTTGGGGTGATTTGAGGAACATCTCTGTGAATTATTAGGAGTGGAAGTTTCCAGAAATATTTAGTGCAGCAGCATTGAAACGTCCGCCTGCATCACGTGGCTGTTCGGTGGAGAGCTTGGGATCGGAGAAGGGAGGGGCTGCCGAGTCTCTGCTCCTCCTGCAGGGAAACTCAAAATCTTGAGTTTTTTCCCCTTTTTTGCAGAGTAGGATTAGAAATAGGAAAGCCTAGTTGATTTTTCACGGATCTAGCAAATGGGGTTTCGTGCCGTAGTTTGTTTTCAGGGGCTTGAGAGTTGTGATCGAATTTTTTCTGCTAGTACTGTATAGTGGATGATGCCCTGATTCTCCTTCATTCCGATGCCTCTTGAGTTTAGCGTGGGTGGGAGGAAGTGGTGTAGTAGAGGAAGCATTAAAGATTTGTCCAGCGGGGACCTCCTCTGATCACGCAGAGGCCATGCTGCTTGGAGAATGGGGCGGTGAACTTTGGGCGCCTGGTTTTGCCTCCTCCGAGTATGGGCGGGGTGAGTGCGTGCTCCGGTATGCTATAGTTAGAAGTGCTGCAAATCTGTTCCGGTGGGAAGCGAGGGGAGGGCGGGCCTTAGTGAGGTGTGTTTCTACTGAATGAAGCAATTGCCCGCACACCTATGGTAGCAGTGGTTCTCCTTGTAGAGATTTAAAAAAAATTTATGTATTTTTAACGTAATAGCTAGTTATCAATAACCAACGGTTGTTTTGTTTTGGGGGGTGGGAATTGGCAGTAGGTAGCCGCCTGCCTATTCAGTTTGTAGTGGCAGTGAAAGTATTTGGGTAATCACTTGTAAAGTCACCACATTGCTAGATAATCCCTTGTGTATGCTATCCAGTGAGTGGATTTTAGGACTGAGTGTTCCAAAGAGGGGAAAAAAGTATTTGTGGTGGTTTCACCTCTCACCATGGCAATTTATCTGCCTGATTGTGCATTGTAAGAGTGTGGGACACTACTGTAAGGGGGAGGAATGTTTCGGATGCTATTTGACTTGGGGGAGAAAGTGTGCTTGGCATTGGCCAGAAAGCCGCCATTTCTGTACTACCTCCAGTTCAAGAATAGGTAGGTCATTTCGAAGATAGCCGCTAGTTCTAAAGATGGCAAAACTCTTCAGTTTAACACAAGTTTATTTGTATTCTGATTTTTAGGAAGAGTTTAGCACGAAGAACTCTATGAAAAAAGTACTTGAAACTTTTTAAGAGTTTATTTTTTGTTTTGGCTATTAAATGATGATAAGATTAAACAGGAAAATTTGTTCAATCTTTAACCAAAAAAAATCGAAAACTCGATATGTAGATCTTGGTGCTTTGTGGACATTGTTGTTCAGCCTCAACTTTATATTAGTGTTTAGATCAAAGGTTTTTGTTGTGTGTGCCAGGTATTCAGTATTTGTTTAAAAACTGCTATAAGACTTTGAAATCTCAGTTTCACTGTCATTGATGGATCAAAAAACTTAAGAGGAATAAAAAACCTTCAAATTTTAATATCTTGATTTTTACTTTATATGTAACTTAGCGGACTCATCTTTTGACTTCTGTGTAACACATCATTTAATAAAACGTTTGAGCTAAAATAAAAGTTGCTGCCATTATTGTTAAGATCATTTTTTAAATGCTATAAAATATCTAAGAAATAAAGCCTTTTTTTCCTATCCAGCTAGTTTATCCAAACGTAATCAAATTAGTCACCTGTTTTCTGATCCTGGAAGGTTTTTATGAGGGGGAGAAGTGGAGATGACCATCTGACCTTGTTGAGTCTAAATACAGTGTGAGCCAGGAGTTCTTGAACTTGAGGTTTCATGCCTGAATTTCAAAGCGTCTTGAGTCTTTTGTAATTGTATACAAAACTGAGTTTTTTAAAATATGGCACTAGCCATAGTCTTGTGGGTGTGTGCAGGCAGGCATCTTGGAGTGGAACCCTATTAAAGTATAGATAACATTTCATGTGAACCAGTAGGTTTTAGCCAGTGCATTTTGAGGTGGAGAAGCTCATTTTCTGTTATGGTAGAATTTGTTTTTATTCGGAGGTACCAAATTTGTTAGACAGGTGGTTCCTGATAAATAAACATTGATACACATAATGGCAAAATTTTGTGTACTACATTTAATTTTTAGCACCTTCTTGCCTTTTAAGCATATCTTAAAAATTAATGTAAAATGAGGGGAAGTGAATTTTTACTGAACTAGTACACGGAGGGGAGGAAACACGTCCCCTTGACTGTATCAGTTTTAATAGACTCATTTTTTAAGAAGGTTAGGGTAACTTTAAATAAGCGTTAGTAAAGAACAGTACAATTTCTCTGGGGTCTAGAAAAGTTTGATGGCCCCTAATAACTAATATTGTTATGGAGTGACAGTTACTTAAGCTTTTATTTGCTTTTACTATCAGTTTTTAGGTAAAAAGTTTCTAAAATACTCATTTGTGTGAGCATTTGAAGTAAAATAACTTGAGTAGAAAGTTTTGACTGATACCAAAACTTCATAGATACCTTTTTTCCTCTATTTTCAGTTATCTATGCCAGCAATTATGACAATGTTAGCAGACCATGCAGCACGTCAGCTGCTTGATTTCAGCCAAAAACTGGATATCAACCTTTTAGACAATGTGGTGAATTGCTTATACCATGGAGAAGGAGCCCAGGTAAAGTAGCTGGTCAAAACTTTAACAACATTGCAGTGTAAAAAAGTTGTTGGGTTTTTAATACAATTTTGAACTATCGCCATTTAAAAAGTATTCCATAGTTTGTATTAATTCAGAATTATAGATTAATTTTAATGAGACATTTCTAGAGAAAGAAACTGGGTTATATTTTGACACGGTTAGAGTGGGATAATCTTGCTCTGTTATTCTTAAGCATTCTATTCCATTTAATAAAAGTGCAACATATTAAATGCTGTGTAGATAGTAATGGTTGTATGTACCTTATACATATTTAATATACTTTGGGTTACTGTAATTCTTTATCTTTGAAACATTTAAATTACAGAAGTACTTTACAGATAAAACTTGTTTTAAAAAATCCAATAATACCAAACATCTTCATGTTACTTGAATTTTAGTGTTTGTGAACATGATACTATTAATGTTTTTGATCATTGTAAGGAGTTCCTCCCATCAACCAATTGAAAGATAAGACAGGGATATTTGTAAGTTTTTAAAATGTACATGTTACAAGAAACTGAACAATCTTGAAACTTTGCACTGTGAAGCGAATCTCAAAGACTTTTAAATGAGTAAAAGTTTCTTTTTTGTTGGATAAAAAACTTGTCAATAAGGGAATTTTAAATTAAAGGGGACTATGAAAATTGTATGAGTGGAAAAAATTACTCTGCAGTGATTTTTCTAAGCTCCTTAGTCCAATTTTATACTCTTAGGGGCTATTAATCAGAGTTCTAGTCTCCAAAAGCATTCCTGGAAAAGTTACTGTATCTGTACTTATCACATATATCATGTAGTAGTTTCCTCATGCTGTACATTCAATATGGAGGTTTAAGCTTTGTTTTAACATGTATGTATAGAAAGCAGCTGCTTTTGGAAGTATGAAAGTAAGGTTGAAATTCATGAAGTAAAGTTGGGCTCAGCTTTGAATATATTAGAGGCATAAAGCTGTAGCCATTAGGAAAATGAGCATTTATTTTTTTTTTGCTGCTGTTTTTAATCTTTGTTCTTTTGTAACCTGGTTTACAATATCTAAAGGTATTATGAATGAATGTAGGACTGATGGTCTCTTCTATGCTTATAACTGAGAAGTAGTAATTTTTATCATGAAAACTATGTAGTAGTAATGCAGCTTTTAGTAATGTTTCCTAGTACTGAGATTTATTGATTTGCTTTAAATTTGACTTTTTAATAAACAGTAAGAAACTGAAAAGGTAGGTTTTAAAAAGTGTAAATATTTTCTACTTATAAAAGCTTTCCCTAAGAGTAAAGATTTCATGTTTAGATGTTGTATGACAAATCAGTTGTACAGTCACTAAACTGACATTTTTTATATTACAGATAGAGAAGCAGGTTTAGAACTTAAAGTCAGTTAAGAACTCTTTCTAAAAATCATGTTTAAACTTCTAGTTCAGTCTGTTTCTCATTACCATCTCATCTACAAGCTATTACCTACTTTGCAAGAGATTGTAGGATTAATTGTGAAGTTTGAAAAGCACCTGTTCATAGAGTCTGATACCTAGAAGAAATTTTATTTAAAGAGTACATTTGGAAGTAGGAAGATTTAGCATGTGTGATGTAAACTCAATGCTTAACTGTTTAAAAAGAACTGCATAACTTTGGAGAAGAAATCACTAGAAGGGTGGCTTTTTAAATCTTCAGGCAAAACTTGTACCTAGATGGGGGAAGTATAGTAAGATATTTAGCGCTATAACATTAGGACTACCTTCTGTTACAAGCATTTTTCTATTTTTAGCCAAGTAAGCAGCCAGGGGGAAAAGATAGGAAAGAGTTGGGTATTTTCTCCAATATTATGTTAAGTGTCTTGAACTCTTTTAATCTATTGCTTAGCAACTGGAATACTTTCAGCATTCAGTTAGTAACACAGGGAGATGCCAGGGTTTTTTCCCCTCTTTCTTTCCTGTTTGTGTCTTTTTAACTTCTCTGGAGTTTTAGGTTAGTGAAAGAATATTATATAAGAATAGTGGGATTAGGGAAAAATAAAGACACTACTGTGCAAATACTAGCATTAACTTTGGACGGTAAAATTACAACTACAAAAAAAAACTAAAAGGAGACATGATTTTTGCAGAGGTTGAAATGGTGATAGTATGGGAAGTATTTATTCACTTATATTTGGAATGCTTATCACCTCAAAGGATGTGACAGTATCTTGACAAAATAACTTTATTAGGCTTGGATTTTTTTTATATATCCTGTTCTTGTTACTATTTTGTATGCAAGTCTATGTCTAGTTAGAAATGAATGTTTAGAGATTCAGTGAGAAAATCAAAACACTGCAAAAATGTTCTTTAGCCCTAGATAATTCACATCACTACTCTTTCTGCCTCTTGCTTTCTGCCTTTCTCAGTTATTACGTAATATAAGTGTTGCCCATTAAGCTATCAGTCTGTTAATGAAGTCAGATTAAAAAATACATGTACAACTGTATTTTCTGAGTAGCTCTAGCCCCAGACCCTCAGATGAAACCCAGGCAGCTGATTTTTCTTTTGAGTTTCATGAGGATTCTGGTGGTGGTGTCAGGGTACAGAACCACTATCTAACTTTAGTTTAACTCATGTTTTAAAACAGTAAGCAGGCTATGTTGCTAGTGATTAATGGAGAAAATCATGAATATGATATTATAACCATTACTGAGGAAAACAGTTCTCAGCATCAAAGCTGAAATAGGAGTACGTTGTGTGTGTGTGTGTTTTTGGGGGGGAGGGTAAATTTGAATAAAAGCTAAGTTAGAGATTATGAGGTGCCTGTGTCAGAAATGGAAATGTATGCTTCTCTTCCCCCCTTTTTGATGGTTGTTTTTTTTTTTTTTTATTTAAAAGATTTTATTTATTTATCTTCAGAGGGGAAGGGAAGGAGAGAGGAGAGAAATATCAATGTATGATTGCTTCTCATGTGTCCCCTGCTGGGAACTGGCCTGCAACTCAGGCATGTGCCCTGACTGGGAATTGAACTGCGATACTCTGGTTCCAGGCCCGCGCTCAATCCCCTGAGCTACACCAGCCAGGGCTGATGGTTGTTTTATGACCATAGATTTGTACCTTTATCAAGTAAATCAGTCAAACAGAAGGGTAAATGACAAATTTTAAAACCATCAAACTTTTTTGGCCACAATACGTTACAGAAATATGTAAAAGATAGTTAGGGAAGATCCAGTTGAGCTACAAAACAGCCATTAAAAAGGTGAAGAATATTAAGCTTTTGCTTCTTGGGAGTAGGGGAACAATGGAATTACATCCTTTTTTCACATATGGGAAACTATACTGGTAAAAAAACACCCAACTAGATAAATAATGTCAGCAAGGCTAGATTTTTTTAACTGTCCATTTCAGTCATACCTCAGTAAAGCTGGGAGGAGGTGCTATGTCAAATAGCAGCGAATTTCAGAAGGAATTCTGTATGATATACTATTTATATAATGCTTAGTAATTTTACAACTATATATATTTTTTTAAAGATTTCATTTATTTATTTATTTAGAGGGGAAGGAGAGAGGGAGAGAAACATCAATGTATGGTTGCCTTTTGTGCATCCCCTGCTGGTAGTTAGCCTACAAGGAACTGGCCTGCAACCCAGGCATGTGCCCTGACTGGGAATCGAACCGCGATCGTCTGGTTCACAGGCCCGCGCTCAATCCACTGAGCTATGCCAGCCAGGGCTACAACTATATTTTTTTATGAAATTTACACACATGCTCTGTAAATACTGGACAGGAAAAGAACAACTTCAAGAAAGCAATTATTTCTAAAGAAGGAACAAAGGAGGGAAGTGACACTGGAGAAACTTAAAAGAGGTTACCTCCATAAGTTTTACATCTTTTATGTTTAAGAGAAGAACAGGTGCACTCTAGATCACAGGTGGAAGACACAAGGCCCATGGGCCGAATCCTGCCCTCCACCTTGTTTTAACCAGCCTGGCACCTTGTTTCTGGCACCTTGCTTCTCTACCTGGGAGCAGCTCCGAGCTCTCGCGTAACTTAGGGAGTAACATTTATACAGTCTAAAATTACATTAGGCCCTTTGAAGGCAACCACGAGGCTGATGTTGACACCCCTGTTCTAGATAATGGTTACATAGGTTTAATATTATTTTTTCATTTGCATTTTTAAAGTTTGAAGAGTTTTCAAAATAAGCTGAGATTTAGTATGCGAAATTACGGGACATTCAGAAAGTGGGAAAAAAGTAAGTTTAGGAGATATTTAAAAAGTCTAAGGGTCTTAATGCCTATAGATATATCTATAGGCATTTGAGATTTGTAGTATTACTTAGACCTAGTTCAGATTTGTCTTCCTGTGCAATACATTTCTATAAGTAATTTTTTTTAGAGATTGCTTTGTGATGCTTGTGAAACAGCTATACCATTATATAATTTATCTAAGTAGATGGATTTTTTTATGTTGCTTTTGGTTGATTGCAAGTGCTGAGAACTTATGTCAGAGTAGATCTTTGTTAGTAGCATTGATTGAAATTCCTTTTAATTTTGAGACTATCAAATAAAACATTACTCCAAAAAGGCTATTTTGTTTCAAATGAATGAATATTCCCATTTTTTAGTTGAAGTTTAAGAGTGATAATGAACACATTTTTATATCTGTGAAGACTAATAACTTGAGTGTTTCTGAAAGTTGGTAGAATCACTGTCTTGTTAGTATTTGTCAATACCATTTTAATAAGTGATTCAAAAGAACAAGTGAATTGAAGGTTATTTTTGTATAATATTTTAGCAAAGAATGGCTCAAGAAGTACTGACGCATTTAAAGGAGCATCCTGATGCATGGACAAGAGTTGACACAATTTTGGAATTTTCACAGAATATGAACACGAAAGTAAGCAAGTGGTGGTTTTAAAATCCATTTATTCTTTTCTTCCAGTCATAAACTTTGAGGAAGGTATCTCATTTTTAGTATGAGTGTTTGTTATCTCAAATCACTTAATATTGTTATTTCAAAATTTAGTCTTGAACATAGAATTCTTGCAAATAGTCCTAAGAATTATGAGGCGTTGTAATTGGGACTAGTATGCAAGGTGGCTTTTTTGTTTGGGGGGGGTTTTTTCTTTTGTTTTTAGACTATGTATATAGTTCTAAGTAGCATTAATTCTGAATGTTATTCAGAGATGAAACAACATCAGGGATTGTTTTGGGCAAGTAATCAATATAATACAGGCTAGGCACCTCCAACACCAAGTTGTATGGGCAGTGTAAAACCCTACTCTGTGGTATCAATGCTTTTAATGAGACAGCACTGAGTTTCTATTTGCAATTGAAAATGTTATAATTTGGTCCTTTTTTCTTAAGTTTTAACAGAAGGGTTGATCAAAATGTGTTTTGACTGTTTTAGGCTTGATGATTCACACTTCTCTTTAAACTGCATTAACGTAATAAAATAACCATGCATGGCATTCTGTTTAATACACACAAGGTTTCTCTGGTATACATTGTGTTAAAACAGAACATAGCCATGTTCACATCTGTTTCTGAAATCAGACTGTGTTAATTAACAGTTTTGAAATATTAATTAGTTTTGACATCTTGTAAATTTTAGGGCAAAAATACAGTTCAGAACTTCCTCAAAGTGCTAACCTTAAGTAACATAACAGTGTTTGCCTGTTTGCTTGCCTGGTAAATTTTGCTTTTTATACTGACAGACATTACTAATAAGTTGATTTATCAACAGTATTTTTAAAAACTCAAATTTGTCTTGTGAAAAATGAGATGATTAGAGGAACAGAAAGAAAGCAACAGGTAAAGAATTCTTCAATTTACATAAATTGCAAATGATTTGGTGCTAAATTTATGCACTATGACATTTGGCTTTTATGCAATCATTTTTTTTTTCTTTAAAGATGTTAACACTACCTGATATTAATCATAATGTTCCATTATGTTGATTGCTTGTAATAGGAAGAAAAGGGGTGTCTTCCTGTGCAACTGACACAGCTAGGCTTTGACGGCAGGCCTCCACAAGGTCTACCCTTTTGATTCCCTTTAACTGAATTCTGTTCATCAATTGTTTTTGTTTCATGGGTGGTGGGAGGGGAAAGGGGAAGTCAATGCATAAAATAAGCATTTCTAAGGGCTCAGTAGAAATTTCTACCATAGGGATCATTTCATGTATTTTTTTCATTTAGTCTTTGCTGTTATCTGTCCCTCGTCTTCATAACTCAGCAGTGGATTTCTCAAATCCTGTGATGTAATGCAGAAGTGTAATTCTTTAAAATGATGGAATTATTTGGATATTTTCAAAGTAGTTATCATTGGCCTTCAGATTTGGGTGTCACTAAAGATTTTTGAATCAAGATATACTCTTTTTCAAAGAAATGTGAATTCTCATCATGTATAGAGTCTTAATATCTAGGAGAGATTTGGTTTCAGGATATTATGGTGGTGATCTATGTACTCCTTTGGCCTAATTAGTGAAAAGCTGTTATTGGGCTTCCTGCCTCAGCCCCCTTGGCAGAAAGAAGCAAAGATGAGTTGTATCTTCTGCAAGCTCATGCTACCTTTTTTACAGTTGGAGAAAAGACTAGAGGTTAGTAATTTAGGTAACAAAGTGTCAAACATAAAGGAAGAAGTAAATAAACATAAAAATGAAGGAGTGTATCCTTTAATTAAGAAGTGTAAGTTGAAAAACATTGGTTATTATTGTAATGTTACTAGTATTTATAGAGATTTGGTTCATAATTTTTAAAGGTTTTTAAAAAAGATTTTATTATATATAGAGAGGGAGAGAAACATCAATGTGTGGTTGCCTCATGTGGTACCACTGGCGTGTCTACCCCCCCCCCCCCACACACACACACACACACACACAACCCAGCAATGTGCCCTGACTGGGTATCGAACCATTCATTCACAGGCTGGCACTCAATCCACTGAGCCATGCCAGCCAGGGCAAAGGTCTTTTTAATCAGTTTAGAATTAGTAAGAGGATATATTCCATGAAGTAACAAGTACATTGTCTTGACTTGCTAAACCTTGGCAGTCTGATTTCATGCATATAGAATTAAAGTTATTAGAACAGTATGTTTTTTAAAATTAATTTAGAATTTCAGTCTATTAGAAACTTTTTTTTTGCTTTCATTTACATTTTTCTGAGACCTAGACCTACAGAGAGGTGTAAATTATTTACTGCTGATTATGAAACTCTATACTGGCATCAAATTTGTATTTTCAGAATTTTGCTTTGGCCTTGTTTTTATTTTGGAAGTCTTCTTAAGGAATGTTTCCAAATGTAGGATTTCAGCTAAAATTTTTCGTGAAAAGTATGAAATGTTAAAATGAAAGAAAACAGCAAAAACATTTACTGTTTGAGCACAATGTAGTTTGGGACAGTCTATATTGTGCTTTGAATAAAATGAGCATTCATTCACATGATCCCTTTGGTTGAAATACTAATGCTCCTATTTTATTGTGTGATGACTAACCATTTTAAAGATGAACTCTTATTCTCAGCCAAAACTTGCAATCTGAGGTTAATTATGTCTATGTGAGTGAGTTTACCTTTCAGGTATTATGGCCGATTCTTCCCTATAATTCAGCCAGTTGAAACATACCACAACAATTTTGTCCTTTTTCTTCCTCCTGTGTATCCACACTAATTGGTCATGATGATAATTTTGGGTTTTATCCCCTATAGCATTATAAATTGTTATAAACATTCTTGACTATTTAGAGTGAGTAATCAGCAGGAGGGACAAAATGGCTTGAAAGTGGTATCTATTTATTAACTTTCTTACCTTTTTAGTTATAACTTTTATATTTAGGAATACCTGAAAGGTAGATACAGATTGCAGCCAGCATTTGTATATTTTTGACTGTGCACAAAAGTTTATCTTTAAATTAGTAGAAATAGCAACTATAAGGGTGGGGTTAAAATTTAAAATAAAACCCATGGGCTGTCTTGCTGCTCCTTAAGTAACACACCAGTGATCTTTGTAAACACTTCCTATAGAAAGTATCTGTGACAGTACTATAATGCTTGGCCAAGAGCTTACAACTCCTAGAAGGTGGTAGGAAGCTTGAGAGTATCCAAGCTGCTAAATTCTTAGGAGCCTGGTCGTGTAAAAAAAGTATGTGAGCCTTTGAGCAGTCATTTATGCTGTGAATTCATATTTGGCTGCTACTTTTCTTCTACAGATAAGCCCATTTGACTGCAAAGGGGCTTTTTATTTGGTTCTTCCTGGTGTGAGCATGTATAAACAGCAGGACATTAAATAGAGTAGTAAACAATAAAATGAGGAAAATGCATGAAAACTCAGTATATGGGTGAATAGATTCTTATTGTTTAATATATATAATTAAACTTGGTAGCATAATGTTTTTGAAACTTTAGATGTAAATGTGAATGTCTGTCCATTTGTTAATCCTGAAAGTTGCTAGTCTTACAGCAATATATTCACATACTTCTATTATCCAATTTTCAGTATTATGGACTACAAATTTTGGAAAATGTGATAAAAACAAGGTGGAAGATTCTTCCGAGGAACCAATGTGAAGGTAGGAAAATGTTTTACCCAATTGTAGATTCAGAGAAATTTTATTAATTCTGGCGGTTTTATTACGGTTGAGTATTTGGGTGGTAGGTGTATTGAATCTGATTTGTGCCTTAATGGAGATTACTGATTTTATCATGTGGCAAGGTAGGTTGTTTATAAAGTTATCTTTTGTGGAAAAGAGGAGACTAAACTGGTTAAACTTTCTATAATAAATATTGTGATGAAAAAGATGTATTATCACCTCAGGTCTTGGAACCATGCCTGGTGTGAATGAAATTTGAGTATGTGCCCTTAAAAATTATTTTAAATTTTACCAGACAATAACTGACAAGTAATTAATATTTTAACACATGGAATAATATACAAATTTAAAGTAATAAAGGAAATAATATAATCCTTTATTTTTTTAAAATAACAAGCCTTATCTTTTGAATTATCAGGGGTTGACATCTAAAATGAGGAAATGTCAGAACACAAAGATGTGTTGGCTGGTGTTAATAAAAGGTGGGGCAAAAGTAGGTTTATAGTTAAGTGAAACATAGTTTATTATTGTTGTTATAACTTATTTTATTTTCTTTCTTTTAAGATTCTATGTATTTACTTTGAGAGAGAGGGAAAGGGAAGAGGGAGAGGAACATCAATCTGTTGCCTCTCATGCCCCAAACTGGGGGCCAGCAACCCCAGGCATGTGCCCTGACTGGGAACCAGAGATCTTTCAGTTCACATGCTGGTGTTCAATCCACTGAGCCACACCAGCCAGGGCTAATTATTATATTAATTTCCACAGAAACAATTGTAAAGCTCATTTTACCCTACCCTGTATTTAACTTTTCCCTTTGTGTAGTATTTTGGAAAAATAGTCATAGTTCAAGAAACCTGGGGCAAGGTTAGTCTCTTGGAATTCTTTGCATTTACTTTTCATTTTTTACATTCTGCTTTATCGCCTACTTTACATCACTTATTTAATCTCTGAAATATAGAAATAGATGCCTGGCATTTATAATAGAGTATATTACATTTTTTTCTATTAAAATACGCCCCCCTTTTTTGACTGTTGATCTTTAAGATGTCTTTTACCTGCTTTCTCGTGTCGTCTTTATAGTGGGTTAGTGACCCAGATTTTTTATAAGTTTTAATGCCAATATTCTTAATATGCCATAAAGCAAAGATTAAGAATGATAGTGCAGGCCCTGACTGGCGTGGCTTAGTTGATTGTGCATCATCCTGCATTGGACCAGGTCACTAGTTCAATTCCAGATCAGTAAACATGTTGGGGTTGCAGGCCAGGTCTCTGGTTGGTTGGTTGGTTGGTTGGTTATGTGTGAAAGGCATCCTATTAGTGTTTCTCTCTTAACATCGACATTTCTATCCCTGTTTTTCTCTCTCTCTCATCCCCTCTCTCTACAAATAAACAAAATCCCCCCCCCTTTTTTTTAAGAAAAATAGTGCAGGAGAAAATTGTGCCTCCCCAAAGAGGCTCCTATTTCTTCAAATGCTTTATTTTGGGGTGAAACCATTTTATTTTAGATCATGTTCTGTGATCTTCTTTAGAGGCTAAGTGCAGTTCGACTATGTGGCCCAAATAGATGCTTTGAACTTACCTGTTGCTCTCTAGGGACTTAAGTTGCTTCTTATATGTACTTACAAGAAGTATAAGTATGTACTTCGGTGAGGTCCTTATCCTTTTACCTCTGTTGTTAGATACCTGTGGTGTGAACTTCAAACTTTAGCCATAGCTTAACACACACACACAAACTGTTTACTTTTTTTTAACTTCAGTATCATTTTACTATAGTGTAAGTCCCTCTTGCTTCTAAACACCTAGACCCTTGCTTCTTACCGCTTGAGAATTGTACTAGATGATCTTCCATAATCTTTTCCAGCTTTAAATTTAAATGATTTAAGATTATACTAGCTTATCAAAGTCATGGTTATATTATTGAAAAAAATGAGAGGCTAGTGGTCTCCCTGAGGATTTGACATTTTTAGCTTTCTGCATGAATAGGAGTGGTATGTATGGCTATTATTAGGAAGTCACGAGGGCTCCCGTGTGTTAATATGTAAGTATTTGATAAAAAATATTGGGGGGGGCATAAGACTTTACTTTTGAAAGTCTATCATAGTGTTTGAAAAACAGGATGTGAAGGGGTAGTGATTTATTCTGCCTGACTTAAACTTCTGTTTAATTCATGTGTTCCTATTCTGTGTTGATGAGGAACTTCTTTGTTTCTCTGCAAGCTATATATTTTTTAAAAATCATTTATTAGAATCACTTTTCTCCCTTCATTTTCCTTCAGCATTACTGTTAAGATTAAGTGTGACATCAACTTTCTAAAAGTACCAGAAGTTAATCACCCGTGTATGGTTGCACTCATCAGTGAAGATCTTAGATGGAGGGAAAAGCGTGCTGTGACTTCTTGGGTTTTTGAGAGGTTCATTTTTGTAAGACCATGCAAACTGGTTCCAAGAGAATGTTAGTAAACCTTAGATTTAAATACACAAAAGCAGCTTGGCATGGTGGATTTAATGATGCATGTTCTTGTTTCAGGTAATTGCTCTTAATTGCAAAACATTGGAAAATAAATTCAGTATTAGACTTTGTAATTCTTTTTTCTTTTTAAGGTTTTATTTATTTTTGAGAGAGAAGGGAAGGGAGGAGAAAGACAGGGAGAGAAACATAGATGCGCAAGAAACATAGATTGGTTGCCTCTAGCCTGGCATGCCGCCAACCAGGAACCAATTCAGCAACACAGACATGTACCCTGACCAGGAATAGAACTGGAGACCTTTCAGTTTGCAGGATGATGCCCAACCCACTGAACTACACCAGTCAGGACATATAACTCTTTCTCTAAAATTGATCTTAAAGTGCGGGGGGTGGGTGGAGAGAAACATCTGTTTGTTGTTTCACATATGTTTGCATTCACTCACTGGTTAATCTCATATATGCCCTGAGTAGGTAACTGAACTGGTAACGTTGGTGTATTGGGATGATGCTCTAACCAACTGACATACCCAGCCAGGCCCTTTTTAACATTGTCAATCCTGGGAGGCTACTCTAGGCTTAAGATTTTGTATTTCACAAAATAGGCTAACATTTCTGAATGTTAATTTTCCTTCAGTAACTCTGGTATTAGTGATGAATTAGTGTAGCCCTGGCTGGTGTAGCTCAATGGATTGAGCCACGGGCCTGTGAAGCAAAGGGTCGCGGGTTCCATTCCCAGTCAGGGCACATGCCTGGGTTGCAGGCCGAGTCCACCATTGATGTTTCTCTCCCACTTTTTCTCCTTCCCTTCCCCTCTATCTAAAAATAAATAAATAAAATACTTAAAAAAAGAAATGAATTAGTGTAATCCCCCAAATACAGCATATTTCTTTGTCTTTGTCATGTCCTATAAAGCTGTCCCTACCACTTTTTACTCTATCTTCCTTACCATATGTGTTTATTTACATGGAACATATATTCTCTGTTTCCTGTAAAGCACTGTTAGGTGTTAAGACTACATAAACATATCCTTGCATCAAAATGCTATTGGTAAGAAGATAAAATATGTATGTAAGTGAATACTATGTGAACATTAAGTTAGTATATATAATGAGTTTAAATACTCTAAATGAAGAGAATTAGGTTGGGCCCTTTAGACAAACTTATTCACACAGATTGCAATGCTTGCATTTTAAAGGAAGGATGGGTTTAGTTACACAAGTAGCAAGCCAAAATAAGTTTTGTACATTCTTTCCCAATCTAGCAAATTTGTTTTATCTGATTTCAAGTGCTTGTGCATAAACTTATGTTAATCTTCACATGTTATTTTAGGGTTATAGTATTTTTAATGTAGGCCTCTTGTCTAAAGTACTTTGCCAGAACAATCTGAGACAAAACACATCTAGACCGGGTTAAATGTTTTTGCTCAGTGCTTCCTTAGTATATCCTGTGTCAGTAGATCACAAATGAATATAATTTCAGTGAACAGAATACATACAGATAATAGTTAGCTGAGTAAGGGTATTTTTTAAAACATTAAACGTCATTTAAGTAAATGACATTTTAATGGAGATGCAACCTCATAAAACATTTTAGTAAATTCAGATTTATGTAATACAAAATTTACTACATTGCTTTGGTTTTTATTATTTTTGCTTTAAGCCAGAAAAAATATACCTATTTGGAGTCTCCCCCACCATAACATTTATCACACTTGGCTGACACTGTTTTTCTCACTCTCTTTTTCCCCAGAATGTTAGTTTAATTGTGTCAGGGATCAAAGAATGTCTTCATTGCATTCTTACTGCTTGGTGCATAGGTGTCAGTATATAATTATTCAATCAATGAATTGTATATTATGAGTTAATGTTCCCCAATTTACTTCATTCCTGTACTTTAAGGACCTAATGAAATTTCCCAGTGTTTTTGCTCTTGTAAATTATGTGTTTGTAAAATTAATATCTTTGAGGTTAAGTTTTGAAGTGAATATTTGTATGGATGAGTTACATTTTTGGCTTAAAAATATGAAGTGGGAATGTTATTTTTAATTTTTTAGAGAGGGGAAGGGAGGGAGAGAAACCAGTATGAGGGAGGTACATCCATGGTTCTCTCTCCTGCACCCTGAATGGGACTGCAACTTGCAACCTAGGCATGTGTCCTGACTAACTGAGCCACATGTCAGGGCTGAAGGGGAAATTGTAATATGTGAAGTAGAGTAGTTTCCAGATAGGGAGTGTTTGCTAGTCACTAAAGTAATTAACAGTATACCAGGATTATCCATGATGTTGAATCTCTATCTTGAGTGTACCTCAAATTTATTGTTAAGGTGACCCCTGCCTTTTTAAAGAGTAATTTTTGTTCCCTGAGTGGTATAGCTTAGTGGGTTGGATGTCTTTCCTCAAACTGAAAGATCACTAGTTCAATTCCCAGTCAGGGCACATACCTGGGTGGCTGGCTCCCAGTTGGGGGCATGCAAGAGCAATTTTAATGTTTCTCTGTTTCTTCCCCCCTGCCCTTCTCCCAGAAACAAGGGAGGAAGGGAGGGAGGAAATCTTTAAAATAATAATATTTGTACTTGTTTAGGAAATTTAAATCATAAAGAAGTGGGCATGGGAAGACACTGAAAGACTCCTTTATTCCTCCCCAAAATAATAGTCTTACTTGCTTAAAGGTATCTCTATTTAGACTTTATGCCAAAGGCTGTTTTAATCTTTTAAGATATATGGCTTATAGATCATTTTATGAGAGATGAATTTGGTAACATTGAAAAGAGGAGTGATAAAATCATGATTGGCTATTTTGGAAGTTTGGTCACTTAAAGGTAGCTGGACAAAATTTCTGAGTTCTTCAGTTCTGTGTTGTAATTTAGAAAGTTGACAGACCAAATCTGATAACACTTGAGGTTTTGTATAGCACTTTCTTTTTTTTTAGATTCTATTTATCTTGAGAGAGAAAGGAAAGGGGAGAGAGAGAGAAATTATCAATGTATGGTTGCCTCTTGTGCGTCCCCTGCTGGAAACTGGCCTGTAACCCTGGCATGTGCCCTGACTGGGAATCGAACTGCAATCCTTTGGTTTGCAGGCCTGCGTTCAATCCACTAGCCAGGGCTATATAGTACTTCTATGGAGCGAGGCACATGTTAATTTATATGAACTATGTAATTTACTTTACCTCTTTGAATCTTGACTGTTTCATAGGGTTATTGAGATACAAAGAGGTGTAGTGTTCATAAAGTCCTCTGTGCTTCTATTTACTCAGTATGAATAATAGCATGTATGTTGAAGTCTTTCCACAAAAATATCTCCATTTCTATTCATATCACCAGACAACCATATACTAGTCTCAGGTTATTTTTCAAAATTTTCTGCAATAGCTTCATAACTGGGATTCTTCATAACCACTTTTGTGTGTCATGATATAGTCACCACAAAGGATTTAGCATGATTTTTAAAAAATTTTATTTATTTATCTTTAGAAGGGAAGGAGAGAAGGAGAGAAATATCAATGTATGGCTGCTTCTCATGCATCCCCTGCTGGGAACTGGCCTGCAACCCAGGCATGTGCCCTGACTGGGAATCGAACCGCAATCGTGTGGTTTGCAGGCCCGCACTCAATCCACTGAGCTACACCAGCCAGGGCTTAGCATGATATTTTTAAAACAACTAATTAGGTCACTCCCATGCATAAGATTCTCCATTGTATTGAAGAATACATGTTCAGTATGTTGCTTTTAAGTGTTACTGACTTTTGAAAATTATTTGCATTTGCTCTTTTTTGCTTGTTTGAGATTCTATGTAATTTGACATGCATAATAAACTGTGTGTGTGTTAAAGTGTACAATTTGTAAATTTTGACTTGTGAATGTGCCCATGAAACCAGCAATATAGTCAAAATCTTCGTCTTGTGATTATCTCCCACCCAAACCTCTCACTCCCTTGATTAGCTGGGAGTAGAATGGCTGGATCATATGGTAGGTATGCGATTAACTGCTCATCCCATCTGTTTTCTAAAATGGTTGTATCATTTTACATTCCCACAAGCAGTATATGAATATGCTTTACATCCTCCCCAAAACTTGGTGTGATGTTTTTAATTCTAGCCATTGCAGTGCGTATAATATAATGGGTTTTCTTGGTTTTAATTTGAATTTCCCTCATGGCTAATAATGTTGAATATTCTTTCACATGATCTATGTTTGTGTATATATTCTAGGTTGCTACTGTTACTTTCTATTGAACACAGATGGTGTTTTTTTCCCTTTGTTGGTAATTTTTGAAAAGAAAATTTAAGTTTGGGGGTTCTTAAGCCCTACTGTCTAAGTCAAATGAGAAATTTTTTTCCTTTTTTTTTTTGGTGGGGCAATTAGGTTTTATTTTTTTAATATATTTTATTAGTTATGCCATTACAGCTGTCCCATTTCCCCCCTTCATTCTCCTCCACCCTGCAAGCTCCCTCCCCCCACATTCCCACACTACTCTTGCCCTCCCCTTATTTTCTCCCCACCATCTATGCTACTTACTCTCCGTACCTTCTCCCTGTTGCTAACCTTCCATGTGATCTCCATTTCTGTGGCTCCGCTCCTGATCTAGCTGTCCTCTTAGTTTGCTTTTGTTTTAGGTGTGGTTGTTAATAACTGAGTTTGCTGTCCTTTCACTGTTCATATTTTTTATGTTTGTTAGATAAGTCCATTTAACATTTCATATAGTAAGGGTTTGGTGATGATGAACTCCTTGAATTTGGCCTTATCTGAGAGGCACTTTATCTGCCCTTCCATTCTAAATGAAAGCTTTGCTGGATAGAGCAATCTCGGCTGTAGGTCTTTGAATTTCATGACTTGGAATACTTCTTTCCAGCCCCTTCTTGCCTCTAAGGTCTCTTTTGAGAAATCAGCTGACAGTCTGATGGGAACTCCTTTGTAGGTTACTGTCCCCTTGTCTCTTGCTGCTTCTAGGATTCTCTCCTTCATTTTAATCTTGGCTAATGTAATTCTGATGTGCCTTGGTGTGTTCCTCCTTGGGTCCAACTTCTTTGGGACTCTCTGAGCTTCCTGGACTTCCTGGAAGTCTGTTTCCTTTGCCAGATTGGGGAAGTTCTCCTTTATTATTTGTTCAAATAAGTTTTCCACATGTTGCTCTCCCTCTTCCCCTTCTGGTACTCGTGTAATTTGGATGTTGGAATGTTTCAAGGTGTCCTGGAGGTTCCTAAGCCTCTCCTAATTGTTTTGAATTCTTGTTTTTTCATTCTTTTTTATTTGGGTGTTTTTTTCTTCCTTCTGGTCCACTCCATTGATTTGAGTCCCAGTTTTCTTCCCATCACTATTGGTTCCCTGTGCATTTTCCTTCATTTCAGTTAGTCTTTGTTTTTTCATCTAAGTTGCGACCAAAATCAACCAGTTCTGTGAGCATCCTGATCACCAGTGTTTTGAACTATGCATCTGGTAGGTTGGCTATCCCTTGGTTGTTTAAAAGTATTGGCTCTGGGGGTTTGATTTGTTGTTCTGATTGAGCCATTTTTGGTAAAGTTACACCTGTTGTGTATGAGGGGTGGAGCCTTAGGTGTTCACTAGGGCTGGGCAACCCAGGTTCTGGGTTGTGATGCTGTATGTGGGGGCAGGGTCAGAGGGAACAACGGCGCTTGTTCTGCCCTGTCTTGGGTTTTGGGCCCTTATAGGGCTTGTTCCTGGGTGGGTGGGCTTGTGTACCTCTAGGACCCTGTGTGTCTCTCCAACAAACTCTCCTGTGAGGCTGGGGGTCTCCCAGCACTGCAACCCTCTGCGGCTTCCCACAAACTGGCACCTTTTCAGTTGGTGCTTTTAGGCTATATTTCTCGTCACTGGCGCCCTGGATTGCGCATGTCTCGCTGCCCTTTTTTTGCCTGGTTTATCTTTATTTTACACACACCCACTCCCTTTTCTTTATTCATAAACACTGAGCTATTTTCACTTTTTGGCTATTATAAATGATGCGATAAACTTAATTAAAGTTTAATTTCTGCACTATCTTTTAGAATTCTTGTTCAGTGTCTGAGGCTATAACCCTTTTAAGAAAGATGACTTTTTACAGATTTGTTCCTCTTAAAATTATTAGAATTGGTAGGCATTAAGTCTGATTCATTCCAGCTCCTTCTTGCCTGCATTATAACCTACCTGTCGGAGCCCTTAAGAACCCATGTGGGCAAATGTGTGTCCACCTTGTGCTCCCCACTGGGTTTGCTGGTTTTTTTCCTGTGCCCAAGTCGTTAACCAGCACCTTTTCCTGCTGGGACCCCTCTGCCAGCCGCCGGCTCCACCCCTCTTACAGGTCTGGAGAATGGTTCATTGTTGTCAGACTTCAGTACAGTTCAATTTTCTGTCCTGGTTGTGTTTTTGTTTCTAAATCTTTGTTGTCCTTAAATTTGGTTGTGGGAGGAGGTTCAGTGTTTCCACCTATGCATCCATCTTGACCCCAAATGAAAAATTTCTTAGTTTTTTTCCTGCAGACTATAATGTTTGAAGCACTATCAGTCTAGCCTCGGATTTGATAGGCATACCTATTTATATCTTTCTGACAGTTTTATGCCATGGTGGGATAATATAAAGTATCTACTTCATATCTTAAATAACAAGGCAGTATTTTAAAATACTCTATTACATTTGAATATCATACATAATTGACATAAAGTAATTTTCTACCGCTTCTCATTAAGGTAACAGTTTTGTTCTTCCACAATTTTCTAATTATGTGGAACTTCCATAAGAGGTGTTTATTTCAAACCTAACAAAGTCTAGTATTTACTTATCTTGTTATCAACGTAGCAATAGGAAACACAGAAAGACTATTAAAGCAGAGTGGATTTTAATAAATGTGTTTTTTAATTTTTTAAAAGATTTTATTTACTTATTTTTTTAGAGAGAGGGAAAGAGGGAGAAGGAGGAAAACAGCATCGATGTGTGGTTGCTTCTCATGTGCCCCTACTAGGGACATGGCTGCAACCCAGGCATGTGCCCTGACCGGGGATCTGAACCCACAGCCTTTTGATTAGCAGGCTTATCATTCAACCACTGAGCCACGCCAGCCAGGGCTCATTTTTTGTTCTGGGAAAAATTATTGGATCTTTAAGATAAAATTGTTTCATTTTGCTAAAATATGCATGACAGTATTTGCCATTTTAAGTGTATAATTCAGTGTTGCTAACTACATTCACATTACTGCACAATCCACCATCACTGTACATCTTCAGAATTTCTTCACCCTCCCCAGTTTCCCAGTTATTATTAACCACTATTACACTTTCTTTTTTTTAATTAAGATTTTATTTATTTATCTCTAGACGGGAAGGGAAGGAGAGAGGGAGAGAAATATCAATGTATGGTTGCCTCTGCCGGGGGCACACAATGTATTGTGTGTCACTGCTGGGAACTGGCCTGCAACCCAAGCATGTGCCCTGCCTGAGAATCGAACTGCAATCCTCTGGTTCACAGGCCAGTGCTCTATCACTGAGCTACACCAGCCAGGCCTATACCTTCTGTCTTAGGAATTTGCCTATTTTAGTCATCACACATGAGGGTGATCATGTCATATTTGTTTTAGTGTCTTATTTCATTTAGCATGTTTATGAGGTTTTTCCATGCTTTAACATGTATCAATTTCATTCCTTTTTAAGGCCAAATATTCCTCTGTGTGTGTGTGTGTGCACGTGCACACACACACACACTCCCTTTTCTTTATTCATAAACATTGAGCTATTTTCACCTTTTGGCTATTATAAATGATGCTATAAACTTAATTAAATTTTAATTCCTGCACTATCTTTTAGAATTCTTGTTCAGTGTCTGAGGCTATAACCCTTTTAAGAAAGATGACTTTTTACAGATTTGTTCCTCTTAAAATTATTAGAATTGGTAGGCAATAAGTCTGATTATAACCTACCTGTGGGAGCCCTTAAGAACCCATGCTTTTTCATTGTTTTTGGATATTTGCTTCTTATTTTGCTATTACAACTATTGCATTGAGTGACTAAACAACATTCTGTATTCCTTTAGACAGTAAGGGAAAGTGGACAGCTATTTAAGAGTAGTATACAGGATGGGTCAAAAGTAGATTCAAAGTTTGTATGGAAAGTAATGCAATAATTAATAAATAACAAGAATAAACTGTTTTGTGTGCTCATAACTATAAACCTACTCTTGCCCTACCCTATATTTTAGTGTCTGCCATGACATGTTAACCACTTTGAACTAAAGCTGACCTTAACCCTGTATTTTAGTGACTGTCTTTCTGATGATAGGTTTAAGTATAGCTTAAATGGACAGATGTTTGTAATCTATGATACAGGAAAAGAGCCTATCATTTTTATACATCTTTTATGGAGAGATTTGGGATTTTACACTTTCGTAGCTTGTAAAAAAAATTTTAAATGAAGTATTGCACAATGGTTGAAACCGGATTGAACCCAGTTTCCCTGTTGCATTTTAATAATAGTGTGTTAAGGTTTTCTATTTTCAGTGGTATGAATATTAGCTACTGTGAATAAGAGTAATCATAATATGCATCATTTTCACTTAACATTTTATAGTTTACCTATGAATATGGTTTTCTCTTAGTAGGTAGGATCCTGCTTTAGGATGAAAACTTCATGGCAATCTTATCACTTGGCTAGGTAAAGGTGACAATGTATAATCCTTATGACTTAAATTTTGAAAGTAAGGCTTTTGCTTCCATGGGAATTTCATAATCAATATGTTGTCAGGGTAAGTTCTCAATTTTAGAGGAGTTTAGTGAATCTTTTTTTAATGAAAATTAGGTGCATAAAGGCATTTTTACCCTGTCATTAAGTATATAATGTTTAATCTTTTGGTTTTTCTTTTTAGGATTAAAAAAATTATTTTTAGAGACAGGGAGGGAGGGAGAAACATCAATGTGTGGTTGCCTCTTGTGCACTCCCTACTGGGGACCTGGCATGCAACCCAGTCATGTACCCTGGCTGGGTATCGAGCTAGTGACCATTTGGTTTGTAGGCTGGCATTCCGTCCACTGAGCCACACCAGCTAGGGCATAAGTATACAATACTTAAAAGCTGTTCCTGAGGAACAAATGATTAATATTGCTGTATAAATTACTTGAAAGATATGTAGCTTCTAGATCAGGGTAGAATTTATTTAAAACTCACCCATTCAGCTAGTTGACATTGATACTGTCCACTTAGTATTTTATATTGACTACTTGACATTGCTCCTTGTATTTGGAATGAGAGTGTCAATGACATTTTTCTTGATACTGAGAAAATAGTTGGATTACATGAGGCAGGACCCAAAAAGACCCGGAGGGTGGGCCCCTTGTAGTACAGGTTTCCCCCCTAGGGTGAGTGTTTAGAAACCCTTCTGTATCAGTGTACCAGCTGGCATTGTGAGAGGCTGTGTTCAACTTAAGTGCCTTTTGTGGTTTTGTTTTTGTTTTTGTTTTGTCTTTTTTAGTGCTTTTGCCCATTTCGCAATGGGTAACTTCTAAGCACACCTGCCCACACGGTGCTGAGTGTTCAGAAGTTTTTGACCAAAGCCATGACCCCCGTGCCCCATCTGAAGGACTCTCTCCCCCACCCCCAGTTTTAAAAAAAAAGTTCTCGAAGGGAAACATTTTCTCTATGTGGAAGAGGTAAAACAAAAACAGCAAAAGCACTATAAAAGGCATCAAAACCAGTGAGTTCAAAAGTGTTTTGAGCAGTGTGAAGGGAGTCTTAATAGATATATCGCCTCAAAAGGAGAGTACGTTGAAGGTGACTGAAGTTTTGAGCATGTAAGAATAAATACAATTTTTTATAAATACATTTTTGGGTGTTTTGGGGGATTCCCCTTGTAAAAAAATGCATGCATCCACTCTTGGATTTAAAAAAATTCCAAGTTCCTAGGGAAAATCTTGGAAAGTTGTTGGAATAGAGAGGTTCTTAACATCTACTTTTCACTTTACACTTCACATGCACATAATTGGAAAAAGATCATTTCTGATTAATAATGTTTGTTACTGTAAATGAATTATTTATGGTCCTTATAGAAGGCAAGTGTAACTTATGCCTACACTGCCACTACATTGAACATGAAGTCTTTTCTTTTTTAAGATTTTATTTATTTATCTTTAGAGGGGAAGGGAAGGAGAGAAGGAGAGAAATATCAATGTATGGTTGCCTCTTGTGAGTCCCCCACTGGGAACTGGCCTGCAACCCAGGCATGTGTCCTGACTGGGAATTGAACCGCGATCGTGTGGTTCGCAGGCCCGCACTCAATCCACTGAGCTACACCAGCCAGGTGGATAGAGTAATTTTAGATGCAGGTCTTTGCCTTTCATGACTGTGAATAGTTCATTCCAGCTCCTTCTTGCCTGTAAGGTTTCTATTGGGAAATCAGCTGATAGTCTGATGGGAACTCCTTTGTAGGTGACTGTCTCCTTTTCTCTTGCTGTTTTTAAGATCCTGGCCTTCATTTTAATCTTGGGTAATGTAATTGTGATGTGCCTTGGGGTTTTCCTCCTTGGTTGGGTCCAACTTCTTTAGGACTCTCTGAGCTTCCTGGACTTCTGGAAGTCTATTTTCTTTGCTAGATTGGAGAAGTTCTCCATTATTTTTTTCAAATAAGCTTTCAGTTTCTTCTTCTTCTGGCACCCTTATGATTCAGGTGTTGGAAGGTTTAAAGTTGTCCCAGAGGTTCCTAAGTCTCTCCTCATTTTTATTGAATTCTTGTTTCTTCATTCTTGTCTTGTTGAATGTTTATTTCTTCCTTCTGCTCCAAGTCATTGATTTTAGTCCCGGGTTCCTTCCCTTCACCATTGGTTCCCTATACATTTTCCTTTATTTCACTTAACGTAGCCTTCACTTTTTTTTTCTTCTCTATTTTGTGACCATACTCAACCATTTCTTTGAGCATCCTGATTATCACTGGTTGGAACTCTGCATCTCATAGGTTGGCTATCTCTTCATCACTTAGTTCATTTTTTGGAGCTTTGATTTGTTCTTTCATTTGGGTTATATTTCTTTGTTTTGGCACAGCTGTTAGGTAGTAAGGGGCAGAGCCTTAGTTGTTCACTGGGGTGGGACAACCCACACAGTTTTGCCTTGTAATACTGTCTGTGGGGGAGGGGTCAGAGAGGGAACAGTGCTGCTTGCTCAGTTCTCTGCTAGCTTTCAGTCATGTCCATCCTTCACTACCCACAAGCAAATTGGGCCCTTCTGGTGCTGATTCCCAGGTGGGCAGGTTTGTGTACATTCTAGGACACTGTGGGTCTCTCCAGTGAACTCCTGTGAGGCTGAGAGGTTCCCCCTTTGCATCGACACGCACAGGATTATCCAGTCCGAAGTCGAAGTTTTGAGGCTCTATTTCTGGTGCTGCAACCCTGGGTTGTGGAGTTTGTCTTGCTCCCCAGTTGTTCCTTCTGGTTTATCTGCAGACAAATGTGGGGAATACTTGGTCCGCCAGCCTCTACCTAGCTTTCCTGGCCCTGTCCATCCAGGCTGCCCATCTCTGCCCCTCCTACTGGTCTGAATCAATGTTCCTTCTTTAACTCCTTGGTTATTGGACTTTCATACAATTCAATTTTCTGGCAGTTACGGTTTTTGTTTTTAAATTTGTTGTTCTTTTGGTAGTTTAAGGAGGCAATGTGTAAGTCAAATATGAAGTCTTTAAAGGGGAGTACCTTGTTTTGTGAACTGGTTTTAGCCCTGGCCAGGTAGTTCAATTGTTTAGAGCGTCATTCAGATACCTCAGGCGCTTACGGGTCAATCCCTCATCAGGGCACATATAAGAAGCAACCAGTGAATGCAAAAATAAGTGGGACAACATGGTGATATTTCTTTTTCTGAAGTCAATAAATTAAAAAGTAATGCATTTAATTGTTTTACAAAGTGTCGTGTATGCAACTGACAGACAGTGATTTGTTTGGCACAAAGAAAAAGACTGTTGGTGTATCTGTCAAATATTAGACGATTTTCTATTACAGCTCAGAATCAGCTTTTTCTGCTGCTTATAAGCATTTGCCGTTTTTACCTTGATATGCATGACACACTGCAATTTTTTTTAAGTTGTAGTTCACAACTGTAAAGCTGTTCTTAATTGAGCTTTTTTTTTTTTTAATTGGGGTTAATGATAGGAAGGAATTTGTCCAAGGAGGTAATGGTGCTTGATCAAATAAGCACTGGTACCCAGCAATAGGAGATTCTGGGCAGCTACTAAAAAGGCAGTAGTAGTAGATCAAAAAGCTGTTTGTAGATGGTTACATGCTTTTGAAGGGATAGAAGTACTGATCGTGGTAGAATGACATTAAACTGAGACTTCCTTGTCTGCCAGAACCTTCCACTTTCACTCTTTGCTCCATTTATGATGAATTTCAGAAGCCTCTGAAAGGAGGGTAAAATATTCAGTGATTTAATCGGTAACAGAAAAGTGAAAGGGTGTTTGATCATGTTTTATATTGTCTGAGGCTGAGGAAAGCCTCAAAATCTTTTATATTCCAAATAGAGGTAGTAGTTTTGTAGTCTTATTTCTTGTGACAAATTAGAAGAAAACTACTTACTCTCATTACATGACAGTCATTTAATCAGAGAACAGACTGTCTTTTTGTTTCCGTTTTTAAACTTGTGTAACCTGGATTAAAAGGTTTCAGAGGAATGCTTGCTCTTTTGTTTTTATTTTTTTTTAAAGAATTACTATTTTCTTTATTTTGGTGGGGCCCTTAATTATAGTAATTTATGTATAAAGAAGAGAAAGGTTAACAATACCAGAATTAAGTTTTGATTAGATCTTACAGATATTGAGGACACATAAGATTATTGTGTGGGTTGCCCTAAATGGTATAATTTAGTACTCAATTAAAAGTAAATTTGATTCCCCTAACTCTTTCATTTTTTAAAATCACCTTACAAAAACTAGACCTAATTTTGTAGTCACAAAGCATCTTAATAGTTTGAAATAATTTTAGACTATAGAAAGAATGCCCAAGAATGTACAAAATGCACTTTTACACCTCTAATTTGTCCTGATCCTAACAACTTACCTAACCACGATAAAACCAGAAATTAACGTAGGTTCAGAAATACATTAACTGTGGACCTTAATTTGAATTTCACCAGTTTCGTCTCTAATGGCCTTTCTCAGTTCTACAATTCATTTAATTGTGTGTTTAGTCTCTTAATCTGTAGCAGCTCTTATTTCCTGATTGTATGACTTTGACACTTGAATTCTGGTTAGTTCTTTTGTGTAGTATATAGTAGTTTAGTTTCACATTTTTAAATCAAAAATACCACTCATGTGATGTATCTTCAGTCCCTGAAACCAGGGGGTAATGACATTAATGCGTTTGATTATTTGCTTATTATTAACCTTTATCATTTGGTTATGATGGCGCCTCCTGGTTTTCTGTTTACAATGTTACTGTTTTTCACTTTAAAAGTGATAGGTATATTGGGGAGAAAATTCAAGACTGGGCAGATGATTCCATTGTTCCTGACAGCATGCCCATTTGTTTTTACCATTCATTGGTGGGTTTTGTCTGCAACAGTTCATGTTGCCTTTTTGCCTAATATAGGAGAGAGTAAAAAATATGAATAAATTTTCATTACATTGTGCGTTTACGTAATGATCAGGTAAGGGGTTTTTTGGTTTTTTTTTTTAACAGGAAGGCTATATTCGTAATTTTTTTTATCCTCATCTAAGGATATGTTTATTGATTGTTTTCTTTTTTTTAGGGAGAGAGAAAGAAACATCATTGTGAGAGAGAAACATGGATTGGTTGCCCTCCCATACAGGAATCAATCTCACAGGGGTCTTTTGGTTTATGGGGTGATGCTCCAACCATTTGAGCCCACCCAGCCAGGGCAGTGGGGAAGCAGTGTTTTTAAATGTTACACTATAATGTTGATACTACTTAACATTACATTTCCATTATTATAGTTGACTTTATTGTACTAATACGGTTTTCTCACAGCTTGGAAATTTTTCATGAGTTTGTTTTTTGGTGTATGGATTTTTTTAAAGTTTGTTTTTATATGGGACATTAAAGGAATTGGCTAGTTTACATAACACAATTAATAGAAAGTTACTTTCAAGTACCACTAAAAGGGAGTAAATGTATAAAACAGTGAATTTAATACATAAGCTCATGAAGATTATGGTATTGAGAGTTTTTACAGTCAAATAGCATTTTGTTGTCTTCAAGTTGGCTGTATTTCTTACTAATTCTCGCAGTTAAATTTGTCAGCAAATCTCTTCTTTAAAATTTGAGTCCAGTGTTCCAGTTTGTATACACAGTTTCATGAACTCTTATCTGTAATTCCAAAGTTCAGAAAGGTCTGAAAATTGGAAATCTTCATAAATTACCTGGCAGCAAAGTCCACATCAAACAAATGTGAAAGTAGTCTTTATTTTATGTAGCGGGAAATAAGAAATGTGTTCAATTAGGGATCCTGCTTCATACTGTGGGTATGATAATGCAGGTATACCCCATTACTTTAAAATTTAAGGGGACCTATAGTAGATTGTCTGTAAATTCATAATGATATAAATTAAAATCAAAGGTGTAATGTAGAGTCTTAACTGTTCAAACATTACAAACTTTCTCCTTAACACTTTTCTACACTGTAGTGGGAGGGGGTTAAAATTACATTTCCAGGATTAAAGTTACAATTAAATTGGAAAAGGACAAAAATAATCAGGGCTCTGTTTACAATTTTTCTTACATAAACTTCTTTGTAATACTTCCAAAGTTACACCTTCAGGGTTTTTGTAGTTTTAACCCTCAGAAGTTGCTGTATGTATTTGTTACAGTGTACAACACATTAGTTCTTTGTGTATTTTTATTTCAAAATAACATTTGGTGTGTTTAACTGATGTAGTGTTAAAGATTATCTTTATTAAGATTTTATATTTATTTTTTAGAGGTGGGGAGGGAGGAAGAAAGGGAGAGAAACATCAATGTGTGGTTACCTCTTACATGCCCCCCTTACTGGGGACCTGGTCCACAACCGAGGCGTGTATCCTAGCCTGGGAATCAGACTAGTGACCCTTTTGTTTGCAGGCTGGCATTCAGTTCTCTGAGCCACATCAACCAAGGCAAAAATATCATAAAAGATAATTTGTAACTATTAAATCTATATTTTGTAAAGGTTAATAACAAAATGTGAAAATTTCAAGTAGTACACTAAATTTTTCCCAAATGCCAATATTGGTGATGGGTTTAGGCATAATAGCTGACTGTACTCTGACCTCTTACTCCCCCACTGTTTTTTCCTGAAGATTTATTAGCATGCCATAAAAATCTGTTGTTGTTTTTTTTTAATAGGAATAAAAAAATACGTTGTTGGCCTCATTATCAAGACATCATCTGATCCAACTTGTGTAGAGGTAAGAGCTTTTTTGGAGATTATGCTGGAATTATAAAATCATTTAAATATTGAATCTTGACCTAAAACCTCCTACCTCTATCACAGACCTACAGATACATGTGCACAGTTGTTTCAATATATAGGCACTTTTTTCTCTCAAGGCTTTCCTATGTTTATGGGGTTTTTTTGTTTTTACTATGCCTGTGTTAGGCCCTCATTTAACTTAAAGTTTTTTTTTTTCTTAGAAGGAAAAGGTGTATATTGGGAAACTGAATATGATTCTTGTTCAGGTAAGCTTTATTCACTCTTTTCCTCAGAAGAGTTAAAAGCTTCATTAGGCTGATTACTTGAGCAAAATGTTTAAACCTACTTCACTGAATAACATACTGCAGTAGTGATAGTACATAGTCTTTATAATAACTATAATAGTTAACCTGTCTAGTGTTTGAAATTGTTTATTTGCTCTGGTAGAAAACATCAGATATTGTAAACCCATCATTTTTATGGTTCTAATATGGATTAGAAAAAACTCTCTCATTTGCTTGGTGTACTATGCATGTTTTCTGTCTGTATCATCTATATCAGTCTTAATTTACAAATCATTCCTTTGAAATAGCATTTCTTTAATCTCTACTTGGCTTTTCAAACTGTTTATATAATCTAATGTTAGGAATTTTAATATTTACCTAGTTTTTAAAAATGTCAAGATTTTTTCCTGAGATAACTTGTTGTAAAAGTTTGATTTCTTAAAACATTTGGGTTTTCACTAAAATAAAGTGAATTTCTAACTAAGGATTCATCATTGGTAGCCTCTCTCTGAAGAAGGAGAGAGAAGAATACAAAGAACATACCTACCTACCTCTTACAGTTGTTATTACAGAGTATCTGGTTGGGAAATCCCTAGTGTACAGTATATGCAGTACATACTTAAAAAATTGAAAACAGTTCATTAGGCTTTTGGTCAAAGATGATTTGATTTCCTCCCCAGTTGTTAATGCCTCCTTTCAAATTTATATGTCCAAATGATGTTGTATTATCAAGGGCTAGATGCCAGCCAAAAACTTTTTCCCCTTCCCGTCACCTTTTTATTGCTTAGTCTCCAAGGATTATGTGCACATATTTATCTGACATATACTAATACCAATATACACTAGAGCCAGATTAGATCAGCTGGGATAATTGAGAGGATCATGGGACAGTTAAGAACAGGACTTTATCTGTGTTATATTTTCCATCCATTGTATTCTGTTGAGAGTGGTATGTTTCTTGTTTTAATAAGGGATCAGAAAATGCAAAGTAGTCAAATATTTGCTCCTTTTGGTATGAAGTATTGTCATTGACAAGTGAAATGAAATTAAAATTTTTTCTCATTTTAGATACTGAAACAAGAGTGGCCAAAACACTGGCCAACTTTTATCAGTGATATTGTTGGAGCAAGTAGGACCAGTGAAAGTCTCTGCCAGAATAATATGGTGATTCTTAAACTCTTGAGTGAAGAAGTATTTGATTTTTCTAGTGGACAGATAACACAAGTGAAAGCTAAGCATTTAAAAGACAGGCAAGTATTTTATTTTAGAAGTTTAAGTAATTTCTCACTATTTAAATGAATTTGGAGGTAGATTGTAAATGGTAGAAGGAACTGTGGCTGTAAATAATGTTTAATAACTCTTAATTGTTTTTCATCACAAATTTAAGTAGATCTACAGGGGACCCTAACATTCTAAATCTGGAGGCTTTTTAAAAGTACAGGTAGTGTTAAAGATGTTATACTTTTGTCACAGCAAAAAAAACATACATCACATGGGAAAGGATTATATAGATTGAGAGTTTCCAGAAAGCACTTTGGCATCTGTTTTATATGATGACTAAAATGGTGTCCTTAAAAGTCACATAATAGGTCCTGGGTAAGTTACTAAGCAACTTTGTGTTTTTTAGATGTCCAAGGATACATCAAAAGAAGGCAGTTTGCTTCTAAAAGCAAACTGTTGGATAGTAATTGTCTGTTGGATAGGTAATTGAAATTTCCTCAAAACAAAATAAAATAATAGCTCTGGCTGATGTGGCTCAGTGGATTGAGCATGCGAAGCAGAGTCACTGGTCTGATTCCCAGTCAGTGCACGTGCCTGGGTTGGGGGCCAGGTCCTCTGTAGGGGGTGTTGCCCAACTTAGTTATGGCTTCCAAAGAAAATGACTTGTGTCCAAATGTCAACTGAATTCTTATTAGTCCTGCATCTCGTCAGTTCCATACTGTTAACACTAGGATCATGCCAAGACGTTTTTTTCTTTCTTTCTTAGTAATAAAAATTTATTGAAGTCACTTGGACACAGCATATTACCTTTATACTTTAATGTAGTCAAACTAGCTTCAGAATTTACAGTTTTTCCTCTGGTTTTTGTTGTATAAGCACATTTTAAGATTTGGGGTATACAGGATAGAGAAAAAGTAGGTTTACAGTTGTTCATGTGGCAATTAATACAATAATAAAAATATAAGAATGAACTTTTGCATACTCAGCTGTAAACCTGTTTTTACCAAACCCATGTATGTAATTCTACTACTACTTAATCTCAGAGTTTTGTTTTGGTTACATTGATTTAAAATATTAGATTGATTGATACTATTAAAAAGAGTAAGGATGACATAAAACCAAATCTCCAAGAATTGGTAGTATTTAATACAGCTTTTTAAAAAGTTTTTGTTATATGTGTTTAAATGGAAGTAACTCAAATTTTTAATGGCCAGATTGCTGAAATTTTTAATATGCTTTAGTGTATAAATAATTACATTATTTCTATTTGTCTTCTAAACTGATCACTTTTTTTTTTAGCATGTGCAATGAGTTCTCACAAATTTTTCAGCTGTGTCAGTTTGTGATGGTAAGTGCTTCTAATTTCACTTTATTTAAAATAATAATTGCAAGAAGATAATTACTTATAGGTATGTTTTTGTTGCAGGAAAATTCCCAGAATGCTCCACTTGTACATGCAACATTGGAAACATTGCTCAGATTTCTTAACTGGATTCCACTTGGATATATTTTTGAGACAAAGTTAATCAGCACATTAATTTATAAGGTAGAGTGAATACATTTCATCTGTCACTGAATAATTGCACCTATTATCTTAGCTTATAAATGTCTTTTGTATAGAAAAACTATTTCTGCATTTATAGCGATAACCAACCTTGTTTCTGAGGTAAGGAACCTGCTCAGAGGAACTTTCTGTGGTTTCAGTGAGTAATTCTTTGAATTATCATTAAAATCTTATAAATGATTGTTCTACTTATATCATGTAATTTCACAAATTCCATGTGAAAACTGTGAAGGATTTGGTTTGGTTTTAGGTGATTATATAGGTCACAATGTGGTGAGTTAAGGAATGTTTCCACAACATGGAAGGTTGTTTGTTTGTTTTCCTGACAATTTAAAGCAACAACATGTAATCCCTATATGAAGTCTTATAATTGTTCTTCCAGAAATGAATACTTACTGTTCCTTGTATTATACTTTGAAATGTTTTCCTGGCAGATGTCTGTATAAGTTATGGCTTTAAAAGCAATCAATTATAATTTATATTTTGAGCTTTGTACTTCAGGGTTTGGGAGTGTAATAATTCTGATAACATGAGTTTATAATATTAGAGGCATTATTTTATTATTACATAATTTTTTGAAAGTGTCTTGCTATTGGAACAGGTACTGCAAGTAATATTCTTTATTTATAAGACATGCACTTTTCTGAATATTTATTTTGTATGGATTTGTGTATCAGGTCAATAGTTAGGTTCATTTCTGACACTTTGATGCTTCCCAAATTAACATCCACAAATGGTAGGCTGTTTTTATATCTTCTCAATAATAGAATATGAAAGAGCTAGTTTTCCTGCACCTTCATTAATCACAGGTGTGTTGCCCATCTCATAAAATCCTGAGCAATTACAAATCTTGGGTTATTTTTAGACTACACAGAAAACATGGTGTCCTTAAAAGTCACATAATAGGTCCTGGGTAAGTTACTAAGCAACTTTGTGTTTTTTAGATGTCCAAGGATACATCAAAAGAAGGCAGTTTGCTTCTAAAAGCAAACTGTTGGATAGTAATTGTCTGTTGGATAGGTAATTGAAATTTCCTCAAAACAAAATAAAATAATAGCTCTGGCTGATGTGGCTCAGTGGATTGAGCATGCGAAGCAGAGTCACTGGTCTGATTCCCAGTCAGTGCACGTGCCTGGGTTGGGGGCCAGGTCCTCTGTAGGGGGTGTATGAGAGACAACCACCAATTGATGTTTCCCTCTTTCTCCCTCCCTTGCCCTTTCTCTAAAATTTAAAAAAAAAGTAACAAAATAAATGATTTGTTTATCTGCCTTTTTTTCTGTTTCATGTAAAATCCTTTTTTTTTTTACTGTTAAAGTGAGGTGTTTCACAGTAATTTAATTCCATTCATTCTTTCTTTCTTTCTTTCTTTCTTTTTTTTTAAATCCAAATAGTTCCTGAATGTTCCAATGTTTCGAAATGTCTCTCTGAAGTGCCTCACTGAGATTGCTGGTGTGAGTGTAAGCCAATATGAGGAACAATTTGTAACGCTATTCACACTGACAATGATGCAGCTAAAACAGGTAAAACAGCACTCTTAAACACGGACTAAATTTTAGTGCCTTAGGAAAAGTTGGGTTGGAGCTGAACCATTTTGGCACTGCTTATAATAGACAATCTAGAATGTGATTGCATATTTATTAGATAAGATTAAGAGTAAATGACATTATAATGAACATTTTTAAAAGTCATTGAAAGATTGCGAATCTGGTTTAATACTGGCTCTACTTTCTGATCTTAGGTTTTGAAAGGGAGGACTGTCCAGTCCTAGTTTGGTTAGATATTATGAAGTTATCTAGAAGGTTAATTGTAATATTACATTACTATATACATTACCTGAATGAATTTTTATGTTTTTAGTATCGTTAAAGGAAAGTGAAATTTGATACAGGGGAAAATTCAGAGACTTATCTGAAGAAGTCATACTACTTACAACGTTAAAGGGAAAAAAAAACAAAGCTACAACACAAAGATACAAAAACAAGACAGATGGAGTTCTTGTGAAGAATAAGCTATTTAACTGTTTTAGTATTAGTAAAAGGGTGATGGGATCTTGGCATTTAAAGTAGTGTTGGTTTTAAAATGCAGACTAACAGTCTTTATTTAAACTTGCAGATGCTTCCTTTAAATACCAATATTCGACTTGCATACTCAAATGGAAAAGATGATGAACAGAATTTTATTCAAAATCTCAGTTTGTTTCTCTGCACATTTCTTAAGGAACATGGTCAACTTATAGAGAAAAGACTAAATCTCAGGGAAACACTTATGGAGGTAAGCTTTGTTGGAGCCTTTGGCTTCTGGTATTATTATTTACATAATTTTTTTTTTTAAATCACTAAAGAGCATGTAGACATGTCATTTCTCAGATTGTCTAATGGCCTTACTTAAAAATTGAGGTGTAATCCACATAACATAAAACCATCCAGTTTAAAGTGTATAATTTAGTGACATTGAGTACATTCAATGTTTTCAACCATCTGCCCATTACAAAACATTTTTATCACCCACAAAAGAATTATGCATTGAAAGTTACCTCATTCTTGTCTCCCCCCATCCCCTAACAGCCAGTAATTTGCTCTATCTCTGGAATTAGGCTATTCTAAAACTTTCATGTAAGTGGAATCTTAATAAATGGTGCTTTGTTACTGGCTTTTTTCACTTAACATGTTTTCAAGGTTCATGCATGTTACTACATGTATTAGTACCTCACCCTTTTTATGGATAAATAATATTTTCTCATGGCTATATCACATTTTATGTACATATTCATCATTTTGGACATGATGAACATGCTACCATTTTGCTCTCGGTTACCAAGTAACTACCTCATAAGGTTTTTGATGTGTTTAGGGCATGTCAGTAGAAAGCAGAATTTGCTCCTAGATCAATAATAGTCTGTTACACAAATAATGAAACTTCAGAGCTGTGAAAAATAAAACGTGAAATTTTATTTCTAAATAACATAATGAGTGGAAAGTCGTTTCGTTAATGATGCTAAGGATTATTTTAATAGTTTTGGTCTTTGTAGGCCCTTCATTATATGTTGTTGGTATCAGAAGTGGAGGAAACGGAAATCTTTAAGATTTGTCTTGAGTACTGGAATCATTTGGCAGCTGAACTCTATAGAGAGAGCCCATTCTCTACATCTGCCTCTCCATTACTGTCTGGGAGTCAGCATTTTGATGTTCCTCCCCGGAGACAGCTGTATTTGCCCGTGTTATCCAAGGTAACAGGAAAGTGGGTGGTTGAGTGCTCTTCCTGTTGCTTACTGTGATTTTGGCTAATCTATTCAAATAAATGATGAGCTATAAAAAGAATCCAACTTCTCCATTCATGTTGAAAACCAGAACATTAAAGGGATTAGTATAAGAGCTAAGGCTCTAAAAAATTGTGGTCCCTTTACAGGCGGCATCAATAATCCGTAAGTTTGTTAGAAATGCAGATTTGGGCCATCCCCATCTACTGAATTTGTCTCGGAATGAGGCCATCGAAACTTAACAGTTGATTTTTATTTATGATAAATTTTGAGAATGACTGTTGTAGAATTCAGTTTTAAATATGTTCATTTATATTGTGGGGGTAATTTAGTATCTTAAGGTGCATATATCTTAACTTTAAAAAAAAAAGTTATGTATTTTTAGAGAGGGGGGATGGGAAGGAGAAAGAGTGGGAGAGAAACATCAATGTGTGGTTGCCTCTCATGTGTCCCCTACTGGGGACCTGGCCTGCAGCCCAGGCATGTGCCCTGACTTACATCTTAACTTTATCACTGCATTTGATGTGGCTGATTGGAAAGACTTAACAAGGTTTTTCTTGTTGAATAGGTTCGTTTATTGATGGTTAGTCGTATGGCTAAGCCAGAGGAAGTATTAGTTGTAGAAAATGATCAAGGAGAAGTTGTAAGAGAATTCATGAAGGATACAGATTCCATAAATTTATATAAGAATATGAGAGAAACATTAGGTAAGTCAGTATTTATTTAATTTTTATCAATGCGGTTCTGTTCTAGGTTGAAAATATTTAGGAAAAGTGGTACACCTAGTTTCTGAATCTTACAATGGCCATTTTATTAATGTGCTGCTCTCCCCTTGGTAAAAATCTTTCTGTTCATTAAGTTTTGCATTTGAAACATTTGGAATTTTTTTCCTTTGTAGTTTATCTTACTCATCTGGATTATGTAGATACAGAAAGAATAATGACTGAGAAACTTCACAATCAAGTGAATGGTACAGAGTGGTCATGGAAAAATTTAAATACATTGTGTTGGGCAATAGGCTCTATTAGTGGAGCAATGCATGAAGAGGATGAAAAACGATTTCTTGTTACAGTTATAAAGGTATGCATGTTGTATGTGTGGACTGAAATCATTAGATAACTTATATTATAAATTACTGAAAGTTGTCTTATTTTACAGGATCTATTAGGATTATGTGAACAGAAAAGAGGCAAAGATAATAAAGCTATCATTGCATCAAACATCATGTACATAGTAGGTCAATATCCACGATTTTTAAGAGCTCACTGGAAATTTTTGAAGACAGTAGTTAACAAGCTGTTTGAATTCATGCATGGTAAATTCTCCATATATTTTATTTAGTTTATTTTGGTTGAACAAAAGATATTTCTTAACTTTTTAAATAAATGTTTTTGTTTCATTAGAGACCCATGATGGAGTCCAAGACATGGCTTGTGATACTTTCATTAAAATAGCTCAGAAATGTCGCAGGCATTTTGTTCAGGTTCAGGTTGGAGAAGTAATGCCGTTTATCGATGAGATTTTGAACAACATTAACACTATAATTTGTGATCTTCAGCCTCAACAGGTATGGGAGATTTTAGCATATATTCTTAGACAGTAACTATTGTTTTAGTCAGAATTTATTAACAGGACTGGAAAGTGTGCCACTATTGGATTCAGTTCGTGTCTGGTTTTCATAGTGAAGCAGAAATTCAGCCAGAAATTGGTTAGGCTATATATTCTTATCTTGTATAATTACTTCTGGCACTTTAATTAAATAAGTTTAGTATATGCCTGAATTGCATGGTTTTCTTATTACAATGTAAAAATAACATGTCTGCCTTTTAACGTAGGTCCATACATTTTATGAAGCTGTGGGGTACATGATTGGTGCACAAACAGACCAAACAGTACAAGAACATTTGATAGAAAAATACATGCTACTTCCGAATCAAGTTTGGGATAGCATAATCCAGCAGGCAACCAAAGTAAGTTATATTACTTTTTGCAAAAGTTCTAATGGAATTCAAGATTATTACTTATAAAAGCATTGAATTCCATACTATTGACATGTATAGTTGATTGATAAATGGTCTGTGCTTTTCCACATTCTTTTAAAATACAGTAGTATATTTTTATTTTGTTTTGCTGGTAAATTGGGAATATTTTACACTGATCTTAATTGTAGGTATTGGTAATAAACTTCTGTGTTTGTTACACCATTTGGGGTTAACAAATGTGACTATGATTTTGAAATAAAATGGGTAGCCCTGGCTGGTGTGGATTGACCAGGGGCCTGTGAAGCAAAGGGTCACTGGTTTGGTTCCAAGTCAGGGCACATGCCTGGGTCGTGGGCCAGGTCCCCAGTGGGGGACACATGAGAGGCATCCACACACTGATGTTTCTCCCCTACTCTTTCTCCTTCCCCTCTCTCTAAAAATAAGTAAATAAATAAATAAAATATTTTTTAAAAATAAGATGGGTAGTGTTTTTTTGCTTTAGTAATTACAAGGATAATTCTGTGATAAATAAATACTTTTTGTTTCACAGAATGTGGATATACTTAAAGATCCTGAAACAGTCAAGCAGCTTGGTAGCATATTGAAAACAAATGTGAGAGCCTGCAAAGCTGTGGGACACCCCTTTGTAATTCAGCTTGGAAGAATTTACTTAGATATGCTTAATGTATACAAGTGCCTCAGTGAAAATATTTCTGCAGCTATCCAAGCCAATGGTAAGTGATTTTGAATTTTTATGGAATGCTATATAGCATCAGTTATATTAAGGCAATGTTCACTGCCTTAGTGTAAGAATTTTATACTTCTAACAGAATTTAAATAACCCTTCCTCCAAGTAACTCTAGGTAATTTTTTAACCAATTGCATGCCCCTTGCTTTATAAAATTAGTATTATTTCTTCAATAAATTTATCTTGATAGTTTTTTAATGGTAAATAATATTGGAATCACATGTAATTACCAGTATAGAATTTTAGTTGTCAAGTTGGTTTCCACTTGATTATATTTTTTAGGTGAGATGGTTACAAAGCAACCGTTGATTAGAAGTATGCGAACAGTAAAAAGGGAAACTTTAAAGTTAATATCTGGTTGGGTGAGCCGGTCTAATGATCCACAGATGGTAAGTGAGACGATGTGATGTGCTTTTTGTTTAAGTTGATAATGCATTCTCTGGAATATGCTTTATCTCTGTATGCATTTGGCTGATTTAAAGTAACTTCAACCCTGGCTGGTGTGGCTCAGTGGATTGAGCCCCAGCCTGTGAAGCAAGGGGTCACTGGTTCGATTCCCCAGTCAAGGTACATTCCTGGGTTGCAGGCTAGGACCCCAGTAGGGGGTGTGTGAAACACATTGATGTATCTCTCCCTCTCTGCCTCACTTTCCCTCTAAAAATAAACAAAATCTTTTTTAAAAAAATAAAGATAATTTCAATGTCTACTGAGTCCTTGAGTACTTAAAAATAGTAGCCATTATAAGCAATCTTCCAGAGAAATTGCTGTTATTTGGAGAAGGTGGTGATATGTAACAAGATTGCTGAGATTGGCTCATTTTTATTTTTTTATGAATAGATCATCGAGTTCAGATGAAATACTTGTGTTCATGATTTTCAAAGCAATTTACAAAGCTGCCATTAGTTTGCTTCTTCAGTGAGTGCTTTCTGAGCTGAGGATTTGAAATTGAAAGTCTTATACTCTTTTACTGCTTTTAGTGTTAAATCATTTCCAGAAAGGAATGTGGTTTTCAGAAAGTAAATTAGTTCCATGTGCCTTGACTTGGAAAAATGTAAATTATTTTTAATTATTGTTAAACTTTTTCATTTTCTTGGTCCTTGAAATAGTACAAAAAGTCCTATCCTGCTAACTGCTGTGTGGAAATAGTGGTTGGCAAGTGGTTCCAAATTAATCTCCTTGTATAATTTTGAAATTTTCATGCTGTTGATAAGGAAACAGCATGAAAAGGAATTGATAAGGAAATAATTTTCAGGAAAACAATTGTAGAATTTTCAAGGTATCAGATTTAAATATTGAAAAGTTTTGAACATGTGCATTATAAAAGCAGAACTAACTAAAATTAGGAAGTTAAAAAGGTTGGATTGATGGAATTGTGAAGATCATAATTTATAGTAGCTTGGGCAAATTTCAGATAATTACAAAGATAGCATCATTATATTTTACATGAAGAGTTTATGTTAACGTTTGGGGCAGTGAATTCAAAGCTATTAAAAAACACTTCAGATCCAGTTTGTAGGGAAAGAATTATTTCAGTCAGTATGAAGAGAAGAAATGAGAGGTACAAAATAAGTAATTCAAAATACAATTTTGTTCTTTTCCATCACAACTCACTAAACCTGTTTTGTGTGGTAGGGTGCTTACTAACTAGCAATCTTCACTTAACAAAGCATTGGTTGTGTTTATTGTATACATCTTACTAGAGAACCTATTTAAAAGCATGGAAGTTAAACCTGAATATGGCTAAGTTTATTGAGAATTATGGAAACCCCACACAGTTTTTCTGGTGTTTTTATGAGAAGTGATAGCTGTTGTTTTATTAAAATAACATATGGAGTATCTGCTTTTGGTTAGATACGGATATGAGTACCTTGGTTTTTATAGATATTATTTGTTGCAGAAACTGATACAATTCAGTTAGGAAGACTTTTCCTTTCTGTTAGGTTATTCCTCCTACATACGTAGTATCACTGGAATCCTCGTGCCACCATAGCTCTGAGTCATTCACTTGGTTTTTGGACCTTAGTTTCCTTGGTAATTATCAGTTTGAGCTATAATATGTTCTTGTCCCTTCCCAGCCTATTGTGATGTCTTGGTTGGTTTTAGTAAAATGTTTTGGTGTACCCAAAAGCTAGATTCAAAGCACAGGATTTCCAGTTTATAGTAGACCAGCCTTAGAGATTACAGGACCTCACTTTTTATAATAGTGACCAAATGCATGGATTAAACTTAAAAGGTCTTTTTTTTAACAGGTAGCTGAAAATTTTGTTCCTCCTCTGTTGGATGCAGTTCTCATTGATTATCAGAGAAATGTCCCAGCTGCTAGAGAACCAGAAGTGCTTAGTACTATGGCTATTATTGTCAACAAGTTGGGAGGACATATAACAGCTGAAATACCTCAAATATTTGATGCAGTTTTTGAATGCACATTGAATATGATAAATAAGGTAATATGATTTACATTTTAGTTAAAAATGGGTAATTCTGCAGGATAAGTTTTGGAGTTTAATGTTTAAACAAAAAGAAAACAAATGTAACATTCAAATGGGAACTTGAATTTATTCAAATCTCGGTGTACTTCAGACATTAAGAATTTATGTATATTTGTTTAAATAAAAAGGCAGGCCTACATTTGCAGTTACAAAAGTATGTGTTTTATAAGGCATGAGAAAATACATTAACCTAGAAAAGAAATGTTAGTATACAAATTTACACAATAGCTAGCAACTTTTCTAACTTGTATTATGGTCTCAAAGTCACTAAAATTAAGTGATAACAGTCTCAGAGTTATTAGAAAAAGTGTTCTTCATGTGCATTTCAATGGTTCTTTGATAATGTGACCTTGTGTTTCCTCATTTTCATAATTCATTTGTTTGATAAATGGTAACTTTATTTCCAATGAGAGGTGAATTCTATTGTCTTTGGATTTGCCTTTCAGGGTTCATACATCTTTATGGGTTCCACTAACAAGTATATTGAATTTAACGTTTGCTTTTCCAATCCCATTTAACATGTTATTAAGGTATTTAAACTTGATTTTGTTTCCACCATTTACTTTTAGGACTTTGAAGAATATCCTGAACATAGAACAAACTTTTTCTTACTACTTCAGGCTGTCAATTCTCATTGTTTCCCAGCATTTCTGGCTATTCCACCTGCACAGTTTAAACTTGTTTTGGATTCCATTATTTGGGCATTTAAACATACTATGAGAAATGTTGCTGATACAGGTAAATGCATATAGATGAAGTCCTTTTTATAAATTTGTCTGCCAGTCTACAGAATAGAGACGCTTAGAGATAGATGTATCATTGTAGACAGGTAGATATCACTTCATTTGTCACAGATTTCTCAGTTTTTCAATTGCATATGCAGACCTGAGTAAATCCTAAAAGTAGTTTGTCTATTTCAGACAAAGTCCATAGGCAGGATTAGTTACAGGGTTATGGGCATAAAATTTAAGGTAGGAAGAAGACCATCCCTTACCCATATAGGAACTTCTACTTAGGGTGTGCTGTTTTTGGTGTGGATGTGGACTGAATCAACCAATTCTCCAGACATAGTGGAATGGTAGTAGTGGTTATTATAGTCTATAAGTAAACAGACATTGACTTTAGTTGAACTCCATTACTGATAGAAGGTAATTTAATCAAATAATCACTAGCTTAAAAGGGAGAATGGGTTTTGAATCAGAATAGTTTGTTGGTGAAACACTATTATGAATAATGTTTATCAGTCTGTGATTTGCCAATGTTTTGTGTATTTTAGGCTTACAGATCCTTTTTACACTCTTACAAAATGTTGCACAAGAGGAAGCTGCAGCTCAGAGTTTTTATCAGACTTATTTTTGTGATATTCTTCAACATATCTTTTCTGTTGTGACAGACACCTCACATACTGCTGGTAAGAATTTGAAACTATAAAAATACTAAGTGTTTCAGTTGTTATTAAATCTTAGAGTTAATAATGTTCTTTTTATCAACAGGTTTGACAATGCATGCGTCAATACTTGCATATATGTTTAATTTGGTTGAAGAAGGAAAAATAAGTACACCATTAAATCCTGGGAATCCAGTTAACAACCAAATGTTTATTCAGGAATATGTGGCTAATCTCCTTAAGTCTGCATTCCCTCATCTACAAGAGTAAATATATATAATTGTAATAAACACAATTTTCATTTTTAAAAAGGTGATTATTTTAATTATTGTGTTTTGATTTGCAGTGCTCAAGTAAAGCTCTTTGTGACGGGGCTTTTCAGCTTAAATCAGGATATTCCTGCTTTCAAGGAACATCTTAGGGATTTCCTAGTACAAATAAAGGTATGCATTTTATTTACATTTGCAGAAATATTGAGACTTAATTATTATTTAAGTGCATTGTAGAATTACTCTATCTATAGTGTAAAATGAATGGGCTTTTAAAATAATGTACATTCTTAGTACTGTGAGATTGATTACAGAATGAAAAACAGTCAAGACCAGGAAGAGTACAGGTTTGAAATACTGTTTTTCTGAAACTTTCTATTAATTCATTTTGGTCCGGACTGGTGTGGTTGATTTTTGTTGGGCATTGCCCAGCAAGGCAAAAGAAAGTTCACCAGTTGGATTCCTGGTTGGTTGTAGCACATTGCCTGGGTTGTGGGTTTGGCCCCCAGTTGGGTGTGCAATAGGCAATCAGCAGTTGTTTCTCTTTCTTCTTCCTCCATCCTGTCTTCTAAAATTAATAAGTAAATAAGAAAGAAAGAAATCTAGCTTAGTGTAAAAAATCCATAAAGTAGAAGGAGAATGAAAATTACTTAATACAGCTATGAAGACAATTATAGCTAAAGTTGGTCATTAGTCTTAGGAAAAAAACAGCTTTCTTGTTATCTTTGCTTATGAAAAATTTTTCTATCATACTAGGACTCTCTTGTATAACCTTTTCTCCCTCCACTAACACTTTTGGTTTTTAATTCTGCCACATCATAACATAATTTGAACCTAACCAATTGATGGAAAAAAATATATCCCTTGTCTAAATAGGGATATGCTTATCTGTACTTTTTTACCCCTAAAGATTTATTAATTTTTTTTGTAATATATATATGTTAACCTTTATTGCAGGAGTTTGCAGGTGAAGATACATCTGATCTGTTTTTGGAAGAAAGAGAAACAGCCCTTCGACAGGCTCAAGAAGAGAAACATAAACTTCAAATGTCTGTCCCTGGCATCCTTAATCCACATGAAATTCCAGAAGAAATGTGTGATTAAAATCAGAAGTCATTTTGTTTGTTTGTTTGTTTGTTTGTTTTTCCTTCCTCTGCAACTCTCGTTAGCAGAAGAAAACAGCATCTGGATATTTGTCGACCAAAATGATGCCAATTTGTAAATTAAAATGTCACCTAGTGGCCCTTTTTCTTAAGTGTTTTTGTATAAGAAATTTTCTGTGAAATACCTTCCATTGTTAAAGCTTTTGTTGGTCATCTTTATTTAGTTTGCATGAAGTTGAAAATTAAGGCATTTTTAAAAAATTCTACTTCATGCCTGTTTTGTGGTTGGGATGGGGGGAGGAGGCAAATTGGATTTGAACAGATACTTGTAAATTCTAATGCAAAATTTACACAATTTTTTTTTCTGTAAACAATACCAATTTTTAATTAGGGAGCATTTTCTTTCTGGCCTGTATTTCAGCCTAGAAGAAAAATAATGAGTAAAACAAATTGCATTCTTAAAAGAATTATAGTGCTGCATTATCTGAAGTAAGCACTTCTTGGACTGAATTGTTTGTCTAGACTACATGTATTACAAGTCTGTATGGCAAGTTTGCAGCAAGATCATGTGCATATCATCCCATTGTAAAGCGACTTCAAAAATATGTGAACACAGTTAGTTATTTTTACACAGTTCTTTTTTTGGTTTTGTGTGTGTGTGCTGTCGCTTGTCGACAACAGCTTTTTGTTTTCCTCAATGAGGAGTGTTGCTCATTTGTGAGCCTTCATTAACTCAAAGTGAAATGGTTAAAAATATTTATCCTGTTAGAATAGGCTGCATCTTTTTAACAACTCATTAAAAAAAAACAAAACTGGCTTTTGAGATGACTTATACTAATTTACATTGTTTACCAAGCTGTAGTGCTTTAAGAACACTACTTAAAAAAGCAAAATAAACTTGGTTTACATTAATTTTATTGGCTCAAAATTATTCCTATATTAATGAGAGTGGTTATGTTTAGGTATTACATTTTAACATGACACTTGAAACCTGTTAATATAACAGTATTTTTTCAGTCTGGGAGGTCAGGTAAAATGCAGTCAGGTAAAATGAATATGACACCTTCTGTTCACAAGAAACGATCTCTCATTGGATACATTTTATCTTTATTTGTGATTAAAGAGTGTCTCTAGAAACTACATTAAAGCCTAAGCATTTAAAGGGTTGTATTCCTAATTTAGGTGTGTGGCAAAACTGCCATCATTTCGGTACATTTATAATCCTGCATAAAGCAGTTCATTTCTAGAACTCAAATGGTTAAGAATTTGTTCAAAGGGGAATATTGGAAGACTTTATTTTAAGTTTTAGCTCTATTAACATTGTTTCAGACTTAATTATTGGTGTAAAGCCTTAAAATGTTTTCAGACTTTTTAAAATATATTTTATTGATTATACCATTACAGTTGTCCTGTTCCCCCCCTTCATTCCCCTCTACCCGCACACTCCCTCCCCCACCATTCTACCCCCCTTAGTTTATAGCCACGTGTCTCAAGTTCTTTATATTCTATATTTCCCATACTGTTCTTGGCCCTCCCCCCTATTTTCTACCTACCTTCTATGCTACTTATTCTCAGACGTTTTCTTGAATCACGTAAAGAGCTTAGGCAGTGATTGTTTGCTCTGTTTCAATTAGGTATATAAAGTATATAATGTTGGTTTATAATATCTGTCACTATTTTCAATGATGTTCATGTAGTAATTTTGTTACCTTCCCATGGCCTCACTGGCTTCTTGATACGGTCAGGATGTTGCAAGAAACCAAGGTTTGGCTTGGGAAACAAGGTTAGTCCACTTTGAATTAGAAATGACTGCCAACTGTGGGTTCAACTGCCAAAAGTAAATTTATATCTTTGAATTAATGATTAAATATAAACAAAATAATAATTTCTTCAAAGTTTAAAATGTATAAGCTTGACACATTCAAGGAAAATTCATAAACTGAATTAGGAAGTCAGGTTTAAGTGCTTTCATTTAAAGTGGATCTCATGAGAGGTATATTCTGTTCCATTAGGCAAGTGCACATACACTCCAAATTTTGTATCTACTTGTAGGTCCCTGATTTAATGATACAGTTTTTATGCAAACAATAGCTAATCGTAATTGTACACTGGGTTTCTTTTTGGTTAGTGATTTATTTATCTTGCATACTCTCACATATCAATATACACAGAACTTTGTCATTTTCTAGGGCTGCAACATACTCCATTGAATGAATATACCATAATGAATTTGACCAGTGTCGTGTAGTGATTGTCAAGTCTGGATTCCTGTCAGGGTTTGAAGTCCAACTCCAGCATTACTTGTGTGACCTTAAGCAAATCATTCAGCCTCTCCAAACCTCAATTTCCTCATCTGTAAAATTAGAATATTTATCCATAGGTTATGCATTTTTAGTCATAACAAAAAGACCATGGATATGTAGCTGTGTATTTAGTTCCGTTTCACTAGTATGTTGTATAGATAAGAGCAGAGGCCTACCAGATTTTCAAAATTATCCTTGTAATCTACTCATAAGTCCTTATGTATGAACTTAGGCAATTTTAAATCTCCAAACCTCAGTTTATTTGTAAAATGGAAATACCTATCTCATAAAGCTAATTATTAAACCTATTAACATGTAAAGCATTTAGGACATTATCTGGCCCAGAGGTAGGTGAATTTCTTGAGGTTAATCTTCATGTGAATATATACAATAAGTAAATTTTTTCGAAGCAAAATAGTTGGACCAAAGGGTTAGTGCATTTTTAATTTTAATAAAGGTATAGGTTGAGATAACGACCTTCGTTCCTGTGATGTGATAAAATTGATACAAATTCTATAAACTCATTAGTTCAAGCTAATTGTTACAAGATACCTTGATAATTGGTAAAGTGGGTCTCCTCCTGCCTTAGTGACATCTGAGAAATACCTAGCATTTCTGCCAGTTCAGTTTATGCCACAGTAGGAAAAGAGCCCTTCAAAGGAATTTCTCTATCCCTTACATAGTTGTACTACTACTAAAAAATTTTTGTGTTGTTTTTAACAATAGTTTTGCGGAAGCACTGTCTGTCAGTTTGGGACAACACTTTTGGCCTCTGAATAATTTTTTTGCTTTGGTTTTATTTTTATTGTATAAGTATGCAGTTTTTGGTGTAGATAAATCATAACAGAATATTAAGTCATATCAAGGGTAAAAAGTTTCAAAAGTTTTTACATTCCTTTAAAATAGCTGAGTCTGCTGGGAATCAAAGCAGAAATAGATAAATATTGCAGTTCTGCAAAACTGAGAAGCAATTTTTAAAAAATCTTTTGTCACCCGAGAGACATGTGTCTGATCAAACAGGTATCAGCATGAACGTCTTGTTTAGAGAATCAAAACCCAAAGTTTTGTTAGTTGAAACATGTTTTCCATGAACAACTTTGTTGAGAACCAAAATTGTACCAGTACCAAGGTTTAGCTCTGTATGTTGATTATCGCAGGTTGCGTGCACGGGGATTAAATGTATCATCCAAAGTTAAATTTTTTAATAACATAAATAGCAATTAGGTTCTGTTCTAGCTCATGATTTTTTTCAATTGCAGTTTTGAAATTTTTTGAAATGAATATCATGACCCAGACCAGTGTGGCTCAATTGGTTCAGTGTTGTTCCACAAGGCAAAGGGTGGTCAATTCAATTCCAAGTCAGGGCACATAGTTGGGGGTTCAGTCCTTGATCAAGGCACATATGAGAAGCAACCAATTGATACTACTCTTCCTCTCTCCCCCCTCTAAAAACCTTTTTAAAAAATAAAGATATGATAGTATTTAGCAACAAAAGGGGGGTGGTGGATAACCTACTAATAGATGCAGCAAAATGAATGCTTCTCCAAAAACCACTTGGCTGGTGTGATTGGATTGAGTGTAGGGGTTGCTGGTTCAATTCCCAGTCACGGTCCATGCCTGGGTTGTGGCAGGTCCTATGTTAGGGGCATGCAAGAAGCAACTAAGCAATGTATCTCTCACACATCGATGTTTCTCTCCCCCTCTTTCTAAAATATTTTTTAAAAGGCAGACATGAAGGAGTGTATATATATGTAAAGTTGCATATATATAATTCATGAAGAAAAAACTAATGTAAGATAATAGTGATTATATGTATTTATTAAACAGCTTTATGTATAATGATTTTTTATTGGCCTTACAGAGATGATAGAAACATCTGAAATACCAAATCTTGTTAGTATATTAAAAATGGGTTGCCCTGGCTGATGTAGCACAGTGGATTGAACACAGGTCTGTGAACCAAAGGGTTGCTGGTTCGATTCCCAGTCAGGGCGAAGGCCAGGTCCCCAGTTAGGGGGTACATGAGAAGCAGCCACACATGGATGTGTCCCTTCCCCTCTCTAAAAATAAATCTCGAAAAAAGTAAAAAGCAACAATAAAATTATGATTGTATTTTTTGAACAGAGTGAGCCAGTTTTAGAAAATCTGGACTTTAAGCCAAAAAGTTTAGAAAATTTTCTGGATGTTTTAATTCACTATTAATGCACTGTGCTCAACTATTTTTGAATGATGTAATAAAAATATAAATTACTTTAATGGTAGGTAAGTTTGATTTTATACCATACATCAAAAAAAATGAATTCAATTATAGTTAGAAAGCAGAAAATTGAAGTAAGAATTGGAAGAATATTTAAACATTGTGGTTGCTTGTGGTGCAAGAGCTGAAAAAACAGGCCTGGCTGGTGTGGATCAGTGGATTGAGTGGCATCCTACAAACGAAAGGTTTGCTAGTTCGATTCCTAGTCAGAGCACCTGCCTGGGTTACAGGCCAGGTCCCAAGTGGGGGGCATATGAGAGGCAACCACACACTGATGTTTCTCTCCCTCTCTTCCACTGTTACCTCTGTCTAAATAAAGTCTTTTTAAAAACTGAAAAAGTAGTTTAGGAACTGAATCAAGCCTTACATATTTAATAGAGACAAGAAAAAATTGAAGTAAACCTTTGGAAAATGAAATTTTCTTAAGATTTGGCTTTAATATTCTGACAGATGTATTTTTGGTTTTACAAGAATACTGTTTCAGCTACAGTTGACGTTGATCCAATAACAATAAATCATATATATAAAACTATAGAAACTATCAGATGTGGAAGATGAAGTGAAATATGACATACAAAATAAAGATTCAATTCTAAGAGAAAGGTTATCCAAGCAATTACATGAATGTGTTTTATCATTACAGTGGAATGAAAAATACAATGAACTTTGAAGTTATTTCAACACTCGAAGTCTGTATTTTGACCAGATTATAAAGGTGAAAAAAAATTAAGTAATTAACTGATATTCCAACTCATGACTTTATGACTTAGTTTATGGTAGAGGTACTAAATATAAATTTCAGTATTTTTGTTTGAAAATTTTGAAGGTAACTGTAGTTCAGCAGGAGCTGAGCTAAAAATACTGAAACTACATTTACTGTCTCAGTTTAATGGAGAAGTCTGGAAGAAATCTGCATGGATACATTTAAGGGACAGTTGGAAAACTCAGGAAATGAAATGTTCTTAAATCTACTTGAGTTATCATTCCTGACTTCATAAAGATTGTATCCTTTTTCTTCACAAGCAATTTCTGAGAATGCCTATTTTTTCTTTTTAATATATTTTATTGACTATACCATTACAGTTGTCCCATTTCCCCCCTTCATTCCCCTCCACCCTGCACACCCCTCCCCCTCCATTCCTCCCCCTTTAGTTTAAGTCCATGTGTCATAAGTTCTTTAGATTCTATATTTCTCATACTATTCTTGCCCTCCCCCCTATCTGTTTTCTACCTACCGTCTATGCTACTTACTCTCTATACCTTCTCCCCCCTTTTCCTCCTCCCACTCCCCTGTTGCTAACCCTCCATGTGATCTTCATTTCTATGGTTCTGCTCCTGATATAGCTGTCCTCTTCGTTTGCTTTTGTTTTAGGTGTGGTTAATGACTGAGTTTGCTGTCCTTTCACTGTTCATATTTTTATCTTCTTTTTCTTAGATAAGTCCATGTAACATTTCATATAATAAGGGCTTGGTGATGATGATAAACTCCTTCAACTTGACCTTACCTGAGAAGCACTTTATCTGTCCTTCCATTCTAAATGAAAGCCTTGCTGGATAAAGCAATCTGGGATGTGGGTCTCTGGATTTCATGACTTGGAATTCTTTCCAGCCCCTTCTTGCCTGCAAGGTCTCCCTTGAGAAATGCGCTGACAGTCTGATGGGAACTCCTTTGTAGGTGATTGTCCCCCTATCTCTTGCTGCTTCTAGGATTCTCTCCTTTATTTTAATCTTGGCTAATGTAATTATGATGTGCCTTGATGTGTTTCTTCTTGGGTCCATCTTTCCTGGGACTCTCTTGAGTTTCCTGGATTTCCTGGAAGTCCATTTCCTTTGCCAGACTGGGGAAGTTCTCCTTTATTATTTGTTCAAATAAGTTTTCCACTCATGGCTGTTCCTCTTCCCCTTCTGGTACCCCTATAATTTGGATGTTGGAACATTTGAAGAAAGATGTTCTGGAGGTTCCTAAACCTTCTCATTTTTTTGAATTCTTGTTTCTTCTTTCTTTTCTGATTGGATGTTTCTTCCTTCTGGTCCACTCCATTGTTTCCTTCCCATCACTATTGGTTCCCTGTACATTTTCCTTTATTTCACTTATTGTAGCCTTCATTTTTTCATTTACTTTGTGACCAAATTCAACCAATTCTGTGAGCATCCTGATTACCAGTGTTTTGAACTGTGCATCTGATAGGTTGGCTATCTCGTCATTGCTTAGTTGTATTTTTTCTGAAGCTTTGATCTGTTCTTTTGTTTGGGCCATTTTTTTTTTGTCTTGATGCACCTGTTACATAGTGAAGTGCAGAGCCATAGGTACTCACCTGGGCGGGGGTAACCCAAGCTGCTGGGTTGTGACACTATGTGGGGGCGGGATCTGAGAGGGAACAATGGTGTTTGCTCTGCTCTCCGCTGGATTTCAGTGATTTCCCCTGCTTCCCGCAAGCAAACTGGGCCCTTCTGTTGCTGAGTCCCCAGTGGGTGGGTGGGTTTGTGTACATTCTAGGAACCTGTGAGTCTCTCCAACAAACACTCTTGTGAGACTGGGAGTTTCTCCCGCTGCCTCAACCCCCACAGGTGTTTTCAATAAGTGGTTTGAAGCTTTATTTCCCTCTACTGGAACCCTAGGTTGTGTGGTCCATTCTGCTCCCCAGTTTTGCCTTGTTTATCTGCATGCAAATGTGGGGCCACCCAGTCCACTAGCCGCTGCCTTGCCCACTCCACTCCACAATCAGCCACCTTGCTGTGTCAGCCAGCTGCTGCCTTCCCAAGGGTCCTCTCCTCGCCAGCTGCCCAAGTCTGCCCTTCCTACCAGTCTGAATGAATGTGTCTTCTTCAACTCCTGGGTTGTGGGACTTCTATACGGTTTGATTTTTCTGTCTGTTCTGGTTATTTTTTGTTTTTAAATTTGTTGTCCTTCTTTTACTTGTTCGAGGAGGCACAGTGTGCCTACTACCTACGTCTCCATCTTGGCTAGAAGTCCCTTGCAGAACCTCTTTTATTTTTCCCATTTCAGACTTGGACACTGACACAAATTATATAACTTTGACTTGCCCCAACTCACACAGATGACATGTGTTTGAACTATATGGAATCTCTACAGTATGCACTTGATTTTCACAATATTAACCCGAAGAAACTGAATACAATATATTTGCTGTAAAATGTCATTTTAGAGTATAGTGGAAGGAAATTTCTAATGAGTACTTAGAAATTATATTCCTTTGATATATTAGGACTATGCTATGTAAATTACCCTAAAAGTCCCCATCACTCTTACATATCTGGTTCTCAGTTGAAACTATCCAAAAAATTTGGTGAGAATTGGGTGTTAGAAGAGAGGCAGGAACTATTGCTCTATGAAGACTGTCTTAATCAGAGGTAGTGAGAGACAGAGATTCAGCTTATCCTTGTTCTCTTCAACTTGCTCTCTAGTTCTCACCTGGTTGGCTCTGCTGACAGTGACCCCAGTTCTACCACCAGATACAGTGACAACAGCTTTCCCCCACTTCTCCCACAATTATGGATGGTCTTGTTCCTATAATAGATCCATCAGTTCATTATACTCATATTGGTTCTGCTCTCCCTAATTGAACCCTGATAGAGCTATGTACTTTATTTGTGTACTTTAACTATTAACAAGAATTTTCTTGTTTTAGAATTGCAATAGTAAGATTCCCCCATTGTAGAAAGTATGCCAAATGCATATAAAAAAAAGAAAAAATATTAACCATAAGCTCTCCAACAAAGTTAACTGTTAACCCATGTAAACTCATTGTTTCCCAGTCTTTTTTTTTTTAATTATTTATTTCTTTATCTTTTTAGAGGGGAAGGGAAGGAGAGAGGAAGAGAAACATCAATGTATGGTTGCTTTCTCATGCATCCCCTGCTAGGAACTGGCCCCTGCCGGGAACTGGCCTGCAACCCAAGCATGTGCCCTGACTGGGAGTCGAACCGCGATTGTCTGGTTTGCAGGCCCGCGCTCAATCCACTGAGCTACACCAGGCAGGCCTTGTTTCCCAGTCTTTTTAAAGAGTGGAACTATATAAGTACATAACATTTAAAAAAAATTTATATATAAGTAATGACATATTTCCAGATTGTTAAATACTATGCAACATCTATTTTAGTGACCACATGATATTTCTTTGCATTATAATTTACTCAATAATTTCCTTACTACTGTTTAGATAATTGCTGATATTTTAAATTTTAGCATATTTAAAATTGATATTGATATTTATATTTTAAATATCAGCAATTGATATTTATAATATTGATATTTATATTTTAAATATCAGCAATTATCTAAATAAAGCTTTAAATTTAAAAAAATATTTTATTTATTTATTTTTAGAGAAAGGAAGGAAGGGAGGGAAACATCAATGTGTGGTTGCTTCTTATGTGCCCCCGACAGGATACCTGCCCCAGATATGTACCCCAGTTGGGAATTGAACTGGCCACCCTTTGGTTCACAGGCCAACACTCAATTCACTGAGCCACACCAGCCAGGGCCTAAACACATTTTGATGAGTGTTATTGTAATTAAATCTTAGCTCCCGAATTGCCCTTAAATTACTAAACATGAATTTTCTAAGTCAAAGTATATATAAAAATGAAAGATTTTAGTAGACTGCCAAGGTTTTCTCCAGAAAAGCTGAATCAATTTTATGTTCTCATCAATAATATATTATAATTTGTGGTTTCTTGCAACCTTGGTCCAAGGCAGTAATTATTAAACATGTTCTTTCATGGTATCTAATGGGGTTGAATTTTGTTTACTTAAAAAATATTGTTCCAACTTATCCCTGCTTATTTTTTGTCCTATTTGGGTTTTTGTATTTATTTGAATTTTTGTATTTGGGTTTTTGTATTTTTTTTTATTTTTGAAACATTTTTTAATTTGAGAGAGGAATGGAGAGAGAGACACATCAATGTGAGAAACACTGATGGGTTGCCTCTTACTCATGCTCCAACCAGGGATCAAAACTGCAATCAAGGCATGTGCCCTGACCAGGAATGGAACCAGCAACCTTTAAGTTTATGGAACTACACTGCAACCAACTGAGCCATGTGGCCAGGGCTTTGTGTTTACCGTATTTTGCTGTGTATAACGGGCACCCATGTTTTTGGGCGAACTTACAGGGGAAAAAAATCTTGTTTTAATTTTTTGTATTTATATTTAGAAACAAAACCTATTATATTCTAGGGTATTATTTTGCATATGGATATCATTATTGCTTTCTAGAATTATACTTTTAGCACATAAGCATAAATAAAAGAATTAAAAACATTTATATAGATAGAGAATTAGTACTACCCATGTATAATGCACATCCTTATTTTTCCCTCAAAAATTTGGGCAAAAAAGTACGCATTATACACAGCAAAACACGCTATTTGTATGTGTAGGATCAGCATTTGTAATGATAGAATAGCTTCCTAAGTTTGTCTGTTTTTTAATTGTATTATGGTGGTTAGGTGTACAGAATTTTTTAAAAATGTCAAATGTATCAATTTATGGATTCTGCTTTTCATGTCATGCCTAGATAAAGCCTTCCACAAGTCAACACTATATAATATTCCCCTATATTTTCTGTTAACATCTTTACAGTTTAATTCTACATTTTTGGTAAAGGATGTAAGATAGATAGTGAACACTTTTCTTCCAAATGACTAAGCAGTTTTCCAACTATAATTTAGGCAATTTTCATAAAAGTCTTATGTACATGTTTTGCTTTTGGATTTTCTACCTCATAGCTTTGTTTTTGTATTCCTGTGTATACATTGCTGCTTTATGTTTTATTTTTCACCTTAGTACTTATGATGTCTAATTACAGGCAAATTTGTGGTGAGAAAAATGTCACTTTTATATAAATCTTTATATGAATTTTTATTATAATCTGAACATTGCCCTGCTTCCCATTTGGCTTATCTTGACTCCTTACATTAAAAAGAAGGAAAAGAAGCTTCCAAAAGTATGGTCTTGCTAATAAGTCTATTGACTAAAATTCCCCACCTCCCTTGCTTCCATTTATCTACCCAACCCCACACAACAAACACAATCAGTTAATATTATTTAAGAAACATTGTTTGAGCCCTGGTAGCCATAGCTCAGTGGATTGAGCACTGGCCCGAGAATTGAAGGGTTACTGCTTCGATTCCTACTCAGAGCACATGCCTGAGTTGTGGGCCAGGTCCCCTGTTGGGGGCATGTGAAAGGTAGAGGTAACCGATCCTATCTGTCACACATTGATGTTTCCTTCCCTCTCATTCTCCTTCCCTTCCCCTCTCTCAAAAAAAAAAGTAAATGAAATCTTAAATAGAAACACTTTTTGAATCTTAATCCTCTTGAAAGCAGGAGGTTGAAGCAATCTTCGTTGAGCTTCTAAAGAGGAAGAAAAAAAGGAAAAATAGTCTCATCTGTGGAAACACAAGAGAGCATGGGTTATGCTCACATGAAAAAATATTTATTTAGGCTTCAAAGAAAAAAATAGAGAAAGGGAGTAATAACCAATAACTCAATTCCTAAAACTTTGAGGAACTAAAACAGTATACAGAGACATATATACCAAACTTTAAGGAAATAAAACAGTATACAGAGATGTATATATCAATGTTTATTGTGGTGTTGCTTACAAGAGGAAACTTGGAGACAATTTAGATGTTCACCAACTAGGTCTAGTTAAATGAAATTACATATTGTGAATCTATATAATGAAATGGTATACTAAGGAAAATAAAAATATGTATTTTTACATGTTAACATGAAAAATACTTAATACTTTTCTAATTTAGATATTTCAGTCCCATTTTAATAAAAAGATTTACATGCCTATTAAATAATAAAATGATATAATTAAGATGATAGTACCTGCCCTGGCTGGGTAGCCCAGTTGGTTGGAGCATTGTCCCCAGATGCCAAAGTTGCATGTTTCATCGCCGGTAGGGGCATATGCAGGGATTAATCAATGGGTGCATAAATGGCTGGAACAGGTTGTTTTCTCTCTCCTTTCCTTTCTCTCTGAAAATCAGTACAAAACAGTTTTCTTTTTTAAAATTATAGTGCCTTTGGGTATGGAATAATGGTCAATATTTAGTTTCTTTATATTTTCGTGTAGTTTTTACAATAACAATGTTACTTTTATAAACAGAAAAGATGGTACAATAATTGCAAAATACTGGAAGTTGGTAAAAAAATGCACAAATATATTTGGGAGAGATTTGGCTTATTTACCAGCAGGATATATAAAAAAGACCTACATATTTTAATTAACTATAGTCTACAGTAGCTACACATTATGTGGTTACATTAATTGAAATACATGGTCCAGAGGTAGAGATCATAATGATCTACTCTGTGCTGTCAAACTATCTCCAGATAATTTTCATAGTTTATGAAAATATCCCTATTCTCTAGGCAAGGCATAATTTTTCAGTTAGGATCATGTATAGAACTGAAACCATATTATAATGAGGAAGAGACATAAATGAGTTTTGGATGCTCTAGGCCAAAGTCAGTCACGATGGAAACCAGACTTCCTGCTTTCAAATACAGAAAGGAGAATGTTAGAGAAATGGATTAAATGTTTCCCATGGAGTCAGATCAGGACCAACTGCATCAGAATGATCTTAAGTACTTGTTAAAATAGTTGATTTTTGCCTTAACTGGGCATCTCAGTTAGTTAGAGCATCCCTATAAGCCAAGGTTTTAGGTACAATCCCTGGTCAGGGCACACACAAGAATCAACCAATGAATGCATAAATAAGTGGAATAACAACCTGATGTTCCTCTCTCTCCCCCTTCCTTTCTCTCAAATAAATAATAAAAATAAATAGTTCATTTCTGGTACTCCTCCACCCAGGAGCATACCCATACCTTTCTTCCCTCTCCACCATACATCTCCTAAACTCTGAGTCCCCATGAGACTTGTAACCAGGGGAGCAATGAGCAGCAGCAGCTTGTCCAGAGATAATGCCTTGAAAGCGTCTACAAAGCCCCCTTTTCTGACTTTTCAGTGGGCCAAAGCAGCCCCACATAGGCTCTCTCCTGTTACTTCTTCTAACCTAAGCTCTTTCTTCCTTTCACTGTCCCCAGCTTTAATAAACATATTCTCAAAATCAAAAGGAAAAAAAAGGTGATTTCAGGCCCCAACGCAGCCTACAGAATCAGAATCTCTGGGAAATAGGTAAGTAATATGCTTTCTTTTCTTTCAAAAAAAAAAAAAGATCCCAAGATATTCTCTTGAGAACCAAAGGTTGAGAATTACTGCAAATAATTTGAGTTAACTCACCAGACAGCAGAAATTCTGAAGCAGTTTCTTTCAAATAACTTTTTTTTTAAATGTATGCCCTGGCCAATGTAGCTCAGTGGATTGAGTGCTGGCCTGCAAACTAAAGTGTTGCCAGTTTGATTCCCAATTTAGGGCATACTGGACTAACTACACTGGGCTATGAAAACTCCCATAGTGACTTCAGGATTTTGTTTTTATTAGATAACTAAACGTCTTATATAGCAAGAAGTAGGCAGCTAGCAGTGAGCCAGGGCTGACAATGCCACCAGAGACCCAAGTCTTTTCTGTTTCCATTTTGCCAACTTTAAAGACTTGGGTTTTGCTTTTTGAACATAGGATTCTTATGTCAGGAAGGCTGCTGCTTCTCCAGATATCACATCTGCATCCCAGGCAGACAGAAGAGGAAAGGGTGGTGTACTAGATAATCATCTGTCCTGTTCCTAGCTCTTATAACTTCAGTGCACAGTGGCCAGACTTAGAACTGTTAACATCTGTTTTTTTTATGCCTGAGTTTTCTGTCTGCCTGAGAAACCTGCTTTGCTACCTACAACTCCTCCTAGCAACACTAAATCAATAACTAAATACAATAGATGTTAAATACCCAGCTTCCTTGTCCCTTGGGTAGGATGATTTTCAGGCATACTTTTACAATGGTTTGTAGAATTTCTCAGTGGGATTAGGTTCCAGTTATCCTCAAGAATAAAGAGCTTATTCCTGTGGGGTTGGTTTCCAATTTCAGTCCCTTGTGACCAGAGAAAATGCTTGGTATGACTTCTGTTTTCCTGAATTTGTTGAGACTCGTTTTGTGTCCTATCATTGGGACTGCAGACTGGTACAACCACTATGGAAAACAGTATGGATTTTCTAAGAAAACTAAAAATGAACGTGCCTCTTGACCCAGAAATTCCACTATTAGGATCATATTCTAAGAACCCTGAAACGCCAGTCCAAAAGAATCTATGCACCCCGATGTTCATAGCAGCACAATTTACGATAGCCAAGAGTTGGAAGCAACCTAGATGCCCATTGGTAAATGACTGGATCAACAAGCTATGGTACATTTACACAATGGAATTCTATGCTGCAGAAAGGAAGAAGGAACTCCTACACTTTGCAACATCATGGATGGAACTGGAAAGCTTTATGCTGAGCGAAATAAGCTAGGTGGTGAAAGACAAATTACCATATGATATCACTGTTAACAGGAATCTAAACAACAAAACAAACAAGCAAGCAAAATATGACCAATGACACTCAAATAAGGAACAGGCTGACAGGGTCCAGAGGGGAGAGGGGAGAGGGGAGAGAATCATAGGGGTAAAGGGGATGGACTCACATGAACAAGTATAAAGGACACATGGACAATAACTAAGGTGGGGGGCGGAAATGGGAGTGAGGTGGGGAGCACTGGGGGGGCAGGGTTGGGAATATAAGACAGAAAACTGTACTTGAACAAGAATTAAATACAAATTAAAATTTAAAAAAAGAATAAAGGGCTTAATGATGAATCATTTATTGGACAACTACTCCCTCCCTCCCCAATTTCCTATCTCCACTATTCCATCAGTGCTTCTTGGGATAATATAAAAATAAAGTATTTCTACCTGTGTCCTTGTTTCAGGACCTGCTTTGGGTAGAATACAAACTAAGACAGGTCGTTGTCACCTTTCCTCCTTCTTCCTGTCTTTAAAGATAGTTGGTGCTGTAGTGTCTATATTACAAGTAGTAGGTGACAAGCCAATACATGTAGTGGAAAATCAACTTTGGTTCATATCCTTGAGCCACTCCACTGTTAAGGCCCAGACTCTCTACTACTGCCTATTGGTCACAAGAGAAAAATAAACCCTATTTGTTCGAGCCATTCTTTTTTTTTAAAAGATTTTATTTATTTATCTTTAGAGGGGAAGGGAAGGAGAGAGGGAGAGAAATATCAATGTATGGTTGCCTCTTGTGTGCCCTCTGCTGGGAACTGCATCCCCTGCTGGGAACTGGCCTGCAACTCAGGCATGTGCCCTGACTGGGAATCGAACTGTGATCCTGTGGTTCACAGGCCCTAGCTCAATCCACTGAGCTACACCAGCTAGGGCTGTTTGAGCCATTCTTAATTGAAAATAAATTTTTTTTTTTTGCTCCCAACCCTAATGTATCCCTGATTCAAATAAAGGAAAATAATTACCGACTACAGTAAAAGCTGTAAAGGAAACAAACTGAGTACTGTGATACCTTTAGGGTAAGAGATTAGGTATTTCAAAATTACAGAGCATATCTTATGAAGAAACATTCATCAGACCTAGAGCAGGGAAAGTTTTTATTTTAGAAATTAAACCAATGTGGTCTGACTGCAAGAAGGGTAATGTTAAAGACTCGGGAGATGTTGGGGGAAGGCCCAAGTATGAGTGTCCTGGTCCCCTATCTCAGCTGGTTAGAGCATCATCACCATGCTCCTGGATTGTGCATTTGATCCCTGGTTGGGGCACATGCATGAAGCAACCAATGAGTGTATATATGGGTTGAACAAGAAATTTCTCTTTCTCTAAAATTAAAATAAAAAGTTTATTGAGAATGCAGGGAAGTGATTCAATCCATCTTATTTATTTTTTTAGATTTCATTTTTAGACAGAAGGGAAGGAGGAAGAGAGGGAAACATCAGTATGTGGTTGCCTCTCATGCACTCCCCCACTGGGGACCTGGCCTGGAACCCAGGCATGTGCCCTGACTGGGAATCAAACCAGCAACCCTATGGTTTGCAGGCTGGCACTCAATCCACTGAGCTACAACAGCCAAGGCCCAATTTATTTTTAATAAAAAAAAGAGGGAAGTGATATAATTCAATTTATTTTAAAAAGTAATCACTCCGGCAATTGAAGAACCAAACAGCAATTAACATGACTGGATGCTGTGGAGAGAAATAAAACAGCATATCTGCCTTTCCAATAATGACCCTAAAGTCCACAAAAACAGTGAGAGTGTAGATGTAAGGGAGAGGAGTAAATTGTGCAGTAACTCTGGCCTCTAATGTTAATACCAGACTTTAACCCCCAAATCCAGAGACAAAAATCATACATTCAATAGCAACTAGAGTGCTGAGGACAAATAATTTCCATAGCAATATTAATTTTTCAAAGTTGTATTGTGCTGGGCTGGTTTCCAGGAAAGTCCCTAGAAATATACAATTATACTAAACTTGAAAATTAGAAATTTCAGATTGTACAAGTTTACTTAAAGCACAATTCTACCACTAGATGGTGACATGTATACAAAATATTGGTCATCGTCAGTCTTACAGCTATAGATGTATGGTACTTGCTGATTACTGGTTTTAAAATTAAATTATAAGCCCTGATCCTGATGAGCGTGATTTGGTTGGGTGCTGTCCCACAAAGTGAAGGGTTGCTGGTACATGCCTCGTTGCAGGTTCAGGCCTGGTAGGGGCCCTCATGAAGGGCAGACAATTGATGATTCTCACCTTTCCTTCCCTCATCTAAGAACCACCAACTAAAATCTTTTTGAAAAAATCAACTTATAAGAATTTAGGGGATGTTAGAGATTCTATTATTCTTTTAGAATGAACACTTTTCAAGCACATTAAAAAGTCTCTGTTAACACATAAACCAAGTTAGTACAGAGTGAAGAGTAGTCAGGCAACCTTTTTTTTAAAAATCTTTTTTTAAAATCTTATTTATTTACCTTTAGAGAGGAAAGGAAGGAGAAGGAGAGAAACATCAATGTATGGTTGCCTCTTGTGGGTCCCCTGCTGGGAACCAGCCCGCAACCCAGGCATGTGCCGACTGGGAATCGAACCGTGATCGTCTGGTTCGCAGGCCCGTGCTCAATCCACTGAGCTGCATCAGCCAGGACTTCACAGAATTTTTTTAAAGAAAAAAAGGAAGCAACCTCTCATTAAAAAAAATATATTGAAAGGTCAGAATACGTAGTAGTAGTTGTCCTATTTTCAATTGTTAAGGGTCCTCTGTGGTCATAAAAGCATGGTTGACAGGTCCTTACAAATAATTATCCAAAGAATACCTGCATCAGTTAGAAATGTGGCTTCAAGTAATGGAAATCTAGGACTGGATTAAGAAAAAAGGGATTTTTCTCACATAAGCAGGGTGTTGACAGCTGCTCAAGATATATCAGCAACCCACCCATACATTATTATTCTGCATTATCAACTTTATAGTTGGCATTTATCTTGTGGTTTCATTGTTAAAAAAATTAAAATGAATGCTGTGTTGTGTATTAAGAATGTTCCAGGCATAAAGTATTAAGGGTTAAGGGGCACATCTGCTGAATTTGTCTCTTCTTAAGTTTTTTTAATGTCTGAACTACTTTTTTTTTTTAAAGATTTTTATTTATTTATCTTTAGAGGGGAAGGGAAGGAGAGAGGGAGAGAAACATCAATGTATGGTTGCCTTTCATGCGTCCCCTGCTGGGAGCTGGCCTGCAGGGAACTGGCCTGCAACCCAGTCATGTGCCCTGACTGAGAATCGAACCGGCGATCCTCTGAGTCGCAGGCCCTCGCTCAATCCACTGAGCTACACCAGCCAGGGCTGAACTACTTTTTTTTTAAAGATTTTATTTACTTATCTTTAGAGGGGAGGGGAAGGGAAGGAAAGAAGGAGAGAAATATCAATGTATGGCTGCTTCTCAAGAGTCCCCTGCTGGGAACTGGCCTGCAACCCAGGCATGTGCCCTGACTGGGAATTGAACCGTGATAATGTGGTTCCCAGGCCCATGTTCAATCCACTGAGCTACACCAGAAAGGGCTGAATTTGTCTCTTTTTAATTAGGAGTGGGCAATTCTTTTCAAGAGACCCACTGCAGATTTCTGTTTACATTTCATGGCAAGAATTGAAACATATGGCCAGCCCTAGAGAAACCATACCATGATTCATTTTAAATTTATAACGTAAGGGGGAGATGCCCCCAAACCAGAATCTATTTATAAAACATTGTATATTTACTCTTACATATTTAAACTTCAGCCACTTTCAAAGTACTCTTTATTTGATGCAATACAGCTATCAGGACATTTTTCCCACTGCTCAAAACAGTTTACAAACTCATTGATTTTGATGCCTTTCACTTCTTTTGCCATTTAAAAAAATATATTTTATTTATTTTTAGACAAAGAGAGGGAGAGAAACATCAATGTGCAGTTAGCCTCTCAAGTACCCTCCCTACTTGGGACCCAACCTGGCCCACAACCCAGGTATGTGCCCCGACTGGGAATCAAACCAGCGACCCCTTGGTTCACAGGCCAGTGTTCAATCCATTGAGCTACACCAGCCACAGCTCTTCTGCCATTTTTTGTTTCACCTCTTCTGCATTGGCAAAAAACGTTTCCTTTGAGGACTTTTTTCATCCGGAGAAACAAAAAAGGTTGGTTAGAGGGCAACTGAGTGAATAGGGAGGGTGAGGCATAGGGGTCTTGCCTTCTTTGGTCAAAACTGCTCAAAATTCAGCATGTATTGCCACCTTGGAAGAAGCAGTCACCTGTTTGCCACAGGGGCTTTTCTCCTGCAAATCATAACTGTAACTTTCTCAAAACTTCCAAATAAAAACTTTGGTCGATGGTTTCACCCACCCAGAGAAAATGTGGAATGCACAACCCCTTTCACATCAAAGAAACAGACGATCACTGTTTTCATGGTTGATTTCACTTGTGTGGGGAAGTGGCAGTTTTCCATTGGCTACTTGAAGATTCCTGTTTCATTTCAGGGTTGTAACACCAAGATTCATCTCTGGTTATGACTTTTGAAAAAATCAGGGTCAGCCTTCAATTGCTCCTTCAAAGCACAGCTCGTAGCCAAGTGACTGTCTCTTTGTTCAGGCATGAGCAAGTGAGGCACAAGTTCTGCTAAAATTCATTTCATGCTGAATTATCACATAAAATTTGCTGACAGGAATTCCATGACACCTCAGTCAAATCTGCAAGTTCATCAGTATCCAATGGGGATCTTCCAAGATGGCTTGATTAACTCTTACCACATTTTCTTCAGTTTGGGTGGAATGCCCGAAACAAGGTTCTTCGTTAATATACATTTTGCTTCATTTAAATGAGAAAACCATTCATAAACTTGTTTTACTTTAAAGCAGCTTCTTTGTAACCGTTTCTGCCTCATTTTTCCCCATCAGGAAACAAAATTTTACTGCTCAATGTTGTTTGTGTAAATTATCCATCAAAGTGGGCAAATGCACTTAAATTCTTCAAAAAAAAAAAATTTCACTGAAACCGAATGCAGCCTCTCACACTGGCCAGCTGGAACAATGAAACAGATGGGTTCCTAGAATACTCACCTAGTGGGGAAGCCTGTACTACAAGGATCTGCCCTCCAGAAGATAATTCCAGTTTTTTTTTGGGGGGGGGGGAGTTCCTTCCTGAGACCAAGGTCTCTTCTCTGCCACCTGAAAAGTAAACAAACATAAACCACCTGGGTTTGCAAGTGTTCCTATTGGAAGGGTCGAGGCATGGGTAGGACATTAGGTGGAGGATGCCTGCCACAGAAACCCAAATTTTGTAGAAAAGATAGGGAAGGAAGATGTCAGAATAGCTAGCTCTACAGTTCCTAAGGAGCACCTGCTCATATCAAGCCACTCAAATCGTGCCCACAACTTCATAGCATCAACTTCAAGCGGCAGAAAGGCAAATTCCAGGATGGTGGTCCTTGCATGGCGAGGTGATGGTGTGACAAAACTGTGACAAAATTTATTTAAGAATCACTACTTACTAGCTGCTCTGGTTAGAGTTCTAAATATATTACACAATCCACCTTTTGGACTTTTAGTCACATCTTTAACCACACTGAATACAAAAACCAATGAGGAAGGTGTAGGTGCAGATGTAAGGAAAATTTTTCCAAAGTTAGCAGCAAACTTCAACAGAGTGCCCACCTTCCCTTCACCTGTTCTTCCTTCTCCGTTTCCCATCTTAATGCCCTTTTAAAATTGCTCTTCGCTGAGAAGCGTAATATGCTGTTTCAAGTGGAGAGTCGTAGATGGGGCAATTCGTGAAGGGCCCTCTGGCGTAAAAGAGATTCCAATGTGAACACTCCGCCATTTCTAGTCACACCAGGTGTCTTACTGTTCGAGAGGACTGAGGGTAACAAGGACGCAGGTTAAGCCGATCCTGAGCCGTTCCATCCTTACAAACCCCGGCAGGGAAAGGGCCAAGTACCCCAATCTAGGCTGCGATGCCGTTCAGGATCTCCATTAACACCGCCCTGCACCACTCAAACCCTGAGCGCGAGGGAGGGAGACATGTGAGAAAGCGGCACCCATTCGTGCACCCGCAGGAAACATAGTGAAACTCAGGGGCAGAAGATAGGGTGGCGCAAGTGACCGAGCGCTCGTTGGGTTTTGGGAGCCCACGGAGTGGGTCGCCGTGGGCAACTTCGCTCAATCGCGACCCGCTGGCTGCCTCCGCCATCTTCCCCTACTTACCCGGACTCCCCCCGCGACCGCGCTGGCTTCGCGTTTCCCTTCCGGCCGCTGACTGAGATCCGGGCTGGGCGGGGTGGGCGAGCACGGAGAGGGGGTGGACCGAGGGCGGGGAGGCCGGACGGAAGAGGAAAGGGAGGGCAGCGAGCGGGCCGCGGCGGTGTGGAGCGTGCGGCGTGTGTGCGGCGGGAGGGCGGGAGGCGAAGAGAGGGCGGGAGGCGGAGGAATGAGAGCGCGAGGCGCTTCTCTTCGGCTCCTTCGCCCAGACGGAAAGAGCCGAGCGCAGCCCGAACGCTCTATTAAAATGGCGGCGGCTTCGGCGGTGGCCGCGGCGTCTGGTCGGTGAAGTGACTCTGCTGCTTCTCTTCCCACCCGCCCCCTCCCTCCCTCTCCCCTCCCCCCGTCCTTCCCCCCCTTCCCCGCCGCCGGCGCCTCCGCGCCCCTCCGGCCTGCGCGCCTCCCCTCGCCCCCCTCCTCTCCCCCGCCCGCTCCGGGGACCGCCGGCCCCCTCCCCCATTCTCCTGCTCCCCGCCCCGTCCCCGCCGCCGCCAGCCCTCGTTGCCTCCCCGCCCCGCCGGCCGGCCGGCCCCCTCCTCCGCCTCTCTCCCCTCCCCCCGCCGGTCGGGATCAGTCAGTGCGATCCGAAGCGGGGGAGGGGGGGGGCGGCGGCCGAACGATGTGCGAGAACTGCGCAGACCTGGTGGAGGTGTTAAATGAAAGTAAGTAGCTGCGGTGGCGGCCTGTCGGGGTGCACGGTTTGGGGTCCCCGCGCTGCTCCCCGGCCTCCCCAGGCTGCCGCGGCCTGCGGCAGGCGACGGCAGAACCCGGCGGCGTGCGGGCCTAGCGCTCCGGGAAGGTGAGCGGTGGCGGGGCCGTCGCGCCGCCTCAGGCCCAGCCTTGCCGGGTTACCTGGGCGCCCGTGAGTGGGCCGCGATGGAGCTGCGGTCAGGCGAGGCCTGAGTGGTCTCAGCGCTCGGAAAGTTTCCTTATTACAGGTGTCAATTAACGAGGGCACTAATGAGCCTTCGCTTCCTTATGCTCCTGGGAAGGTGAAGGGAGGTGGGATCCGTGAACCAGGCTTTCCGCCGCAGTCCAGACCCTCCGGCCCTCCGGCCCTCCGGGCGTCCTCTTTGATTTTTAGAGTGGTGTTGAGGCCTCTTTTACCTGTTAATTTTTTTTTCCATTAAACTCCCTGGGAGGATACTGGTGGCTTTCCCCTCCCTTGGGGGTGTGGGGGTGTGGGTGTATTAAACCCTTCTGCTAGCCCTTAAATACCTGAAAATGAACTGTGGTGTTGATTATTGGAACCTTCATATCTTTTAAAAAAGCAATTAGTGATGCTTCTTAAATGTACCATTCGTTGTTTTAATGCTGAATTCTGTTATATTAAGGAGAGTGTCGTAGCACAGATACCATCCCGGGATAGTCATGGCCTATCTCCTGGAATAAAAGGCCTTATTCCTTATACTCTTGATTATTAAAGAGATTGTGTACATTGATTTTTTTTAGCCAGATTAAAAATCTTTATCCCAGCCCTTGTAAGACGGTATTTTGGTTTAAAGAACTAGATATATTGCCTGTTAACTACTTCTGGGCCTTAAGGCCTAGTTGGACTAGGTGAATTAATAAAAGGTTAATATACAGAAACTTGGTTTAAGGAAATGCTCATTTACCAGCAGTTTATGTGGGTTTTGGATTTGTGTTGTGTGTGTGGTATTTTGAAAGACTTTCAAACTACCTCTTTCTAATATGATTCTTTAAAATAATTGGTTTATAAAATGTCTTCTTGTTTGTGTTTGAATTTTACTTTATTTATGTGTTTGAATTTCACTTTAATGACCGAAAACAATAGTAAAAGTGGAAAGGTATTCGGTTTACTTTCAGCTGAGTATTTGCGTCCTGACAGGTGGAAGCAGGGTTTTGTCTTTCTTCAAACTGTAGTTTTCAATATTTGTGTCATTCTAAGTTTTTCTAGAATTTTAAGATTGTTTTTATTTTGAGACACCTTTATTTTTGAGGTGCAGGTGGTTTGATTCACTGATAAACAGAAGTTCTTAAGAAAACTATTCTCTAGCACAGATAAAGTTATGTGGTTATTGCTTTGCTATTCAAATTGGAAAACGAATAGCTTTGCTATGTAATATATTAGGAAAAACTACTTTTAATAATTTTGTTGGTGCTTTTAAAATTATTTTAAACTTAACCAGGAAAATTTTAAATTTAAAAATTTTTAAAGAAACTGAAGTTCGTTTTTATTAATCTTTTGAAAAGACATAATGAGAGGTTCTATTGAACATTAGTTGGGGATCCCCTAGGACTCTGTTTAGAAGCACTTGAAAATGCAGTGGATTTATGGAGAGTTAGAAGTAGTATGGAGAACTAAGTAAAATGTAGTTTTCATACCCTTTAAGTAAATTGAACAGTTAGTTGAACCAGGTTCACAATACCTGGCCATGCAGACCCTCTAAGAAACCTCTCTTAGTGAACAAATAAAAAGGATTTCTTATTTGTGTATGAGCTAATCTCTAAAAATACTTAGACAGTTTCTTAATAGTTCCTTTAAGGCTCAGTTTTAAAAATTGACTCCTAGAAGCAATCTCACAATGATACTTCCTTTTTTTGTTTAAATTACTTAAGCAATTTTATTTGTAGGTTCTACTGAGCTATTACAAGTTGCTCCTCCCCCACCCTGTAGTTGTTTAGAAATTATTTTCATTTTTCGTTTGTATAGTCGCTGTATCTCATTTATCTGTGACTGAGTAGGAACTTGATAAAACTTTGTATGTCTTTCTTGTAATCTGGTTCATAATAACTATTAAGACTTTATTCTCTTCACCCCAATAGGTTGTACAAAGATGAACATCAATTCATCCTTGATAAAATCAGAGTTAAAGTACCAAAATAATGTGCTCAGGATTCATCTGTCAATAAAACTCCTCAAAAAGATTTAACCAAGAAAATAAATGAGATTTTCTATATTTTTGGGTGTTATGTTTGAAGTTGGTGTTGAAAAAGAATTATTTAAAAAAAATTCAAAGAACCTGTTTCTTTTAAACTTTACAATCTCTGCTCAAAGTTAAAGTCTTCCTGGACACACCAGTAAATGTGTAACCTAAAAACTTAGTGTTTCAAATGAAAGGGTAGACATAATGTGGATAGTATAGCTTTATGTCTGATATGCATAGTTTTTGATAAGTTAAGGACTTCAGGTGAATTGTTTACTTTAAAATATGGTAGCATGTAATGTAGTTAAAATAAAAATTGGTGGTAAAAGAGTGTAAATAGCTTTCTTTTGCCATCAGTTTTTGATGAGAGTATTAGTGTTACCAGTTATGCATCTAGTCTTCCTGAGAATCTGAAGCTATAAAACTCTAACCATGGAACATATATACAGATGTAATTTTGCCTGGAGGTTAAGGGCATGTTGCAGCCTGTCTGTGGATCCAGGCTAAGGACCCCTTATTAAGACTCCCTCACCCCTCTTTTTAATGTGGTCTTGACATATCCTAAAACTTGAAATTACATTTCAAAATAGCATTTGGCTTCAGTGTTAGGAAAAAACAAATCAACAATACTAACATTTGAGTTCCCATTTTCCTTTCAGTACTTTGTTTTTTATGAGGAAGACATTTTTAAAAGCATGGAATGTGTTGAGTGAATTTTGTTCTTCCTTTGTGGGATTGCATTTAGTTTAGGAGGTCGTTTTAAGTGTATATTCCTGTGCTTGTTGTGTGGATTTTGTGTTTGCTGCTTTTATAGCTGTTTTTTTTTTTTTTAAAGATTTTATTTATTTATTTATCTTTAGAGAGGAAGGAGAGAGGGAGAGAAACATCAATGTATGGTTGCCTTTCGTGCGTCCCCTGCTGGGAGTTGGCCTGCAGGGAACCCGCCTGCAACCCAGGCATGTGCCCTGACTGGGAATCGAACCTCGATCCTCTGGTTTGCAGGCCCGCGCCCAATCCACTGAGCTACACCAGCCAGGGTTATAGCTGTTTTATGAACCAGTTCACTAAGTCCAAGGTATTTCTGGATGTTGATGAGAAGTTGGAGGTCTGAAGTTATGAGACCAGAATGAAAATGGTTTTAAATGGACATCAGTCTTTTAAATTTATTTGTATGTTGTGCATTTTATTCTTTGTGTGTGTTGAGTGAATTACAGTTTATCATTTGTTTAAAATAGACAATTCATTTGTTGTTCCTAACTGTCCTTTGAGATAGGTCAGAGCAAGTATTGGTACCTCAGCTTTAAAGGTGAAGAAATTGACCCTCAGAAAGTCTTAAGTGGTTTGCAAAGGATCATCTGTCACTGGCTTAGTTAGTAGCCATATCAAAGCTGGAACTCAAGATACTCTATCAGTAATTGTAGAATAATTCTGTTTGCATTTTATTTTATTTTAAAAAATATTTTATTTATCTTTAGATGGGAAGGGAAGGAGAGAGGGAAAGAAATATCAATGTATGGTTGCCTCTCATGCGTCCTGTGCTGGGAACTGGCCTGCAACCCAGGCATGTGCCCTGACTGGGAATCGAACCGCAGTTGTCTGGTTCGCAGGCCCGCACTCAATCCACTGAGCCACAGCAGCCAGGGCTGTGTTTTATTTTTAAAGCAGAATATTTTATTGAATAGTTTGTGTTGAGTACTTTATCAGTTCTTTGAGGGTAGGTACTCTTACTACCCTTTTCAGATAAAGAGAACCAAGGCTTAGAGTTTATGTAACTTGCATAGAGTCAGTCACAGGACTATTTGTTCGAGCTAGGATTTGAACAAGATTTAATCCCAGGTCAGACTAAACAGCGTACACTCTTTAACAGTTATGGTATGCTGTATAAACCAGATGATGTAATTAAGTGGAGGACATTATTATGAATGAGTACACTGTTTGGCAAAATAAAAAATTATTATATTTTTATGTATTTTACCAAATTCAGGTGTAATTCTATGGTAATTGTAGTAAAAATTTATGGTGATGAATGTAGCTGAATGGGAATCTATTTCCATATTGTTTGTCAGCAGTGATCCCTTTAAAAAGAACTACACATGTCGAGGATTTTTTAAGATAAGTACACAGGCACTAAATACAATATCTAGCTTGTTTCACCTGACATTATGTTTGATCATCCCCCTTACTAACTTTTGAAAACATTTTTGTCTGTATAATATTTCCATTTTGTATACAATTTAATATTTTCCCATTATTGTATATTTGTTTCCAGTTCTCCCATAGTATGAATAGTACTGACCTGACAATAATGCAACCCTGACCAGTTGGTTGGGTTTGTCCTGCAAAGTGAAAGGTCACTGGTTGATTTCCAGTCAGGCACATGCCTGCGTTATAGGTTCCTTGGGCACTTATGAGAGGCAATCAGTTGATGTTTCTCTCTCACATTGATGTTTCTAAACCCTCTCTTTCTCCTTCCCTTTCCTTGTCTCTAAAAATAAATAATAAAATCTTAAGAAAATAATGCTGCAATGATCATCCTGTATGTAAACATATGTATTTTAATCCTCACCTGAAGATATGTTCATTGGTTTTAGACAGAAAGGGAGAGGGAGAGAAAAAGAAAAAGAAAAAGAAAAAGGGAGGGAGGGAGGGAGGGAGGAAATGAGTGAGAGAGAAAATGAGAGATGTTGATCTGTTGCCTCCCATATTTGCCCTGACTGGAGATTGAACCTTCAACCTTTTGTTGTACAGGCTGATGCTCCAACCAACTGAGCTGCCCAGCCAGGGCATATGTAAATCTTTTAATACATTTTTTAAGATAGATTTCTAGAAGTGATTACTGTGCCTGGAATATAAGCACAATTTTGTTTATATTATCCAGTTGCTTTTCAGAAAGGATATATTGATTTCCATTGTTTCAGCAATGTCTGTGCAGGTTGGGCACTCTTCGAACTTGTGCAGAATGTTACCCTTAAAAACCTATTATTTTGGCAAAACGTAATAAGTAATTACTAGTAAGCTTAAACATATTTGTATTGGCTATCTGCATTTTTTTAAAGATTTTTATTTATTTATCTTTAGAGAGGGAGGGAAGGAGAGAGGGAAAGAAATATCAATGTGTGGTTGCCTCTCATGTGTCCCCTGCTGGGAATTGGCCTGCAACCCAGGCATGTGCCCTGACTGGGAATCGATCTGCAATTCTTTGGTTCGCAAGCCTGCGCTCAATCCACTGAGCCACACCAGCCAGGGCTGCATTTCTTATTTAATGCATTGCCTTACTGGGTTTTAATATTTTGTATTAACGTATAAGGACTGGTCACTAATTAAGTATATCAACCCTTGGTCATATTCACCAGGTATGTTTCTTTTCTGCTTTTTTTGTTTGCTTTTTCATTTTGGTATTTTTAATTATCGGTATATTTGTTAATTAATTTATTTTTAGAGGGAGAGGAAGGGAGGGTGAAGGTGAGGGAAAGAAACATCAATTGGTTGTCTCTCATACGTGCCCCGACAGGGGATTGAACCCGCAACCAAGGCAAGTTCCCTGACCAGGAATCAAACCAGTGACCTTCCGCTTTGTGGGAGGATGCCCAACCAACTGAGCTACACAAGTCAGGGCTTAATTATCAGATTTTAAAAAAAGTTTGATATTGTGAAGCTTTTCCATTGTTACCTGTTTAAAACACAATATGGGGTTATCATATACTTGCTTAAACCATCATGGCTCTTTATTGCCTGGAGAATATTCTTTTTAAAAAAATATTTTACTTGATTTTTTAAAAAAGTTATTTATCTTTAGAGGGGAAGGAGAGAGGGGGAGAAATATCAATGTATAGTTGCCTTTTGTGTGTCCCCTGCTGAGAACTGGCCTGTAACCCAGGCATGTGCCCTGACTGGGAATCAAACCTCAATTCTTTGGTTCGCAGGCCCGAGCTCAGTCCACTGAGCTATGCCAGCCAGGGCTAACTGGAGAATATTCTTAACTTCTTAGCCTGGCATAGATATATCTTGTCACAGTTTGGCCCACACTCATCTCACTTTTTTTCCTTTTGAGGCCTTCTGAAATCTTTCAGACCTCTCTTAAAAATTGCTTACACTCTTTAGTTTAGAATGCATACTCATGTAATAGGCCATCTTTTTAAAAAAATTAATGTGAATCTTTCTTGTGAATTCCTTAAATTCAGCTGCCACGTTTTATTCTTTTCCCAGTTCTAATACAATGCCTTGTGGAGAGTGAATGTTTAGTAAACATTTTAGTTAATGAAAAGTTGTGGTAGAATGTGATTATCTAGCAGTGCTCTTGGACCTGTAGTCATTAGTGATTTAGATATGAGAGTTTCTGGCTGAAGTATGCTGTAGTTGTGGATTATATCATATATACTGCTTTTTATTACCTTATTCATAAACCAGTAGGTATATGCTTATGATAAATATCCGTCCTAACCAAGTGTGTTTTAAATTAACAGACAATGCAAAAAGGCAAAAATTAGTCCTCTTTCTACATAGGAAGTGAGATTTGGGTCTTTAGGATGAAGTTTGGCTAAATTACTTATATAGGACTTTATATGCCAGGAAAATAATTGGGCTTTTGCATTTTAATGTGATTAACACATGTTAATGTTATTTTTCTCTTAAATTGCTTAGAAATTAAAAATTTCTAAATAATCTAGAGTCTCCAAGTGTAGATTACTCAGGTAATTTAGAATTGATGTAGTATTAACCTGTCCTGCTCTTTCATTTACCTTATTGTGTGGTAGAAGACAGATTTCTCTTCCTGCCCTGGCCATAACCTGTATTAGAGAATTAACCTTGGTTGTAGCCTTTGGAAGACTATTATTCCCAAACCATTGCTGCTTAGAATACAGGTAGATTCCTGGCCTCAGGGAGTGATTGGGCTGCTGTCAACCAATCAGATTTTTCCTATCAGAATATTTCAACCAAAGATCCAAGTAACTGGAGTACATGAACTAGAGTGAGAGTGAATAAGCTGATTTGAGGCAGGCTGATTGCAGAAGGGAATTGGTCAAATTTGTGGAAACAGTTGACACTGAAGTTTCATAAAAAGGTGGCTTTACTGTCTTGAAGCTAAAGCTCCATTTGAAGTGTCTCTCCTGTGCATAACCACTTGAGTTAGAATGCATTCAAGAGTTTTGAATCTAATATTACCCTTGATTAATTCTTTTCTATTGGAGATTCGGTATACTCTTTAGCTGTGAGTGCTTCATTATAATCTGGTTTAGGTTTTTCAAAGTGTCATCTGTAGTATTTGGTGGCAGGAGAAAACTTGACTCCTGTCATTGATTACTTATCTCCTAAAGTAGCTTTGCTTTTTCTCATTTTTTAAGAAGGATACCTGCTTTTTTAGAACAAAATCAAATAGTATAGGAAATAGTAAAATTAGTAGAATTTGAAGCTCTACTTACCAAAGAAATAGTTTGTTATGGTGAACATCTCTTAAATCATTCTTTTCTCTTTCCTCGGACACACTATTTTATGTCAATAAACTAAATACAGTTTACTGCATATCATTTTTTATTAAAGATTTTATTTATTTATCTTTAGAGGGGAAGGGAAGGAGAGAAGGAGAGAAGTATTAATGTATGGTTGCCTCTCGTGAGTCCCCTGCTGGAAACTGGCCTGCAACCCAGGCATGTGCCCTGACTGGGAATTGAACCGCGATCATGTGGTTTGCAGTCTTGCTCTCAATCCACTGAGCTACACCAGCCAGGGCCCACATATCATTTTTATTAATAAGATACAGGCACCTTTCCATGCTTATACGCACTTAAATTATAATTTTTAATGCCTTAAATGTAGTATTCCATTATTGATCACACTGCAACTTAACCAGTCCTTGACTGTCAGGTAGTTGGATTGTTACATGTCTTTGTGTAATTGTCTGATTATCAGCTTGAATATATTGAAATCAGATTGCTGAGTTGCTCATTCAGCATATCTGGGAGGAAATCTGGCAATAGGATAAAACTTAAGAAAAATAAATTTGTCTTCTAACATCAGAGCATTAGTGTGTAGGCTTCATAGTTTTAAAGTGTTTGTTTTGACTCCTAGGTTTTGTGGGTCTGATTTAGCAGTGTTCTGCTTCTAAACCACCTTAAGACAAAATAAGGGTTTTTTGTTTTGTTTTGTTTTTTGTTTTTGAATTCTGGGTAACTTTGCTGCCAAATTCATGAACCATATTTTGATTATTGAGAAAGACTTAGTAACAAATGATGAATATGAGCAAGTAGTAAGAGTACTAGATCAGAATAAATTGAGACTTAAGAATATGTTTATGACAGTAGGGCTTTTTAAGTTGTGTTCAAAGTAACAAAATTGGTAAGGGACAGTACAGTGGTAGTAAAATAGTGTATAATAGGGTATGTAGTTAGCAGAATGTTGTTTTACTCTAATAACACTTTGTTTCCATTTTTCTTCTAAGAGGAGTTCCCAAACTCCTCTTAATACAGGATAAAACATGTATTAAGAGGAAATCTAACTTCCAGATTGATGAGGAATAATGAGAACACCTGACAGAATCTGACGCTATCCTTGTGAAAAAGATGAGATGTATTTTTTTGTTAACCTGCGGAAACTTGATTGATAGCAAGCCACACGATCTTGTCCTTAATTCTTTCCTCTTCAAGATTTTCAGTAATGATCCCTGGCTGGTGTGGCTCAGAGGATTGAGCACTGGCCTGCGAACCAGACAATTGCGGTTTGATTCCCGGTCAGGGCACATGCCTGGGTTGCAGGATAGTTCCCAGCAGGGGACTCACGAGAAGCAACCATACATTGATACTTCTCTCCTTCTCTCCTTCCCTTCTCCTCTAAAGATAAATAAATAAAATCTTTTTTATTTTATTTTTATTTTTATTTTTTTTCTTTTTAAATATATTTTATTGATTATACCATTACAGTTGTTCTATTCCCCCCCTTCAATCCCCTCCACCCACACCCTCCCTCCCCCACCATTCTTCCCCCCGTTAGTTTATAACCACGTGTCTCAAGTTCTTTGGATTCTATATTCTCCCACTATTCTCGTCCTCCCCCCTATCTATTTTCTGCCTACCATCTATGCTATTTTCTGTGCCTTCTCCCCTCTTCTCCCCCTCCCACCCCCCTGTTTCTAACCCTCCATGTGTTCTTCATTTCTATGGTTCCACTCCTGATCTAGCTGTCTTCTTGGTTTGCTTTTGTTTTAGGTGTGGTTGTTAATAACTGTGTGTTTGCTGTCCTTTCACTGTTAATCTTTTTCATCTTCTTTTTCTTATATAAGTCCCTTTAGCATTTCATATAATAAGGGCTTGGTGATGATGAACTCCTTGAACTTGACCTTATCTGAGAAGCACTTTATCTGTCCTTCCATTCTAAATGAAAGTTTTGCTGGATAAAGCAATCTTGGCTGTAGGTCTTTGGATTTCATGACTTGGAATACTTCTTTCCAGCCCCTTCTTGCCTGTAAGGTCTCTTTTGAGAAATCCGCTGACAGTCTGATGGGTACTCCTTTGTAGGTGACTGTCCCCTTATCCCTTGCTGCTTCTAGGATTCTCTCCTTCATTTTGGTCTTGGCTAATGTAATTATGATGTGCCTTGGTGTGTTCCTTCTTGGGTCCAACTTCTTTGGCACTCTCTGAGCTTCCTGGATTTCCTGGAAGTCTATTTCCTTTGCCAGACTGGGGAAGTTCTCCTTTATTATTTGTTCAAATACGTTTTCCACTCGTGGCTGTTTCTTTCCCCCTTCTGGTACCCCTATAATTCGGATGTTGGAACGTTTAAAGATGTCCTGGAGGTTCCTAAGCCTCTCCTCATTTTTTTGAATTCTCATTTCTTCATTCCTTTCTGGTGGGATGTTTTGTTCTTCCTTCTGGTCCATTCCATTGATTTGAGTCCCCGTTTCCTTTCCATCACTATTGGTTTCCTGTGCATCTCCCTTCATTTCAATCAGTGCAGCCCTCACACGTTCCTCTAATTTGTAATTTTGTTCCTCTAATTTGTGACTATAATCAACCAGTTCTCTGAGCATCCTGAGAAATAGTGTCCTGAATTGTGCTTCTGAGAGGCTGGCAATTTCTCGGTCGGTTAGAGTTATTGGCTCTGGGACTTTGAGTTCTTCTTGTGCCATCTTTCGGGTTGTTCGTGCCTGTTCCATAGCAGGATCAGAGCCCTAAAGTGTTCACCAGAGCAGGGCAACTCAGTCGCTGGGTTGTGACGCTGTATGTGGGTGCGGGGTCAAAGAGGGACTCTGGTGTCCAGTCTGCCGCCTGCCGCCCTGGCCCTCACCGGTGCCGAAGGGCAACTAAGTCGCTGAGTTGTGACGCTGTATGTGGGGGTGGGGTCAAAGAGGGACTATGGCATCCTGTCCGCCGCCTGCCGCCACGGCCCTCACCGGTGCCGCAGTTGCTGCCATCACCGGGCCCTCGCGTTTCGTCCCACTGCACGCGAGTGTGCCACCGCCGTCAGCCCTCGCCCCCTGGGGCCTGCGTGGTCTGTCTCACTGTGCGCGAATATGCGCCCGCGGTCTGCCCCGCACCCCAACTGGTTCCCGTCTGCCTGCGCGCCTAGGTCGGGGGGTCTGTCCTGCCCGACCCTGCTTGCTGCTGGCTCCGCCCCTCTTACCATCCCGTTGAACGGTTAGATGTAGTCAGACTTCCGTATAATTCAATTTTCTGTCGTTTGGTTGTGTCTTTGTTTCTCCAAACCTTTGTTGTATTCAAACTTGGTTGTGGGAGAAGGCACAGTGTTTCCACCTATGCCTCCATCTTGGCGGAAGTCTCCAATAAAATCTTTTTAAAAAAATATTTTCAGTAATGAGCCTTGGTTTATAAATTTTTTCTTGAAATAGAATTGGCCCTATTTCAGGGGAATGAGGGCCACCTTGTAATCTTTTCTTCATGTTTCAGAGTGAAAAGCTCATTTTGACCTGTTTTATTAATTGGGGTGTTGCCTAAAACCATTCGGAATATTATATAGATGCTCACAAAGACAATACAGCATGCAATGCTTAAGTATTACAAGCATTGTGCCCAGGTTATAGGAGGTAGTAGTGCAGTGCTTGCGCAGTTGAAATAATACTGTGTTGAATTATACACAATACCATGATGGTAATCTACTTCTGAAGATAATGTAATTTCATAATTCTTCACTGAAACTCAAAAAAAAGTGAGAAATAGAGTGATTTTATTTTTATTAATTCTTTAAAAAATTTTTGTTTATCTATTTTTTAGAGAGAGGGAAAGGGAGGATGAAAGGGAGAGAAACATTGATAGGTTGCCCCTTCCCCCAAGCATATGTCCTGACCAGGAGTTGAACTGGTGACCTTTTGGTTTGTGGCGTGATGCCCAACCCACTGAGCCACACTGGTCAAGGCTAGAATGAATTGAAAAAATTATTTATTTTCACTGGAGAACATGCTTATTGGTTTTAGAGAGAGGGGAAAGGGAAGGAGAGAGGGAAAGAAACATTGACAAGAGAGAGAAACAGCAATTGCTTACCTTCTGTACATACCCTGACCAGTAATCGAACCTGCAACCTTTTGGTGTGTGGGATGACGCTCCAACCAATTGAGCCACCTGGCTATGACCGTGTTGTCTTTTAAACATTTATTTTATTATATATTTTTAAAGGTTTTATTTATTTATTTTTAGAGAAAGGGGAAGGGAGAGAGAAAGTGGTAGAGAAATACTGGTGAGAGAAACATTGATTGGCTGCCTCTTGCACATGCCCAGACCAGGAATCAAACTGGTGACCTTGCACCTTGCAGGATGATGTGCAACCAACTGAGTCACACTGGTCAGGGCCATGCTGTCCTTATTTTTAGAGAGACACTTGCTTATAGAAGTTGGGAAATTCATGAAAAACTGTTAAAGGAACTATGGAGAGACTTATTCTGGGTAAATTGGATTAGTCAAAGTTTCAAGGAAGATGGAAAATTGAACTGGACCTTTAAGTGGTTGGAATAGTTGCTGGGAATGTAGGGAGAACAGTTTACTATGATTTGTGAGGCTCTGTGTGACATATAGCTACTGCTAACCATGTTCTTTGCTTGTTTTGCCTTTTTTTAAATTGATGTTTTTTGCCACCACTGAGCCTTTTATGTATACTTGGAATTTATCACCTTCCTATGCCTTCAAATCTTGACTTAAATGTTATTTTTTCAGAGAGGCCTTTTTTGAAAATCCAATCTACAGTAGTTCTGGTTCTTAACTTTTATAGCACCACAGTTTAGAATTGTGCATTTATTTTTATTTACTTGTTTAATGTCTTTATTTTACAAGGCCATAAGTTCTTTGATCATAACTATCTGTTATATACTTTCACAGTATCCAACATAGTAGGGTTAATACTTACTTGTTCAACTGTGTGGAAAAATACTAAGATGTAGGTGTGTAATGGTAGAGAGGAAAAGGGTAGGCTGGATGTGGTGGTTTTCCATGTTTTCTCAGTTTTCTTGACTACTTTGAATCAGATACTGTTGTTTCTTGCTTTTGTGATGTCCACCTTACTGCCCCCCTCCATAAAAAGGAACTTCATTTCTTCTTTTTTTTAAAGATTGATTTATTTTTAGAGAGAGGAGAAGGGAGGGAGAAAAAGGGAGAGAAACATCCAAACGTGTGGTTGCCTTTCGTGTACCTCCGAGTGGGGACCTGGTCCCCAAGCTAGGCATGTGCCCTGACTGGGGATCGAACTGGCTACCCTTTGATTCTCAAGCTGGCACTCAGTCTCCACTGAGCCACACCAGCCAGGGCTCATTTCTTTTTTTGACACCTCATCTTGTCAGTTTTTAAAAAAAATTATTTCTGGGTATTTCTTGATATTAACATCCTTGGGTTAAAAAATATGATTGGGAATTACTTTTGAACCAGGTAGGACTCTGTCACAAGGACCTGTGAGAAAAACCAGCCAAATAGCAAGAACAAAAGGATTTTTTAAACGTATAACTAAGCATTTCAGGTGTGGACTACTCTTTCTTAATTTATGGATTCATAACAGTGTCAAGACTTCATTTATGTATAGCTTGCTCTGCTGTGCTTCCTTGGTTTTAACATCAGTTTGAGACTTATCATGGTAGCAGAAATGCCTGTTGTACCATCTTTATACCACGGTGTTTTGAATTACTCTACAGAGAGGAAAAGAGAGAATCTCTTTAGAAACATACTGTACGACAACAAAGAAGCTTCTTTTTCCAAAACTTCGATAGCAAGTGGCACTTCTTATGTCATTGGCCTTATTCCTGAAAGAGTTCAAAGAGTATGGGTTTTGGTTGGCCTGAACTGTTTATGACCCATTCCTGAAGCTGATCCCACCCAAGCTTCATAGCTAAAAAAGTTGGTGTTTCTCAAAAAGAAATTTGGCATTCTGTGGCCATGAGGAAGGTGAAGATGTTCCTACAGGTATGTAGTAGATTGTGCTACACTGGGAAAAATTTTTTTGCAGTTTTACAACTTTTTTTTGATAATGAGTGGTTCTCGTCCACATTGGCTGTATGTAGATTTTTGAAAGTGGCGACAGGTACATAGGTAACCAGCTAACAGTTTTGGTGAATCCTCATGTTCTCTGGACAACTGAATGGGAATACAGTATGGGACATTTCTTTTTACTTTATTTATTTATTTATTTTAAATCCTTACCCAAGAATATGTTTATTTTTAGAGGGGGGAGGAGAGAGAGAACACATTGTTGAGGGAGAGAAACACTGAAATATTAATTAATGTTTATTCCTGTGTATTCCCTGGTGGGGGATTGAATCTGCAACCTACTATGTGCTCTGACTGGGAATCAAACCCACAACTTTTGGTGTATGGGACAGTGCTCCAACCAACTGAGCCACTAACCCAGGGCCAGTGTGGCACATTTCTTAATTCCTTTGACCCAGACACCTTTGTGGAGCCTGGTGTCAGTGTATATAAATCTGGAGTTCCCTTCTCCTTCATGGAAGATTTCTGGATCTCTTTGAGTGTCTGAATAGCATGCTTCTTGAAGCCCACTCTTTGGATACACTGGTGAATGTTGATGGTGCATTCTCTGGTCACTAACTCATTGTTTGAGGGAGCCATTCTACTGGGCCCAGGTTTGAAAGTTGAAAACCATTAAACAATTTTTTTTAATACTTACTGATTTTAGAGAGGGAGGGAGGGACAATGCTCTATCCAACATACTACACAGCCAGGGCCTGAAAACCATTTTAATGTTACATTTACTAAATTGATTATTTTGTGTGTTTCCTTAATTCTTTATGTTTAAATACTTTTTCAATATATAACAAAAATAGTGTTTAACATATGTACCATTGTGTGGGACACTGGTAGGTATGAAAATACATTTCGGTGCATAGCTTCTCTTAAGAAAGGTTAGAATCCAGTACAGGTGAGGCAGCAGGATAGTAGTCGAGGGAGTGATCTCTGAAATCTGACTGACCTGAATTCAGGTCCTGTTTCTGTCATTTATTAGGTGTTTGCCTGTGATTAAGTTCTCTTATCTCTTAGTGCCTTCTTTCTTATTTGGAAATGAGGATAATACCCAAAATACACTCCTGATAGGGATTTTGTGTGGATTAAGAATGCAATCAAGTCTTAACAATTAACAATACCAGCATAAGAAATACACAAAAACTGTGCTGGCTGGTGTGGCATAGTGGGTTGAGAGCCAGCCTGTGAACTGAAAGGTTGCTGGTTCCATTCCCAGTCAGGGCACATGCCTGGGTTGCAGGCCATGCCCCTGGTTGGAGGCATACAAGAGGCAACCAATTGTTGTTTCTCTGCCTCTCTTTCTCCCTACTTCCCCTCTCTTTCAAAAAATAAATAAAAATCTTAAAAAAAACAACAGGTACGAGAAGAGAAATTTCATAAAGTATATGTTGCTGAAGTACAATGTGAGGAATTTAGTTTTTGGTAAGATTGGATGGAGAAGTCTGTGGAATTGATAGAATTTAAGTTGACCTTTGAGCAATTTTTAAAAAATTGTTGGAATTGGAAAAATGGTTATTTTAGTAAACATTTTGTAGAAAAAGTGAACATAGTTTGTCTTTTTTGAAACTTTCATGAAGAGTGATCTCTGGTTTTTTATTTCCTTCCATTTCCTCTAGGACTTGGTTTTTCAACTTTTCACAATTCCGCTCTAGTGTTTTAACTTCTCAAGTTTCTGAGATCTGGCTTCTGCTTTTGAATAAAAACTATATTGTCCGAGGTCACCAGTGGCCTCATGTTTACCAAAGCAAATGGAGAGGTTTTCTCTAACTTTTCACAGTGACCTATTGGATTTCCCTTTTGGTTTCACTATATATATTTTTTTTTTCTTTTTTGCCAATGGATGTAATATATGTGATCAGTGTAGAAAGCTTTAGAAACACTGACATAAGACTTGGAGGTATAGGTAGACATGCTTTGCCTTATCTCACAATCACAAAAAGAATTACACCTAAACCTCAAAACAAATAAAACCCAGAACTGTCAGGAAATCCAACTGTATGGAAGTCTGACAACTGAGGATTTAATGCTTTTTCTCTTTTTTTCCTTTATTGAGATGATTCTAAGATATTTATCTTTGATTCTATCAATGATGTATTGTTTGTTGATTTGTGTCTGATGAGCCATCTTTGTATCCCAGGGATGAATCCCAGCTTAGTCATGGTATATGATCCTTTTAATGTGCCATTGAGTTTGGTGTGTTAGAATTTTATTGAAGAATTTTAGCATCTGTATTAATTAGGTATATTGACCCGTAGTTTTCTTTCCTTGATGTATTTTTTTCTGGCTCTGGTGTCAGAATAATGCTGTCTTTGTAAAATTAGTTTGGGAATATTCCCTCCTTTCCAGTTTTTTTGGAAGAGGTTGAAAAGGATTGGTGTTATCCTTTTAATGTTTGGTAGAATTCACTACTGAAACCTTCTGGTCTTGGGCCTTTTTTTTTGTTGTTGAAAGGTTTTGATGACTGATTCAATCCCCTTACTCATTATTGGTCTGTTCAGATTTTCTGTTCCTTCATGATTCAGTCTTTGTAGGTTGTAGTTTCTAGAGACTTTTACTGTTTTAGGTTGCTCAATTTGTTGGCTTATAATTGTTTTTAATAACCCTTATGATCTCTGATATCAATTCTCATACTTCAGTTGTCTGCTCTCTCATTTCTGATTTTATTTGCCTGTTCTGTCTTTTTTTCTTAGTCTAGGTAAAGATTTTTCCATTTAAAAAACCTTTAAAAAAACCTAGCTTTTAGTTTCATTGGTTTGTTTCTTCATGTCTCTATTTTTATTTTTGTTGTGATTTTTGTTATTTTGCTTCTTCTGCTAATGTTGGGCTTAATTCTTTTTCTAGTTCTTCGAGGTGTGAAGTTAGGTGTTTGAGATCTTTTTTTCTTAATATTGCATTTATAAGTTTCTCTCTTAGAACTATTTTTGTTGCATACCATAAGTTTCGGTATGTTGTTTTTATTTTGGGGTGTCTCAAGATTTATTTTTTGATTCCCTTTTGACAGCTTTTTTGATTCATTGGTTTTTCAGAAGTACATTAAGTACACTAATATCCACAAGTACGTGAAATTTCCAGCTTTCCTCCTTTTACTGATTTGTTTTATATAGCATTATGGTTGGAAAAGATACTAGGTATGATTTCAGTCCTGTATTTACTACAGCTTGTTTTGTGACCTAACATATGGTCTATCCTGGAGAATATTCTCTGTACACTTGAGGGGAATGTGTGTTCTGCTATTGTTGGATGGAATGTTTGGTATATGTCTGGTAGGGTCCTGTGTCCTAAAGAATTGTCGAAGTCTATTATTTTCTTGCTAATTTTCTGTGTGATCTATCCATTGCTGAAAGTGGGATATTGAGGTGCCTTCCTATAATTATAATGTTTGTGTGTTTCTTTTATCTAATAGTATTTGCTTAGTATATTTAGATACTCTGTGTTAGGTGTATATATACTTATTGTTGTACCCTCTTGATTAATTGAACCTTTTGTCATTATATGATAAGAGACTTGGCCTAAAGTCTTTTTTCCCCCGCTATTATAAATAAAGGTACGCCTTTCTTTTTGTGTTTATTTGTGTGGAATGTATTTTTCCATCTCTTCACTTTGAGCCTGTATGAGTCCTTAAAATTGTAGTGAGTCTTTTGCAGGCAATGTCTAGTTGAATCTTGTTTTTCTTTTCTTTCTTTTATTTTTTAAAAATCATTGCAGCCTGACTGTGCCTTTGATTAGAGAATTTATTTCATTTATGTTGCAAGTAATTATTTATAGGTAAGGATTTACTACTGTCATTTTATTGTTTTCTGGCTGTTTTGTAGTTCCTACTTTTCCTTCTTTCCTCTTTTGGTATCTTTCTATGTGAATTAATGATTTCCTTAATGGTATGCTTTGATTCTCTCCTCTATATTTTGTGTATCTACTGTAGGTTTTTGCTTTGCTGTTACCATGAGACTTACATAAAACATAGATAGGATAGTCCATTTTATGCTGATAACAAATTTGATGGTATACAAAAACTCATTACTTTTTTAGTTTTATCCCCAATATGTTTTGTTTTTGATAGCACAATTTACATCTTTTTATTTTGTGTATCCATTAACAAATTATTATAGCTATAGTTAATTTTAATACTTTTGTCTTGTAACCTTTATGTTATAGTTAAGTAATTGAAATATACTGCATCATATTGTTGCAGTAATAGAGTATTCAGGATTTGATTATGTACTTTATCAGTGTTTTGTATTTCACATGGTAGTGTCCTTTCATTTCAGCTTGAAACATACTTGTCAACATTTCCTTCAAAGCAGATCTACTCTCTCTGCGTTTGTCTGGGAAAGTCTTTATTTCCTTAATTTTTCATTAATTCCTGAAAGGCAGCTTTCCTGGTGAAGTATTCTTGGCTGGCAGTTTTTTTTCAGCACCTGAATATATCATCCCATTATCTCTGGACTTGTAAGATTTCTGCTGAGAAGTCTGATTGCCTTAAGGCGATTTTCTTGTATGCAGAATTTTGTTTTTCTCTTTTAAATAGTTTTATTGTAATGTGTATTGGAGTTTTTTTGAGGTTATACTTTTTGGAAACTGTGAGTTTCATAAAGTTGGATGTTCAGATCTGTTCCCAGATTTGGGAACTTCTCAGCTATTTAAAAAATTATTAGTTAAATTTTTAGAGAGAGGGAAAGGGAGGGAGAAAGAGAGGGAGAGAAACATTGGTCAGTTGCTTCTAGTATGCACCCTGACCAGGGACTGAACCTGCAACCTGTCACTTTGTAGGATGACACCCAACCAACTGAGCCACACTAGTTAGGACTCCTTGAAGTCTTGAGTTGCTGTTTTTGCTGCAGACTGGCTTTGGGAGACAGACTACCTGACAGACTACCTTCTGTCAGGTGTTAGGAATTGAGGCTTTCTCAGGCTCTTATGTGGATATACTGGCTCTTCATTTCCTATACTCCCTTGGAGGGAATTTTAAAGATTGTATGCCTTCTCTCTCTTTTTTAAAAATATATTTTATTGATTATACCATTACAGTTGTTCTATTCCCCCCCTTCATTCCCCTCCACCCGAACACTCCCTCCCCCACCATTCTCTCCCCCTTAGTTTATAACCACGTGTCTCAAGTTCTTTGGATTCTATATTTCCCCCACTATTCTCACCCTCCCCCCTAACTATTTTCTACCTACCCTCTATGCTACTTATTATCTGTACCTTCTCCCCCCTTCTCCTCCTCCCACTCCCCTGTTGCTAACCCTCCATGTGTTCTTCATTTCTATGGTTCCACTCCTGATCTAGCTGTCCTCTTGGTTTGCTTTTGTTTTTTTAGGTGTGGTTGTTAATAACTGTGAGTTTGCTGTCCTTTCACTGTTAACATTTTTCATCTTCTTTTTCTTATATAAGTCCCTTTAGCATTTCATATAATAAGGGCTTGGTCATGATGAACTCCTTGAACTTGACCTTATCTGAGAAGCACTTTATCTGTCCTGCCAGTCTAAATGAAAGCTTTGCTGGATAAAGCAATCTTGGCTGTAGGTCTTTGGATTTCATGACTTGGAATACTTCTTTCCAGCCCCTTCTTGCCTGTAAGGTCTCTTTTGAGAAATCAGCTGACAGTCTGATGGGTACTCCTTTGTAGGTGACTGTCCCCTTATCCCTTGCTGCTTCTAGGATTCTCTCCTTCATTTTGGTCTTGGCTAATGTAATTATGATGTGCCTTGGTGTGTTCCTTCTTGGGTCCACCTTCTTTGGCACTCTCTGAGCATCCTGGATTTCCTGGAAGTCTATTTCCTTTGCCAGACTGGGGAAGTTCTCCTTTATTATTTGTTCAAATAAGTTTTCCATTCATGGCTGTTTCTTTCTCCCTTCTGGTACCCCTATAATCCGGATGTTGGAACATTCAAAGATGTCCTGGAGGTTCCTAAGCCTCTCCTCATTGTTTTTGAATTCTCATTTCTTCATTCCTTTCTGGTTGGATGTTTCGTTCTGCCTTCTGGTCCATTCCATTGATTTGAGTCCCAGTTTCCTTTCCATCGCTATTGGTTTCCTGTGCATCTCCCTTCATTTCAATTAGTTTAGCCTTCATATGTTCCTCTAATTTGTGACTATAATCAACCAGTTCTGTGAGCATCCTGATAAACAGTGTCTTGAATTGTGCTTTTGAGAGGCTGGCAATTTCTCGGTTGCTGAGAGTTATTGGCTCTGGGACTTTGAGTTCTTCTTGCGCCATCTTTTGGGCTGTTCATGCCTGTTCCGTAGCAGGATAGGAGCCCTAAACTGTTCACTAGAGCAGGGCAACTCAGTCGCTGGGTTGTGACGCTGTATGTGGGGGCGGGGTCAAAGAGGGACAATGGCTTCCCTCTGCTGACTGCCACCATGTCCCCCACCGGCACCGCAGCCACCACCGTCACCAGGCCCACGCTTTTCGTTCCACTGCACAAGAGTGTGCCACCGCCGTCAGCCCTCCACCACTGGGTTCACCCCTGGGGGGCCTGCGTGGTCCGTCTCACTGTGCGCGAATGTGCGACCACGGTCAGTCTGCCCCACACCCCGACTGGTTCGGGGCTGTCTGCGCGTCTGGGTCGGGGGATCTGTCCTGCCTGACCCTGCTCTGCTGCTGGCTCCGCCCCTCTTACCGTCCCCGTTGAACGGTTAGTGGTTGTTGGACTTCCGTATAACTCAATTTTCTTTTTTTTGCTGTGTCTTTGTTCTGCAAATCTTTGTTGTATTCAAACTTGGTTGTGGGAGAAGACACAGTGTTTCCACCTATGCCTCCATCTTGGCGGAAGTCTCTCTGTATGCCTTCTCTTGATCATGCAGAGCTAGGTTGAGTGCTGACAGCCTCTGGTTTGCTTTCTCTAATATGGTCTTGAATTCTCAAGTTTGTATGCTCTCTCTCAGTCCTGCAGAGTTGGGACGCCTTTCTGAACATGCTCACTAGCTGTCTGCAAAGGCTTGACCATGTTGCTCCTAAGGGTGCACTCAGGGAGCCAGCCATGGGGATGAGAGTGTGTGTGGGTGAAGTATATGGGATGTAGGGTGTCCCCATTTGCCAGTTGGGAGCATCTTCAGACAAGGTGGCTTGTGGTTGGTTGTCCTGCATTGCATTTAGTATGATCCATGTGCTCTTTTTTGTTCTCTGAGAGCCCTGCTACTCCCTGCTCCCCAGTCATGTAATATATCTCAAGATTCTGTAGGGAGAGAAAAAAATGGGTCTCTTTGGCAGTAAAACCTGCACAACTGGGGAAATTGGGCACTTACACATTCTCGCTTCACCTTTGGGAGTGATCACAGACTGAGAGGATCTTTCTTGGCACCGTGTTGTGCACCTTGAGGCCACAGGTAAAATGAAACTATTCCTTTTACCCTCTTTATTGTGTCCAAACTTGGAGTTTTTTTGTTCCAGTGGTGTGCTGGAACTTTTCTGCTGGACTCCCACATTTGGTTGTCTGTGGGTGATTTTCAAAATCAGTGTGTTTTGGGAGGAGGGTGATAGGAAACTCTTATATTACTATTTTGATAACATCAGTCTTTATTGATATGCTTTATGCCACCCAATCTTAGATTCATCTTTTATATAATTTTATTAAAATGAAATAGCCCTGGCTATTGGTTGATGTGGTTCAGTGGATTGAGTGCTGGCCTACAAACCAAAGGGTCACTAGTTCAATTCCCAGTCAGGGCAAGTGTTTGGGTTGTGGGCCAGGTACCCAGTAGGGGGCATGGGAGAGGCAACCACACATTGATGTTTCTTTCTCTCTTGCTCCCTCCTTTCCCCTCTTTCTAAAAATAAAACAAATTAAAAAATGGAAATAAACTTTGTATACTGTAATATTTGTATCTGGCATTTCTTTCACTTAGCATATAGTTAAGTTTTTTTCATGTTTCTAATTAGTTTATCAGTAGTCAGTGACTTTTTTTTTAACTTTTCAAATCCACTTTTCTTTTCCTCTTCACACACAACTTCACTCGTGTTTTTGCAGCTGTAAAGTCACTTTGTATTTGTCAGTTACCAGTTAAAACTTGAACCCCTAAAACTTTTCTAGCATCAAATATGACAGTTAACCAATGTTAAATCTATAAAATATTTACATGGTACAGCACATTAAGCTTTAGACACTTGGCAAATTAAATAACATAAAAATAGGATAAGACACCCACTTTCAGAATCAGGTGTTTACAGTCCCTATCTGGTGACTATACAATGACTCCCAAAGGCAGCAGAGGCAACAGGCAGTTACTTCAGGGGACATTGAACACTATGATCTGGATGCATATTATAATGTTACCCTAGTGTCATGTAGCACCTCACCTCTCTCTCAGGCTGTCTCATAATTCTAGAATGTCAGGTCCAGCTGATACAAAATGAAGACAGACAACACAACATTTACCCTGTGGACATATTCTGACTCCTACTATGCACACATTGTGGTTTTGAATGCATCTCTTCCTGAAAACTTGTCATAGTCATGGTTTTTCAGGTTGGGTGGTCTAACTGTAACCGAGCAGACAGGGGCCTGTTCTCATGGCACCTTGATGTATGACCCAACAATTAGTATTGGAAGAAACAGGTTTTTATTTACAATATTCTAACCTTGGGGGTGCTGAGAGCACTTAAAGCTCGGAACCCTGTTCTTCCCTGAGACCCAGCACTTCCCTTGCTCCCCAAAAAGCTAAAAGCCAAAGCCAAGCCCAGTAGTTCCTCATATTCTTATCTATGCTGAAGCCCGCTGTGCAGTCTCACAGCAGCTGTAGTTCAGGATCTGGGATAGGTTGTCATCAGCCTCCATGTTATAGTCCAGGAATACATGCGCTGTGTTATAGGGCATCTTAGTGAAGTCCAGGAAAGGCACAAGTACCAAGAGTCCAGCTAAGAGTCCAGGTCTGCAAAGCAACAGGTGTCTTGCAAGGCCAGGGTCCTTGATGGCTTCGGAATCAGCTAGAGCAGGCATAATCAGAGCAGCAGTATGTTTCCTTCCTTAGTCTACAACAGGCCACAATGCAGGATCTTGACTACAAACTACATAGCTGCTTCTTCACATTGCTCTTCTTCCTCATGCCTCCCTGCTTACTATGCCCTTTCCAAACCACATGGAAGCTCCCTCATGGCTGCCTGCCCTTAGTTTTAAATGCTGACAGAGGGCTTCCTGCATGACCTCCTGTGAGGCTCCTCCCATGATGAGCTACATTGCCGGTTTCATGTTGTTTTAAATACCTTCACTCTGCTGCCATCCTTAGGGCACTGAGACTCAGTGACCCAGGAGCTCTGCCTCCCTGCCTCTCATGCAGGTGCTGTACAAACCCCTGGCTGTATCATGAGTCACTATACATTCTGAAAGTCATATACATACCTTTTGCCCCAACGTGGAAGCACAGCTTCCCATCAGGAAAGACACAGCTATCCACTTGTCATTGTAATGCAAAGTATCTCCCCTCTTCCCATTCCCCAACCAAGGGCTATGGGGGATTTTCTCCCCCTTGCTCTGCATCCCATTACACAACATTCTTGCACTTGACTGTTACTTCTTTTGGGGTACTGCTAGCACCAAAGCCAAACTGGATAGCAACTAATGGCTCTAGATAGTCTACATGCAGTTTCTTCCTATAATATGGAAAATATTTCAAGTCTAGATTTCCCAGGGGAGGATAAGCTGATGGAGTTGTGTTTTCACCCTTAGAAATAGAGCATTCTAACCTCAGTTCTCCTTGAGGCTTTAATCCAATTATTTTGTTCATTTTCACAAGAATATAGTGTTGGCCACTAGAGTAACCAGAGTCAGGATCATCAACCCCACTGCATTCTTGAAGTGAGGCAAGTGGAAACTGACATGCTTTGTAGACTGGATCCTTTTGTTCAAAGAGTATTCCATCAGGATAGACTATGAGATTCTTCTGTAAAGCATATGGCATTGAAATTTAAGTTCTTCAATGTGCCCTTTATAGGACTGTGGTTCAGACATATTGAATAAATACTTCAACACCAACACTGGTTTTGGAAAAACCGTCAGTCTTGGACCTAGAAATCTAGTCAAAATATTTTGGAACCTCATCGTTTAGAGTCTGAAGCATAATCTATTGTGAATATGAAGTGTAGTCAGAAACCCACAAAAGACTAAGTAGAAAAGCAAGATCAGATGTCAGCCCTTAGTGGTGTGTTTCACAAACTCTCCCTTGGTCTGGTTGTAGATGAAGAGCTTCCACTTGGCCAGGCTCTGGTTGAAGGACTTCTTGTCCATCTTTGTCATGGTGTGTGTGCCTACTGTGAGGGGAGCGGTGGCCCCAGGGGTGGAGGCAGCACTGAGGTGGGTTGAGGCTCAAGCAGCGCAACTCCTCACTGTGAGGAGCTCCTCAACCGACTGCACTGCACGGAGCTGGACCACTAGCTTCGTGTTTCCTGTATTAGTAGTCTGTGGCTTTTAAAGAATCACTGAATAGAATAACATGTGTAGATACAGTATAGTTAAAAAAAATCAATCGCCTCTTTGAACTCTTGGTTTGTTGCTAGTTTGAGGTTCTTTTATTTTTATTTTTTGCACATTTTCTCAGAGAGGAAGGGGGGAGAGAGTGAGAAATACCCATGTGAAAGAGAAACATTGATTGTTTGCCTCACATATGCACCCCGACTGGGGATTGAACCTGCAACCTAGGCATATGCTCTGACCAGGAATTGAACCTGTGACCTTTCTATGTACCAGACGATGCTCCAACCAAGTGAGTCATCCCAGTCAGGGTCCTAGTTTGAGGTTCTTTGAATAAATTGTTGTTTTGTTCATTTTGCTTTTCATGTTTGTGTGGTTACCTGCCTGTAGTAATTCTGTAGATTCTGGCTGCTCTGCAGTTTGTAATCACTGACGTGCCCATTTATTTAAAAAATAAAAAATATATATGTATATACTTTTTGCTTATTTTTTATTTTTTTCTTTTACATCCTCCCCTCCCCTATTTTTATTTATTTTTAAATTATATTTTATTGATTATGCTATTCAATTGTCCTGACTTTTCCTTTTTTGTCCTCTCCACCCAGAGCCCTTTACTTCTTCAGGTAATTCCCTCACCATTGTTCATGTCCATTGGGCATGCTTGTAAGTGCTTTGGCTGTTCCATTCCCTATAGTGTGCTTTTACATCCCCATGACTGTTCTGTAACTATTTGTGTTTCTTAACACCCTCACCTCTTCACCCATTTTCCCCTTCTGCCCTCCCCCCTCCCATCTGGCAATCACCTGGTAACTAACTTTTTTTCTGTTGGTGCTTTTAGGGTCTCTCTTTATCTTTAACCTTTGGCCTTTTAATTATGGTGTGTCTTGGAATGGGCCTCTTTGCATCTCTCTTGTTTGGGATGCTCAGTGCTTCCTGGACTTGAATGTGTTATTTCCTTCACCAAATTAGGGAAGTTTTCTTTCACTATTTTTTCAGATAGATTTCCAGTTTCTTCTTTCTCTTCTCCCAATGGCACTTCTGTGATGTGAGTGTTGAACCTCTTGTAATTGTCCCAGAGGCTCTTCAATACTATCCTCATTTTTTGGATTCTTTTCTCTTGTTCTGTGTGGTTGTTTTTTGCTTCTGTATGTTCCAAATCATTGACTTGATTCTTGGCTTTGTCTATTCTACTATTGTTGCCCTATAAATGGTTCTTTATTTCAACTAGTATATCATTTCTGACTGGATCTTTTTTATGCTGTTGAGGTCTTAACACAGTTCCTTGAGCATCCTTATACACAGTGTTTCGAACTCTGCATTTAATAGATTGTTTATCTCCATTTCATTTTAGCTCTTTTTCTGGAGTGTTGATCTGTTCTTTCATTTGGGTCCTGTTTGTCTGCTAGTTTTGGCAGCTTCTCTGTGTTTGTGTCTATGTATTATGTAGAGGTGCTTCGACACCTCTAGCCTAATGTAGTAGGTATCCTGCAGGATCCAGTGGCACAGCCTTCCCTATCACCCAGGTTGGGTACTCGATCTGCCTTTGGTGTGGGCTGAGTACACCGTCCTCTTGTAGTTGAGCCTTGGTTGCTGTTGGCAGATCAATGGGAGGGATTCACCCAGGCTAGTCAGCTGTAAGGACTGGCTATGACCACTGACCACCAACCTCTGCTCTCTGTGAAGGATGAGGTGGGCAGGGGCAGGGTGATAGTGCTGCTCTGTAGCTGTCCACTGGGTGTGCTAGCCCTGGGGTTTCCCTGGTGGTGCAGGCCAAAGTAAGCTCCCCACCCATGTTTTGCTGAGGGTACCCTGCTTGAGCTGTAAAGCAATCTGTGATGGCTGCTGCTTATGCTGGGCTGGGAGATTCCCAGGTAAAACCAAACTGTGACTATAATTTGGCTGTCCCGAGGGCTCACTGAAGCCAGCTGTTGCTTGTTTGAAGGATTTAGGAGTCATACCAGCCTTTCATATGGAAAAACAGCTTGGGTGGGCCTGTAAATTGGGTGGGGCAGAGCCTCTTGGTATTTCTAGGGTGGGTCAAACAGTGTTAGGTCATGGCTTCTCGGATATGGCACCAGTTTACTGGCTCTTTGGGGGGTGGATTTAGCAAAGGGACAGTGGCATCTGCTCAGTCTGATGCCAGTCAATTCAGTTTCTCCCTGTATAGATAGCACTGATGTCTTTCAAGCTGCTATCCCAGTGCTGGAGCTCAAAGGAGTGAGTCTGAGTAGGTCAGTCTGTGTGTGGGTTCTTTAATAGGAACTCCAGAAGTTTCTTCTGACTCAATCCCCACTGGTTTTTGCGGCTAGAAGTTGTGGGACTTATCTTCCTGGCACTGGAAGCCTGAGCGGGGGTGGGGGGGGCTTGTGTGGGTCTGGGATTCCTTTCTTCTGAGGTACGCCTCCCAAATTTTTACCCGCCAAATTTTATGCATCTGGGCCCCTCCTACCAGTCTGGATGGATGTGGTTTCTTTAATTCCATAGTTGTCAGACTTCTATTCAGCTCTATTTCTGACGCTCCTGGGTGATGGTTGTTCTGTCTTTCAGTTGTAATTTAAAAAATGTATATTTTATTGATTATGCCATTACAGTTGTTCTATTTTCCCCCTTCATTCCCCTCCACCCTGCACACCCCTCCCCCACCATTCCCCCCTTTAGTTTATGACCATGTGTCTCAAGTTCTTTAGATTCTATATTTCCCCTACTATTCTTGCCCACCCCCCTGTCTATTTTCTACCTACCATCTATGCTACTTATTTTCTGTACCTTCTCCCCCCTTATCCTCTGTTGCTAACCCTCCATGTGATCTTCATTTGTATGGTTCCGCTCCTGATCTAGCTGTTTTCTTGGTTTGCTTTTGTTTTAGGTGTGGTTGTTAATAACTGTGAGTTTGCTGTCCTTTCACTATTCATATTTTTCATCTTCTTTTTCTTAGATAAGTCCCTTTAACATTTCATAAAATATGGGCTTGGTGATGATGAACTCCTTGAACTTGACCTTATCTGAGAAGTACTTTATCTCCCTTCCATTCTAAATGAAAGCTTTGCCTGGATAGAGCAATCTTGGATGGAGGTCCCTGCCTTTCATGACTTGGAATACTTCTTTCCAGCCCCTTCTTGCCTGTAAGGTCTCTTTTGAGAAATCAGCCAACAGTCTGATGGGAACTCCTTTGTAGGTTACTGTCTCCTTATCTTTTGCTGCTTCCAGAATTCTCTCCTTCATTTTAATCTTGGCTAATGTCATTATGATGTGCCTTGGTGTGTTCTTTCTTGGGTCCAAGTTCTTTGGGACTCTCTGAGCTTCCTGGATTTCCTGGAAATCTATTTCCTTTGCCAGACTGGAGAAGTTCTCCTTTATTATTTGTTCAAATATGTTTTCCACTCGTGGCTGTTCCTTTTCCCCTATAATTCAGATGTTGGAACATTTAAAGATGTCATGGAGGTTCCCAAGCCTCTCCTCATTTTTTAAAATTCTTGGTTCTTCATATTTTTCTGTTTGGTCATTTCTTTCTTTCTTCTGGTCCACTCCCTTGATTTGAGTCCCAGTTTCCTTTCCATCGCTATTGGTTTCCTGTGCATTTCCCTTCATTTCACTTAGTGTAGCTTTCATTTATTCCTCTAATTTGTGACTAAAATCGACCAGTTCTGTGAGCATCCTGATCACCAGTGTTTTCAACTGTGCATCTGATAGGTTGGCTATTTCTTGGTCGCTTAGAATTATTGGCTCCGGGGCTTTGAGTTCTCCTTGAACCATGTTTTGGTCTGTCTGCACCTGTTATGTATGAGGAGCGGAGCCTTAGATGTTCACCAGGGAGGGGCAACTCAGTCGCTGGGTTGTGATACTGTATGTGGGGGTGGGGTTCAAGAGGGGCAATGGCAGTCCCCTCTGCTGCTTCCCGCTGCTGGGGCCTGAGCAGTCTGTCTCACTGCCTGCTCCTTGGCTGGTTTATCTGCACGTGAATGTGTGACCGCAGTCATCCTGCTGCCTTGTGCCCTTACTGGGTCCGCCTGTTGCTACCCTACACCTGGGATCCGCCCATGGCTGCCTGTGCACCTGGGTGCAGAGATCTTTCCTGCCTGATCCTGCTCGGCTACTGGCTCTGCCCCTCTTACCAGTCTGGGTGAATGGTTTGTTGTTGTCGGACCCGTTTAGTTCAGTTTTCTGTGTTTTGGCTGTGTTTTTGTTACTGAAACTTTGTTGACTTTAAACTTGGTTGTGAGAGCAGGCACAGTGTTTCCACCTATGCCTCCATCTTGGCGGAAGTCCTCCTTATTTTTATTTTTAAAGGTGTCTTTTCTAGAGTCATTGCTCAGTCAGGATAGCTTGGTGGTTTTTCTGTTTTTTGTTTTTTTTTTCTTAAAATTAATTTCATCTGTAGATCCCCATCTCCTCCCCCCCCCCTTGCTATTTATTTGTTGAAGAAACTACTGATTCCATAGATCATTTAACCTGTAGAAGTTTTTCAGTCTAGCTATTCTTGATTGTATCTTTGTTGTGGGTTTTTTTTTAATTTATTTATTTTTAGAGAGAGGGGAAGGGAGGGAGAAAGAGAGGGAGAGAAGCATCAGTGTGAGAGAAAAATATTTCTCAGGTTGCTTCTTGCATGTCCCCAACTGGTGACCTGGCCCACAGCCCAGGATGTACCCTGAGTGGGAATCAAATCAGTGACTTGTTGGTGTGCAGGCCAGCACTCAGTCTACTGAGCCACACCAGCCAGGGCAGATTTCCTTACTTTTTAAGCCTGAGTAATATTCCATTGTTTGTATATACCATGTTTTATTTGTCAGTGGACACTTGGGTTGCTTCTGCCTCTTGCCTATTATAGTGCTGTTACAAACATAGGTACACAAATAACTTTTTGAGATCCTGCTTTAGAATGATACTTTTTAATATATGTGCCTATAAGTAAGTTTGCTGGATTATATAGTAATTCTATTTCTAATTTTTTGAGGAACTGCTGTAGTTTTTACATAGCAGTTGTACCATTTTACTTTCCCACCAAAAGCATGCAAGCATTCTCGACATCCTCGCCTACACTTGTTATTTTATGTTTGTTTGTTATTTTTTTAATATTTATTTTTAGAGAAGGGAGGGAGAAAGAGAAGGAGAGGAACATTGACGTGAGAGAGAAACATCGATTGGTTGCCTCTTGTACTCACCCCAACAAACCTGCAGCCCAGGCAGGTACTCTGACTGGCATCAGACTGGCAGCTTTTTGCTTTGTGGCTGACGCTCAACCAAGAGCCACACTAGTCAGGGATATGTTTATTTTTTTTAATAGTAGCCATCCTGATTGGTGTTAAGTGATACCTGATTGTGTTTTTGATTTGTGTACTTAGTTTGGAAATCACAAAGTATCAGCCCTTCAACTCTCTTCTTTTTCCAAATTGTTTTGGTCATTTGTGGTCCCTTGAAATTATGTAAGGGTTTAAGGATGGACTTTTCTTATGCAAAAAGCATTGTTGGAATTTTGATAGGTATTTTATTGACTCTGTAGTTCACTTTGGGCAGACTTGAATTTCACATTATTAAGTTTTTCAGTTTGTGAATATGAATATTTATTTGCATCTAATTTTTTTTTCCAGCAACATGTTTGTAGTTTTCAGTGTGTAAGTCTCTTTTCACTGATTTTTTTTAAAGAGAGAGATGGGGCGGGGGGTAGACAGACATCAAGGCATTGATTTTTTTTTTGTTTAATTTATTTATGCATTCATTGGTTGCTTCTTTTAAGTGCCCTAACCAGAGATTGAACCTGCAACCTTGGTATATTGGGAAAATGTTCTAACCATCTGAGCTACCTGGTCAGGGCCTTTAGTGTAAAAGTGTTTCACTTAAGTTTGTGCTCAAGTTTTTTATTCCATTTTGATGTTCTTATAAATGGAATTGTATTCTTTTAACATTTTATTTATTTATCTTTAGAAGAGAAGGGAAGGAGAGAGGGAGAGAAATATCAATGTATGGTTGAACCGTGATCCTTTGGTTCATTGGCCTGTGTTCAATCCACTGAGCTACACCAACCAGGGCTAGAATTGTATTCTTTACTTCCTTTTCAGATTGTTCATTGTTGGTATATAGAACTGCAATGGATTTTTGTGTGTTGATTTACTGCTTCTTTACTGAATTCATGTGTTCTAATAGGGTTTTTTCTCTTTTTTTGGTGGACTCTTTAGAGTTTTTTACAATATAAGGTCATGTCATCTGTGAACTGAGGTAATTTACTTCTTCCTTTCCAATTTCTTTTTGCCTCTTCTTCTAGTTGTTCTGGCTAGAATGTCCAGTGATATATTGGATAGAACTTGTGAAAATGACTACTTTGTCTTGGTCCTGATCTTAGGAGAAGCTTTCAGTATTTCATCATTGAGTATGATGTTTGCTGTCTATAGAGCTCTCTAGTTGTCTAACTCTGTTAAGGTCTCCTTCTCTCACCTTTCTGGTTATGAGATAGCTACATTGGAATGGTTTGGAAAGCTTCTGTTGGAGAACACTTAGGCTGCCAAGTTGACCTCGGGTCAGGATAGGTGTCTGATCATACATGCGCTTTTCCACAAATATATGCTATTTGTATTTTGTATTATAGAAAGGTATGATCATTTCAGCCACTCTGTTCCCAGTGTTTTTAGACTGAGGAAGGAAAACTTGCATTGTGTACTTATGGTCTCTTGTTGAAATCATACAGACCAAGAGCTTGTTTTTGCTAGCTGCTTTATTCTCCACTATATCTTACTTGGTCACAGTTGCTAGGTTTTTTGTTAGGATCTTCTTCCTGATGGGCAGAAGTGTCTTTGACTTTTAGGGCCTCAGATGCTGTTATTTTTTTATCCATTTTTTGGCAAACACTTTTGCCTTATGCCTTCCCCTGGCTAGAGAATGCAGACTGGTGTAGCCACTCTGGAAAATAGTAAGGAGTTTACTCACAAAATTGAAAGTGGAACTGACTATTGAACCCAGTGATTCCACTTTTGGGAATAAAGCCAGTGAATCCTGAAGCCCCAATTCAAAAGAATATATACTCCCTGTGCTTGTAGCAGCACTATTTACAATGGCCAATATTTAGGAAGAGTCTAAGTGCCCATCAGTAGATCAGATTAAAAAGCTGGGGTACATTTATATGATGGAATACCATGCAGCAGTAAAAAAAGGAATTCTTACCTTTTGCAACAGCATGGGTGGAACTGGAGATTGTATGCTAAGTGAAATAAGCTAGGCAGTGAAAGACAAGCACTAGTCTATAGCCATACCACCCTGAATGAACCTTATCTCGTCTGAAAGACAAACATCATGTGCTCTTACTTATAAGTGGAATCTAATGAACAAAATAGAATCAGAGGCACAGAAGAAAGGAACAGACTGACAGTTGTAAGGGGGCATTGTAACTGGTTGAAAGAAGGTGAAGGGATTAGGCAAAGAGCATATGGGGGGGACCTAAGTCAGTCAACTGACTTAGGCTGCCAGTTCGGGGGAGTTGGCCTGCAGGGAACCGGCCTGCAACCCAGGTATGTGCCCTGACTGGGAATCAAACCGCGATCCTCTGGTTCGCAGGCCCGCGCTCAATCCACTGAGCTACACCAGCCAGGGCAGAGTGCCATAATTCTTATAAGTATGTAGTTCAATCTAGAACAAAGTGTGCTTTTTTTAAAAAACAAAAATTAAGCTCATACACAATAAGTAGAGGGGTGATATTAGTGTAATAGAACATCTTATCAGTTCATAAAGGATTTCCCCCATCAATGAATGTTTTAGTGATCACACAAAGCTTTCTTGTGATTAAGAGAAGCCTCTATCAGCATATGAAGAAACTGTGACAGAGTTGCCAATCCTCAGAAATACCTTTTGTGGTTATTGTGTTTAAGGACCCTTGTATTTTCTACTTTGTAAACTCTATGTAGAAGGTGAAGTAGGTGCAAAGTCATTAAATTGAAGAAGAGAATGGTTATGAGAATGGTTATGTTTGATCTTCAAGTTTTGGGGAAATAATTTTTATTAGCTTTGAGTGCTCTCAGTCACCTTTATATCAAGATGAAGCATGGACTTCATGGTTTAATGTTGCACACATTTGATTGACACTAGTTAAGTGCAAATGCTATTAAAGATTTAAATGCTAGGATTCTTTATTTTATTTTATTTTTTAAAAGATTTTATTTATTTATCTTAAGAGGGGAAAGGAAGGAGAGAGGGAGAGAAACATCAGTGTATGGTTGCCTCTTGTGAGTCCCCCGCCAGGAACTGGCCTGCAGCCCAGGCATGTGCCCAGACTGGAAATTGAACTGCGATCCTCTGGTTCGCAGGCCTGTGCTCAATCCACTGAGCTACACCAGCCAGGGCAGATTCTTTATTTTAAAATCAGACTAGTTACTGATTTTGTCAGTGCTCTGGTTATAAAGTTTCATAGGTTTGGAAGTAATCTGCTTCTAAGATTTCTTTTATGGTTAGCCTCATTATTCATTAGTGCAAGATTTTGCATCACATGAAGCTCATCAAGAACGAATACATGACATAGTGGGAAATGCCTGTTTAGAGACATTTACATATTTTCAGTTGCCTAGTTTTCTGAAAATCAGATCTTTCTGCTTCAGCGGCTCCAGAGAGGAAACATCTTTTGGTTAGGGGAGACAATGCATACAAGAGGGGAGAAGGAATAGAGCAGGTATCAACTTCTTTATAAGACTAATATTTTTAATCCTACCTATATTCTTGCTTTCAGAGGTACTTAGTGTTTCAGAGGAACTTTCAGAGGTACACTGTTTCAGAGGAACGTTCCTGAGCCTTCCCTACATTTCACAGGACAAAATTAGCCTGCTTCTGTTCCCTACTATCAGCTTGACGTTTTTAACTTGCTATGATTTTGTCATTCTTTTTATCATTTTCTGCCACAATTTGTTTTGGCCTCTCTGTGTTTGTTTCATTTTCTCTTGTTTTTGTGGAATTTTTGGAGGGAGTAAAGATAAAACTGGTATGTTGAATCTGGCATGCTTAACGGGAAAAAATTAATTATGAAATAGGTCAGACCTATAGCAGAAATCCCTAGAAGATACACATATGTCTGCTAGATTTAATAAATGTTAACATTTTATATTGGCTTTTTAAAAAAAGAAATGGGCACATAAAACAATACTCAGATAATGTACTATGAAGTTGTACACCTGACACCTATATAATTTTATTAACCAGTGTCAACCCAATAAATTCAATAAAAGGAAGAAAAAGGAACAGAAAAATTTGCCTGATTCAGCTAACAAGTACTACTTCTCTCCTATCTCTTTATCCTTTCCCCTGGATGTAATTAACCATTCTCTTAATTTGATGTGTTTCTTTATGGTGTATGTATTTGTAATATAATTGTATATGAATTCATAACAACACATGGTTTTTATTTTTGTGTTAAAAAGTTAACAAATGATATACAGTCTATCCTTTTGCAGCTTTTTCACTAATCATTCTGAATTTAAATATATTCAACATTTTGACAGAGGTTTTTATTAACCTCATTACCTATTTATATATTAATGGACAATATTTATATTTTAATGGATAATACTTTTCTCCCATCCAAGTACTAACCATGCCCCACCCTGCTTAGCTTCCGAGATCAGACGAGATCGGGCGCGTTCGGGGTGGTATGGCCGTAGACTGGATAATACTTTTCATTTTACTTAATTTCAGTTTGGGTTCTTCCTCTAGCACTCTACTAAAAATAATCTTTTCTTATTTTATAGAAAAAAGTCCCCTTCATGCAATTACAATTTGGACTTACAAGTACATTTTTTGCAAGTTACTAAGAAATAAGGAATACAAATTATTGATATTTAAACTTTTCTTTTATGCTGGATTTGAAATAGGCGTGCTGTGACTGTTTATAAGAAAAAACTTTTTAAAAATTGGCCCTTTCCCTTTTTTTGTTTTGCTTTAAATTTTATTTAATAATATATGTATCTTGCCCTGGCTGGTTGGTGTAGCTCAGCAGATTGAGCACAGGCCTGCAAACTACATGATTGCGGTTCGATTCCCAGTCAGGGCACATCCCTGGGTTGCAGGCCAGTTCCCAGCAGGGGACTCACAAGAGGCAACCATACGTTAATATTTCTCTCCTTCTCTCCTTCCCTTCCCCTCTAAAGATAAATAAATAAAATCTTTAAAAATATTTTTTAAAAAAGATAAAAAATAATATATGTATCTTGCTTAAAAAGTTGAACCGTTTTGCAAAACCTAAAAAACAGTAATCTCTTCCTGTAGCCTCTTTTTCTGGTCTAGAGGTAATCACTTTTTATTGTATCTGATCCCTCTCACCCCAGCTTTTACCTTCCTTTGTTTAAAAAAGGATTTTTAAATTCTTGTCATGCTTTTCTAATTGTTTTTGAATTATAGTATTGTGTATTTATGTTATTGGGACTATGTAAATATTGTTCTACATGAGGCACACCGGTATGTTGCAAGAATTTTTAAAACATGCAATATGTGACTATATGGTTAGGGACACTGACCTCTTTTTTTCTTAGGTTGTCAAATAAAAAAATGACAACACCCAACACAATTTAGCCATCTGGTGTGGATGAATCAAAATTATATCTATATTTTTGTCAGGCAAAAAAATACATTTTTGTGTGTGCTGCAGAATTTTAGTGATTAGTTTATGTGTTCCGTGAGATGAAAAAGTTGAAAATCACTGGTCTAAATGATTAATCCTATTGTTATTTCAGCTGTTCACTACCTCTTATTGAAGGGTCTGTTGGTCTATTGACTGACTTTTATGGAAGGAAGAGGATTAGCTTTTTTACTTGTCATGCTTTTCCAGTTGTTTTTGAGTTAGTATTGTGTATTTGTTATTGGGACTATGTAAATATTCTACACTGCTAACCAGATGGTATACTGTAGTTACACTTAAAAAATATTTATTTATTTGTTTTTAGACAGAAGGCAAGGGGAGGAGAAAGAAAGGGAGAAAAATATCAATGTGTGGTTGCCTCTTGTGTGTCCCCTACTGGGGACCTGGCCTGCAACCCAGACATGTGCCCTGACTGGGAATTGAACCAGCAACCCTTTGCTTCACAGCCCATGTTCAATCCACTGAGCTATACCACCCAGGGCCTGTAGTTACACTTTTTGACTTACATGGTTTCTTTCATTCCTGTGTTTAGTAGTGCCAAGTTTGCATGCATGTGTATTGAGCTTCTGTCAACATTTATCATAATCCCTTTAAAAGAGTAAAACATAAAAAAAAATAAAAGAGTAAAACATTTTCTTTTAAATCAAATGTAAACTTACATTTTTAGGACCTGTTTCCTCCCCCCCCCCCCCCCCCCCCCAGGGCCCCCGCGNCCCCCCCCCCCCCCCGCGCCCCCAGGGCCCCCAGCAAACCATTTTACCTAGAGCCCTTTTATTCTCTTGGTTGCTGTCTCAACTACTAGTGTACTTGGGATTGGTGCACAGTGATTATCCTTGGATCTTTCTTCCCATGATTCTGGGGATTGTCTTTAAACATGAACTTCTTTACCTAGAATGCTTTAATTTCTCTTTTTCTGTTTTTAATGTCTAAATTCTTAACATCCCAGTCTTTGCTTAAAAATTACCTGTTCAGAGAGTCTCCTCCTGACTTCCCATTCTAAGGTGGGTTATACTTATTGGATACACAACTGTATTCTACTTGGTTTCTTTTAGGCATTTATCAAAATATGTATGAGTATTATTTATTTACACCTTTTTCTTCCTTTTCTTCACTAGACTAATAAATTTTATGAGATGGGGACTGCTGCTATTTCATTCACCATTGTCTATAGCATATATAGTGCTCAACAAATACTAAACGAATGTATGTATGATGACTTAGTGAAGATTGAAAATTCATAGGTTATGTTATCTTGTTGGACTTCATCTAACATGGAGTTGGCAAATTATGGACCAGTGTGCCAAACCTGGTCAGCTGGTCTTTTTGTAACATGACCATGCTCATTTGTTCACATATTGTCAATGATGGCCTTTCAAGATACAGTGGCAGAGCTGCCTAGTTGTGAAAGTGACTCTATGGCCTGCAGAGCCTAAATTATTCCCTGTCTGGCCCTTTATAGAACATTTTGCTGATCGCTGATTTTTTAAAATACATTTTATTGATTATACCATTACAGTTGTTGTTCTATTCCCCCCTTCCTTCTCCTCCACCCTGCACACCCCTCCCCCACCATTGCCCCCCTTTAGTTTATGACCACATGTCTCAAGTTCATTAGATTCTGTATTTCCCCTACTATTCTTGCCCTCCCCCCTATCTATTTTTTACCTACTGTCTATGCTATTTTCTGTACCTTCTCCCCACTTCTCCTCCTCCCACTCCCCTGTTGCTAACCCTCCATGTGTTCTTCATTTCTATGGTTCCACTCCTGATCTAGCTGTCCTCTTAGTTTGCTTTTGTTTTAGGTGTGGTTGTTGATAACTGTGAGTTTGCTGTCCTTTCACTGTTCATATTTTTCATCTTCTTTTTTTAGATATGTCCCTTTAACATTTCATATAATAAGGGCTTGGTGATGAAGAACTCCTTGAATTTGATCTTATCTGAGAAGCACTTTATCTGTCCTTCCATTCTAAATGAAAGCTTTCCTGGATAAAGCAATCTTGGCTGTAGGTCTTTGGATTTCATGACTTGAAATACCTCTTTCCAGCCCCTTCTTGCCTGTAAGGTCTCTTTTGAGAAATCCGCTGACAGTCTGATGGGTACTCCTTTGTAGGTGACTGTCCCCCTATCTCCTGCTGCTTCTAGGATTCTCTCCTTCATTTTAATCTTGGGTAATGTCATTATGATGTGCCTTGGTGTGTTCCTTCTTGGGTCCAACTTCTTTGGCACTCTCTGAGCTTCCTGGATTTCCTGGAAGTCTATTTCCTTTGCCAGACTGGAGAAGTTCTCCTTTATTATTTGTTTAAATATGTTTTCCACTCGTGGCTGTTTCTTTTCCCCTTCTGGTTCCCATATAATTCGGATGTTGGAACATTCAAAGATGTCCTGGAGGTTCCTAAGCCTTTCCTCATTTTTTTGAATTCTTGTTTCTTTATTCTTTTCTGGTTGGATGTTTCGTTCTTCCTTCTGGTCCACTCCATTGATTTGAGTCCCAATTTCCTTCCCATCAGTATTGGTTTCCTGTGCATTTCCCTTCATTTCAATTAGTTTAGCCTTCATATGTTCCTCTAATTTGTGACTATAGTCCACCAGTTCTCTGAGCATCCTGATCACCAGTGGTTTGAACTGTGCATCTGAGAGGTTGGCTATTTCTTGGTCGCTTAGAGTTATCGGATCTGGGGCTTTGAGTTCTTCTTGAGCCATATTTTGGACTGTTTGTGCCTGTTATGTATTAGGAGCGGAGCCCTAGGTTTTCAGCAGGGTGGGGCAACTCAGTTGCTGTGTTGTGACGCTGTATGTGGGGGCGGAGTCAAAGGAAATCAGTGGCGGTCCCCTCTGCCTCTTCCCGCTGCTGGGGCCTGAGCAGTCTGTCTCACTGCTCACTCCTTTGCTGGCTTATCTGCGCTCAAATGTGTGACCACAGGCAGCCTGCCCTGCACCCTCACTGGGTTTGCCTTTGGGGCCTGTGCAGTCCGCTGGTGGGGCCTGTGGGGGTCCATCTCACTGCTCACACCTCTGCTGGTTTATCTATTTGTGAATGTGTGACTGCACTCAGCCTGCCTAGCACCCTCACTGGGTCCAAGATGCTACTCCCGCTGCCTGCAGGACTGGGTCACGCCTGGGTCGCCTGGGTCACCTGGGTTGCCTGTGTCAGGGGATCTTCCCCCCCACCCACCCACCCCGCACCCCGCCCACGCCCTTGCTCCGCTGCTGGCTCTGCCCCTCTTACCGGTCCAGGTTGAATGGTTTGTTGTTGTCGGACTTCCGTATAGTTCAGTTTTCTGTTCTTTGGTCGCATCTTTGTTTACTAAACCTTTGTTGTATTCAAACTTGGTTGTGGGGGAAGGCACAGTGTTTCCATCTACTCCTCCATCTTGGCGGAAGTCCTGATCCCTGATTTTATTCAATGAAACATTTTACATTGAATTATTTGGACCATTGGCTAACTGCCAATTTTATTTCTTTTTTTCTTAAAGATTTTTTATAAGATTTTATTTATTTATTTTAGACAGAGTGGAAGGGAGGAAGAAAGAGGGAGAGAAACATCAATGTGTGGTAGCCTCTCACATGCCCCTGACTGGGGACTTGGCCCACAACCCATATGTGTGTCCTGACTGGGAATTAAACTGGTGACCCTTAGGTTTGCAGGCTGGTGCTCAATCCATTGAGCCATACCAGCCAGGGCCCAGCTTTATTTCTTTACACAGTTTCTCTTTGGGATTAAAAGAAATATTTTATTTATTTATTTTTAGACAGAGGGGAAGAGAGGGAGAAAGGGAGAGAAACATCAATGTGTGGTTGCCTCTCAAGCATCCCTTACTGGGGACCTGGCCTGTAACCCAGGCGTGTGCCTTGACTGGGAATTGAACCTGTGACCCTTTGGTTCTCAGGCTGGTGCTCAATCCATTGAGCCACACTAGCCAGAGCTCTCTCCCTTTTGGATTTAACTTTAGATTTCTTAGTAGTAGTAGTAGTAGTAGTAGTAGTAGTAGTAGTATATTATATATAAAATGCCAGTATATCAGTCAGGGTTCAATCAGGGAACTGAAGAGGGAATTTAATAAAAAGAAGTAATTACACAGATACTGAAAGAGCAAAGAGGACATTGGAGGACACCCAGAAAATGATGATGGCAATCATGATAATTGCAGGGAACATCCATTGTCCCTTAAGTGTAGGGAAACAAAGGAAAGAGGGTTGTCAGATTCTGATCATTTATAGGTGGGCCCGCGTGAAGGAAACTAGGACTTCAATGAAGGGATGCAGCCTGGCTAATAATCTTAGTACCTCTAAGACAGGTACCATGAGATAGAGGTTCTTTGGTGTTGCTTTGAGATCCAGCAAGCTAACAAGTCCTTGGTCTCCTCCTACCTTCCAGTCTTTTTCTGGTGCTATGTGCTGCACTGGAAGGTGATCTTAACAGGAACCAGCTGGAAATGAAAAATGTAGTTTGCAGTGTCCCAGTCCCAGCATTACAAAGCAGAACAGAAGGGTAGGTTTGAAGTTGATAGACAATACCAGAATAACTGCGAAGTATCTTCTTTATTTCTGCTCAGAATTATATGTATTAAAAAATTTCTTCTTAAGCCCAAGTGAATCATTCATTAAATAAACCAAGATTTATTTTGGGGGGTGAAAGCAAAAAAAAATCACCTGAAATATTTTCATTTGTGAAAATGTTTTGGTGAAGTGTTGGTTGACTTTAATATTGGTTTAGTGTTATTTTTTCATAATTAAAATTTTTTTTTGCTTTATTTTAGTATCAGATATAGAAGGTGGTGATGGACTGCAGCTCAGAAAGGAACATACTCTCAGAATATTTGCTTATATCAATTCCTGGACACAGAGGTATGTATCCTTAAGTATTTTGAAATTTTGAGAGATTAAAGAATTATTATGATATAGCTAGGAACCTATAACAAACTTAATCTTTTTAAAAAAATCTCTGTGGTGGTAGAGTACAGTTTGATACTTCTGGGAGCCACTTGCTAATTTGTTCTTTTTCCAAAACATTTATGTATCCATTTAAAAGTAATACATATATTGAGAATATAGAGAATAAAACTTTAGGGAATATAATCATTAATATAATCAAAGTTTGTTTCAGTGATTTGCAAATTTCTGTTCCTCAACATGATTTTAGTTGGTCATGGCTAAATGTTCTTTTCTTTCCCTTCTTCTTCTTTTTTTTTTTTAAGATTTATTTATCTTAAGAGGGGAAGGGAAGGAGACAGGGAGAGAAATGTCACTGTATGGTTGCTTCTCGTGCATCCCCTGCCAGGAACTGGCCTGCAACCCAGGCCTGTGCCCTGACTGGGAATCAAACCGCGATCCTTTGGTTCGCAGGCCCGTGCTCAATCCACTGAGCTACACCAGCTAGGGCTAAATGTTCTTTTCTTTTGTGTGCCTGTCCTGTTTAAAATTATTAGTTCTTCTAAAGTGTTTATAGTTAAAGAATATTTGAAGCATTGTGTGCAATCATTAATGAACATGTTAAATGCAGTGATAACATAAATGAATGTCCTGTGACACACAGGCTAGCTGGTAATAGCTTATCAGAATAGTTTAATTTCAAAAAGCATTTTCTGTGCAATAACATCCCCTTTCCATATTTTTATCAATAAAATTGGTAAATTCATTTTAGAAAAGATTGATTTTAGTTATTTAAAACTTTTTGCAGTCATTATTGACATCTCTTCTTAGTCTCAACACGAATTTCATTTGACTAAATTTAGCAGTGGTTGCTGTTTGTTTCATTATGGGTTAAATAGATGATTGGCTATTTCATAATACTAATTATTAATGAATTTAAAATTCACATTAATAGCTTATCTGTGTCTGGCATGGCTCAATGGATTGAGTGCTGGCCTTTGAACCTAAAAGTCACTGGTTCAGTTCCCAGTCAGGGCATATGGCTGGTTTGCTGGCCAGGTCCCAGTTTAGGGTACATAAGAGGCAACTGCACATTGATGTTTCTCTCTCTTCTCCTCCCTCTAGAAATAAAAAAAATACCTATATATTTTTAAATATTTATTTATTTATTTTTAGAGAGAGGGTAAGGGAGGGAGAGAGAGAGAAACATCATTGTGTGGTTGCCTCTTATGTTCCCCCAACTAGGGACCTGGCCTGCAACCAAGGCATGTGCCCTGACTGGGAATTGAACTGGCAACCCTTTGCTTCACAGTCTGGTGCTCAGTCCACTGAGCCACACCAGCCAGGGCTTAATTAAAGTTGTTAAAATGTATTTTAGGAAATGAAATTAATATTGAAGGGTACATAAACTAAAGTGTGAAGAACCTGAACTAGAAATACTGTTAACATTTATGATTCTACTCACATGCTGATGTTATGAGCAGGTTTTTAGTTGGCAGTAAAAAGTACCAAAGCCCTGGCTGGTGTAGCTCAGTGGATTGACATTGGGCCTGCGAAGCAGGTGATCGCGGTTCAATTCCCAGTCAGGGCACATGCATGGGTTGCAGGCCAGTTTCGGGCAGGGAACACACCAGAGGCAACCATACATTGATATTTCTCTCCCTCTCTCCTTCCCTTCCCCTCTAAAGATAAATAAATAAAATCTTTAAAAAAAACTCTTATCAAATAATATCTAAAACCATTTTTAAAAAGTACCGAAAAGTAGACCTTATACTCTGTCATGCTGATTGATATGAGACAAGTGACAATAACATACCCAGTTGGATCCCAGTGCTTTGTAGCAAAAAATTTTTCCTATTCTTCTGTCCTTATTCCCACCCATATTTCCCAGTTTCTTTCTTGGGCATCAGAAAATATTGCGTAGATTAAGATTGTGGATAAATGGCTACTAATAAAGCATAGTTATTGTACAAAGAAGATTTTTAACTTGGGGGCTTATGACCACTGAAGTCCATAAATATGTTTTAGTGTTTTAATGAACCCATGCCATTTCATACAAAATGTTCTTTATAGATTTTCTGGGAGAGAAATGGTAATATCTTTCATAAGATTGTCAATGGTCAATCATTTTTTCTAATGTATTGACTATAGGTAAAGGTAAATGTTCTCTTAAAAACAGTATGTTGATAAGAATTTAATAATTTATAAGCATTACAAACATTTTAGTATTTTAGGTTATTTTCCTCCTGTTTTTAATTGATACATTTGTAAAAACCTTTTAGAAAATACAGAGAATCAGAATTTTAAAAAAGCATGCCACCATCCAGAGTAAAAACTGCTTTTTTGGTCTAACGTAGGTATGAGATTGTGAACAGTACAGTTTAAGATTTTATTACATGTCTGTCGGGTAATTGATTTTTCATGTACAGTATACTGTGTGTTCAGTCTCTCCATGTCATCCAGTGTTATATGTTATCATTTTAAATTGCTGTATAACAGTCATGTAACTGTCACTCCTTTGTTTTGTCTGTAAGATTAGGAAAGTTATGTATGTTGGTTTAACAGATTATCATTTTCCATGTTAAAGGAATTTTTAAAAATTGATTTTAGAGAGACAGGAAAAGGTGGGGGAGAGAAACACTTATTAGTTGTTCCAGTTATTTATGTATTCATTGAATGAAAAAAAAGTAATGCAATAAAGAGTATGTACCCTGTAATGCAATCAAGTATGTACTCTGACCAGGGATGAAACCCACAACCATAGCCTATTGGGACAGTGCCCTAACCAACTGAGCTCTACCCAGCTAGGGTTTTGTTTTTTGTATTTTTTGTTTTTTAATTGATTTGAGAGAGAGACAGACAGACATAGATGATTTGTTGTTCTACTTCTATCTTCATTGGTTGATTCTTTTTTTTTTAATTTAATTTAATTTTAATTGTTGTTCAAGTACTGTTTTCTTCTTTGGTTGATTCTTGTAGGTGCCCTGACTGGGAATCGAACCTGCAACCCTTCTTAGCACTAATTTTTAACATTATTATGCATCATTAAATGATCTATTAATTCCATCTTCTCCCTCCCCAACCTACCTAGTCTTCTTTGGTCCTTCCTAGTCAACCTGTATTCATTTCTCACTAGGGTTACTAAACAGCTCATCGTTTAAATTTCTTTTATTTTTCTATTGTATTGCATCTCCAATTTCCTGGATTCCATGTTGTTATCTTTATTGCATTACTTTTTTGTTTTGTTAGGAGGACAGCTTTTCTGAGATAGGTCTTTTCTCAGAGAAGAAATGGGAAGCAAATGCTTTTTAGACTTTGCTAGGTCTCAAAATGTCTGTTCTATTCTTGCTTTTATTGATAACATGTTGGATACAGAATTCCAGGTGGAAATTATTTTCTGTCAGAACTTTGAAAGTATTGCTGCATTGTATTGTACCTTCCAAAACTTATTTGGAGAAATACGGGGTATTTTTATTCCTGAGATTTTCATTTTCATTCTTCACCTTCTCTGAAAGCTTTTAGCACCTTTGTACCTCAGTTTCAGAAATTTCATGGTACGTGTTTTGATGGGCTTTTCAGTTCTGAAACCTAAAAAATTTTTCATAATTTCCTCATATCCATATTTTCTACTGTGTCTTCTTGGAAATAATTATTATTAGTCAGATATTATATCTCCTTGATTGGTGATTTACTATTCTTTTCCTTCCTGTTACCTTTCATTGTTTATTTTTAGAGAGATTTCTTCAGTTTTACCTTCTGAACCTTGTATTGAATTTTACAAATTGCTGTAATTTTAATTTCTTTTTAAATTGTATATGTACATGTAAAAACTTTGTGTACTTTGTGTATTTTGTATTTGTGTACATCAAAGGGCTCTGTTTTGTAATTGTAATGCATTTATTTATATATATTTTCAGCAGTCCATTATCTTTTATGTCTCTGAGGATATCAGTTCATTAAAATCTTTTTTTAAAACTTCTTCCTGCATTTTATCTACTTCCTCTGAAATTTTTTCACTGTTTTGATCAGCCTTTGGAGCTGTGGCTTTTTCTGGGAAGTCTTAACTATCCTTTTATGGTTAAGTGAGGGCACTGAAAGAGGGTTTGGAAGTTCTTTGTGAATGGGGCATTTCAGATGTTGGCCTCTCTCTACTTGATGATGGTAAATGGTGAGCAGGCTTTAGGGATAAATGAACTTTTCTCTTAGATTGTTCATATTTCCTAAGAAAGATATCTTTAAATCTTTGGTTTTGAGATATGTTAGTCTGGTTGTTGGGCAAGGAGAAGGGTACTTGGGAAGCTTCACCACTCAGTCATTTCATTTAATTCTTTTGCTTTTAATTTCTTGTATTATCCCTGGCTTCTTCAGTATCTGGTGTTCCTGAGTTTATCTTGTTCACTTTATATACAGGAAAAACTTGTTTCCCTGGGTCAAGTAGGAACAGTATCCCAGTTGTGATGGGAACCTGCAGTTTTTAACTGTATCTTTCTTTTAGTCCTCTTTTTTTTGGTCCCATGTTTCATCTCTGACTTCAGAAGTATCTGATAATCTTGAGTTCTCAGTCTTTCCAGTGTTCTGTGGAGGTCTTTCTTTTTGCTGATATATCCATCTGTAGCCCCTTCCAACTTTATTTCTTCTACTCTCAGTTATTTACTATACTACCCTTTTCTAACCTGTCCTCTTTTCTTCTGTGATCTCTTCCCTTACAGAGTTGGTCTCTTTTTTCTTTTTGCTATATTTGTAGTGGGGCTTAGAATAGAGAAGAAATAAATTGATGTGTAAAATCAAGTTGGGCTTAATTGAAAGTGATGTTATTTAAAAACACTTTTCCCTGGGTAGGGCATATAGAGAAATGCTGTATTGAGAATTCAAATAGTTAGAATTCTCAGAATTTATGTATCATATGATAATTTTAGAAGGGAATGTGTGTATGTATGTATCTTAGACGCTCAGCTCTCTTTGAACTTATATATTTTAGGTCTGTAAGGACCTAGATCCAGCTTCCCGTTACTTGGTTTATATATCATTTTTGTCTTTTAAGATTAGTTTTCTACTCAGGAATCAAGCAGTTTAATGCTCGTTTCCTGACAATGCATTTTTAAAGTGAATTTGACTGTCTCTTTGGCTTTCCTAGCCCAAATCTGACTTCAGGTTTTTTGTGGGGCTTGAGGAAGATTCAGAGTCCATTTTTCACAAAGGAAAGATACTCCAAAATATCCTCTTTGAACTTGGTTTTCTTAAACCTAAAGGAAGAAGCTATTCATCAGACAGACATTATTTATCTTCTTGTATAAATTGTGATACTATAGAATTTTAAAACTAGAGGAGGCCTTAGAGGTAAAATCCCTTTCATTTTGCTACTGATAAAAGAAATTACTCCTTAAGTGGTGTCTTAAAACAACAGTAAACATTTATTTCCTCAGAGTTTGTATGGATAGGAATTTGGGAGTGGCTTTAGCTGGTAGGTTCTGGTTTTCATTTCTCATAAGGTTGTACTCAAGATGTTGGTCAGGTTAGTCATCTCAACATTGTGTGGGGCTTGAGGATATCCCAAGTTGGGTCACTTATGTGGTTGGCAAGTTGGTGCTTGTTGTTAGTATTGTTAGAATTCAGTTTTTTTTTTCTCATGTGAACCTTTCCATGAACTCCTTGAGTGCTTACAAAGTAATAGATGGCTTCCCACAGTGAGTGATCTAAAAGAGAGCAATGCAGAAGTGGCATTGTTGTCTGTGATCTAGTCTCAGGTGTCATACACCATCATTTCTACCACATTTCATTCATTAGAAACCAGTCATTAAATGTGGTTCACATTCAAGGGAAGGAAAATTGGCCTTCACTCTTTAAAGGAAAGAGTATGTGGCCATACTTCAAATCTGCCATACCTGGAGAAATGTGATTATTTTTACATGGCATGCAAGGAGTTGGTGATCTATCTCGACTACAGTATAGATGTTTTGACTTTGTTTTGATAATATAACTAACAAAGTACTAATTTTAAGTAGTAGTTGCTTAACTGTCATCCATTATTGGATGTGGTTATTATAACCTGGTATTGGCATATCATTTACTTAACTAATTCATCAGAACCTTTAGATTTTTTACCATGTGCTAGGCATTATGTTACTAATTGAACTTTCTGAGAAAACTAGATTTGTGTGTAATAATTACTGACTGTTATTGTGTATATATATTTTTATCTTATATGGAGTTAAGTGTGTGTGTGTGTGTGTGTGTGTGTGTGTGTGGTGTTGCTAAACTGCCAGATAGGGTAGGAATGTCCCTCCAAAGTAGATTTCAGGCAAAATACTAATTTTAATTAAGTAGGTTTTTTTAATTAATTGACAAAAAACCACTTACATAAGGCAAGCAGCTTTACTAGAAAGGTATTTAATTATGGACAGTATCCTGGTATTTACTAAATATATATTGAGTACTTGGTACTTAGAGGAGCAAAGATATATACCATAGTTCTTATTCTTAAATAGTTCTTTGTGTAGAAGAATAGATAAATGCATATAGATAAAAGTCAGCGTGATATGGTGATTTTTTAAAAAAACTGAAGTACCAGTTTTTGGTGTGATGCTATTTGTATAAATTATTATGCTGCTACTTCAGAAAGGAGGAATTTAAAAAACCATTTGAATAAAAGTATTTTAGTATTTGCTTATTTTCTTACATTACTTTGTTAGATATAATTGTTACTTCTCTAGGAAACATTAATTTATTGATTTTTTTTCTCTTCTAGGCAATGTCTGTGCTGCTTCAAGGAATATAAGCATTTGGAGATTTTTAACCAAGTAGTATGTGCACTTATTAACTTAGTGATTGCCCAAGTTCAAGTGCTCCGGGACCAGCTTTGTAAACATTGTACTACTATTAACATAGATTCCACGTGGCAAGATGAGAGTAATCAAGAGGAAGAACCACTGAATACAGAAAGAGAGTGCAATGAAGGAAGTACAGAAAGACAAAAATCAATAGAAAAAAAATCAAACTCTACAAGAATTTGTAATCTGACTGAGGAGAGTTCTAATCCTTTTAGTTTATGGAGTACAGATGAGAAGGAAAAACTCTTACTATGTGTGGCAAAAATTTTCCAAATTCAATTTCCCTTATATACTGCTTACAAGCATAATACTCATCCTACTATAGAGGTATGTAAAAATAGGTATTGTGAATTTTAAATAATACCAAGTCATAGTTAGTTGGCAGTTTCTAATTTATGAATAAATATACAGACACTTATTATTGCTGAAAAAATTATAGAAATCACTTATAAAAATAATTCCAGTTTTCTCTAGACTATTCCTGTAATAACTTGTGTTGAACATTTGTTCAGCATAGTTCTGTGAAGGGAGGGATTTATAAATTGAATTCATAAAAACTGAACTATTAGTGATCTAAACATTTTGTTAATGTAGATCTATGCTCTACTTTACTCTTTCAAAAGGTAATGATTGAGGATGAGAAACACAGAACTTTGAATTTCATTCTTAGAGGCATAGGTAATAGAATTTGGAATTCCATTAATTAAAAACTTAAATTATCTCTAATAATTATCTCTCTGATAATTGTCTCTAATAATTTATCTCTTAAATTATCTTTCTGCTAGTATTAAATAGTATTTTTTTGTAAGTCAAGGTACTTAACTCATTCTATTAGTAATATTTTTACAATCCTTCCGAACAGTTCAGTAACCCATCCTAGATTTATTTAGATAATGGCATTTCTTTGTAAATATAGTGAAAATTGAGACAATTATGTGGTAATGTATAATAGTAATGGGTTAAAACAATAGTTATTTATTATTTTCATGATTCTGTGAGTTGGTCTGGCAATTCCTTTGGTGGATTTGTGTGGCGCATTTATTCAGCTGCATTTACTTTGAGTGTCTGCTGGGTTTGAAGTCCAAGATAGACTCACTTATATGTCTGAAAGTTGATGTTGGCTGTTAAGGGCATCTCTGACTTTTTCCACATCACCTCTCATTCTGCACTAGGATAGACTATCTTCTTTATATGGTAATCTTAGCATTGATCCAGAAAAGCAAAAGTAGAAGCTATAAAGCCTTTTAACATCTAGCTTCTGAAACCACATAGCATCAATAATGCCACATTAAGTTGGTTGATGCAATTCACAAGGGCAGTCTAGATAAAAAGTGGTATGGAGTAGACTTTATCTCTGGGTTGGAGGAGAGATAAAGTTTCATTTTAAACTTTAAAGTACATTTGTTTCCTGTGCGTTCTGGCATGGGAAGAATTGTGGCCATTGACATATCTACGGCATGCTTAAAAAAAAAAGTATACTTTTCTCGAGCTGTTTATTCTGTTACCCTCGTACTGATTTCTTTAAACTTCGTTCTTCATCTAGAAAAAAAATAGTCCTCTTCTGAAAATATTTTCACATTGAATAGAGACTGTTGAAAAATATAGCCTGGGAGGCAGGTTTTTTTCCTATTAGAATGAACTCTCCATAGGAATATTGTAAATCAGATTGTGCTCTCTCTTCCAGAATTCTTAGTCTATTATCTTACCATATAGAAATCTTTAAATGAACTATTTACATGATATAAGGTATTTATTAAACATTCTGAAGTGTCATTGCAGAATCATGTTGTAAGAAAAAGGGGATCCACTTGTGCAAGTCTGCTGAATTTAATCTTTACACCATATGAATAGGGTTTTAATGTCTTCAGTTGATAATTGAAAGATGCTAAATATAGTTTGGTTAGGGGCCTATGTAAGATGTGTGAAATACATGCAGCGTTTTTTAGAAATTTTCTTCCAGTTAAAAATCTTTTAACAATAGAACTGTAGCAGTACTAAATCTCCTATTTTGTTTCTAAAATTAGTTTGCTTATCAGTTATTCTTTTTTAATGATTTTAAAAAATGGTAATCTCCAAATATAGGCCTAGTCACACTCCCCTATATTCCTTTTGGAGTAAAGTACCTCGTTACTGTTCTGAAGGATCATTCCATGTGACTACTTGGTCAAAATGAGGTCTTTGTGGTAAAATTCTAGTACAAAAACATCTTTAGAAATAATAAAGGAAGAATCTCATTATACAGAAACCTCTTCTTAAACTAAGAAGGCAAAATAATATGTAGCACATAATATAGAAAGATTTCTTTGGAGAAGAGTTAACATATACTTTTGAATTGAATCATATTACCTTCATTTAGGAATACTACTGTATATGATGAGAAGCAATTGCAAAATCTGTTTGAGTTTTTATAAAATTAGCCTTCAGAAAATTGTGTGTTAAAGGTTGTCATTAAGTAGTTTGACTGAATTGTATTTACTTTTTTTTACTCAGGATATTTCAACCCAAGAAAGCAACATATTAGGAGCATTCTGTGATATGAATGTAAGTGTATGCTTTTTTCCATTCTCAGGTTTATGGAAAAATCTGTGGGGTTTTTTTTTTGCTCATGTATATTTTTTTAATTTATGTCTCATCAGTATCTTTATGGTATTGGTAATAAAGTAAAAATTATTTCTGATTAAGTTTTAAAATTAATAAATTTTTTCCCCCCAGGATGTAGAAGTACCATTGCATTTGCTTCGTTATGTATGTTTGTTTTGTGGGAAAAATGGCCTTTCTCTCATGAAGGATTGCTTTGAATATGGAACTCCTGAAACTTTGCCATTTCTTATAGCACATGCATTTATTACAGTTGTATCTAATGTAAGTATTATTTGGAATTTTTAATCTTGGGAACAATCTTGGGACATAATAACGTGAATTCATGTCCAGAACAGGTAGGTTTTGAGTGATTTACATGTATAAAATTATTTTTCTGGATTATATTTTGAAAAAATTGAGTATAGGAAACAAATCTTCATTATAATAGAATTGAATTTGTATAAATTAGTGAATTTAAGTTAAATAGATAAATTTAGCCATTTACCTCTTGTTTAAAATAAGAGTAGGTAGCTAGCTATGCACAAAAGTTGATTTTAAGTTTTCTTGCCTGGGATTTTTTTACTAGGATACTTTTGCTTCTTAAGAGTTTTTGGTTACTTGAATAATGGTTAGTCTGGAGTACCATTACAGTGTACTTGACTTCCCTCTATGTTGCAGTTAAAGACCTAACATTCATTTCCCTTTGTAAAGATAATTCTTTTATATTTTGTGGATATTAGTTACTGTGAAGCATGTGAGTATGGAAGCTCTTTTGTAATCAAGGTTTCTGTGGGCCTGTACTTTATATTTTTCAGTCTAGAGTTTTTCTTAAAGGGTTAGTGACATTTAAAGCATTTGGAGTTTGGGCATGAATTCTATTTTTTTTTTTGTTTTTGGGAGTCTTGACCACCCTGCCTGAAGTTTATATAAAAACCAGTGATTACTTTTAATTAATTAATTATTGAGAAATATTGATGTGTGGTTGCCTCTTGCCCTCCCCCTACTGGGGAACTGGCCCACAACCCAGGCATGTGCCTTGAGTGGGAGTTGAAGCAGCAACTGAAGCAGCAACCCTTTGATTCACAAGCTGCTGCTCCATCCACTGAATGACACCAGCCAGGGCAACCTGTGGTTATTTTAAACAATTAAAATGGACATTTATTTGCATTCGAGAAAATTTAAGGCCTTTAAATTTCAGAATTTTCAGCCACATAAAAATCTAGAATACAGTAGTTTCCTCTAGTGGTCCATTGTAAATTGCAAAATCTGGTCATTTCTTTATGTCTTATTTGTTTTCTTGAGACATAGGTAGCATGCTTAGTAGCCATGCTGTTTCAGCTTCAATAAAGCTAAAGATCTCTGATTTTACATCAGCTTTTGCACAGCGACAAAAACCCCTACATTTAAATAATGAAAACAAATAGTAGGTTTTAGGGCCATAATTTCCTTGGGAAAAAATAAACTCCATGAATTATAAACAGACCACTTTTAGGGTAAGGTAGGTAAGGACTGACTTTGCTGAGTACCTGTTTCTTCCACAATTAATTACAATAAATCACACTTTGAGAAGAACATGTTACCTCATTTCTTGGGAACCAAACCATTCTGTTCATTTTCTAGGGTGGTTTTTGCACTCGTAATGAGAAAAGGTGACTTTATCAGGTAGTGAGTGATACCTCCTAGAACCTGAACCTACAATTCAGAGCTTACAGCATAGGAAAATTCACTTTGCCCTGGGATGGAATTACCAGCAAAGAAACAAAATTCTTAGTTTATCAAGTTATAGTTCAAATCTGATAATGTCCTCAGCCTGTACATTTATCAGATTTCTCAGTTTTGTACAAATATTACTTCACTATTATATGGATCTAAGTAATAATGGCTGCAGTCACAGGAGAAAAACAACAAAAAATTTTATGTATTCCTATGTACTTTTTGTTGGGCTTTAGGTTTTCAGCAAAAGCAGCTAACCAATATTTAGCATAGGTTAGAGAAGTAGAATGTAGAGTCCTCATAGGTCTTTCTCCACTGAGATCCAGGGTGAGTTATATTTGGTTTTAACTCACAGTATCCTATTGCAGCTCTTTGCCTGAGTTAGTCATCTCAGACATAGTACTTTTTATTAATTTCCAAGTGACAAAAATCTAAGGACTTTCAGTAAATAATCCATTGCGTCATGGTACTTATTTTACTAACATGCATGGAGAAGAGATGCAAATGGGGCTTAATAAAGAAACCTCATGAATTTATGCTTTAGAAAACAAATATGACAGATTATTAAGTAAGTGATGTAATCAAACATGCAGACTTGTAGGGATCATAGCAAGAAATCAGTGGGCACAATAGCAGTTTCTGAACTCTGTGCCCTAAAATTATTTTTACAATAACACTAATAAGGAGTATTTAACGTAAGAACTTTAGCTAGGATTACACGTTTTCATGTAACTCCACACTAGACAGGGAGACTGGGTTGACAGTTCTGTGAAGTTTTCATTTTTCCATTTCATCAAAACTAGCTTTGTGATACAGAACACTGCCTATTTTTCTGCTTTTGTAGGGGAGAACATTTTTTCTCTTAGTGTTTTTAAACGTGTACTTAGGAGGGCCAGTAGATTCATTACCAAGAGGGGGAAACAGCAAACTATAAAAGCTCAAAAAAGAAAAAGGACAGGCCCTGGCTGGTGTAGCTCAGTGGATTGAGTGCGAGCCTGCGAACCACACGATCGCGGTTCGATTCCCAGTCAGGGCACATGCCTGGGTTGCAGGCTGGTTCCTTGCAGGCTAACTACCAGCAAGGGACGCACAAAAGGCAACCATACATTGATGTTTCTCTCCCTCTCTCCTTCCCCTCTAAAGATAAATAAATAAATAAATAATCTTTAAAAAAAAAAAGAAAAAGGACATACACTATATGATGAATAGTATATGAAATTTGGTTCTGACTCTTGTAATATTATGTATCTATAGTATTAAAGAATGTAGTTTTATAGAGAAGTAGTGCTAGGTTTGCATTGTATATGCTGTGTAAATTGGTTACATTATTTTTATAAGCCACACTTTTCTCATCTATCAGAATGGAAACATTAAGGACTCAATACATGGTAGCTCTGTTAAAATGTTTTCCTTCCAGTGCTGATATTTCTTCCTCACTTGTTTCTTTATTTAAATTTTTATTCTTTTGTGTCTGTATTTATTCCCAAGTAAAAGGTCATCATTGTCTGTATTTTCATTTTCATCCTCTCTAAGGTATCTTGTACATAATGGAATGTTTTAACCTTCATAATTTTTTGAAATATAATTGTCATAAAGTAAACAAAATGATAACATTTTATGGTAATTTATTGAAGTGAATACCCCATTTAACTACTACTGATACCAAGAAACAAAACACTAATTTCCCAGAAGTCTTTCTATGATTCCTTCAGTCCCTATCCCATCTTTTTGTTCTTAAAGGTCAAGATAATTTATTTTTTTTTTCCTTTTTCTTTTTCTTAAAATATATTTTATTGATTATGCCATTACAGTTGTTCTATTTTCCCCCTTCATTCCCCTCCACCCTGCACACCCCTCCCCCACCATCCCCTTTAGTTTATGTCCGCCTGTCACAAGTTCTTTAGATTCTCTATTTCCCATACTATTCTTGCCCTCCCCCCTATCTATTTTCTACCTACCGTCTATGCTACTTATTCTCTGTACCTTCTACCCCCTTCTCCTCCTCCCACTCCCCTGTTGCTAACCTTCCATGTGATCTTCATTTCTATGGTTCTGCTCCTGATCTAGCTGTCCTCTTAGTTTGCTCTTGTTTTAGGTGTGGTTGTTAATAACTGTGAGTTTGCCGTCCTTTCACTGTTCATATTTTTATCTTCTTTTCCTTAGATAAGTCCATTTAACATTTCATATAGTAAGGGTTTGGCGATGATGAACTCCTTGAATTTGACCTTATCTGAGAAGCACTTTAACTGTCCTTCCATTCTAAATGAAAGCTTTGCTGCGTAGAGCAATGTTGGTTGTAGGTCTTTGGATTTCATGACTTGAAATACTTCTTTCTAGCCCCTTCTTGCCTGTAAGGTCTCTTTTGAGAAATCATCTGGTGGTCTGATGGGAACTCCTTTGTAGGTGACTGTCCCCTTATCTCTTGCTGTTTCTAGGATTCTCTCCTTCATTTGAATCTTGGCTAATGTCATTATGATGTGCCTTGGTGTGTTCCTTCTGTTCCTCTAATTTCTGACTAAAATCGACCAGTTCTGTGAGCATCCTGATCACCAGCATTTTGAACTGTGCATCTGATAGTTTGGCTATCTCTTGACCGCTTAGAATTATTGGTTCTGGGGCTTTGAGTTGTTCTTGAGCCATAATGTTTTGGTCTGTTTGCGCCTGTTACGTAAGAGGGGTGGAGCCTTAAGTGTTCACCAGGGCGAGGCAACCCAGTTGTGATGCTGTATGTGGGCGCGTGGGTTGTATGTGGGTTGTGATGCTGTATGTGGAGGCGTGGTCAAAGAGGGGCAATGGCGGTCTCCTCTGCTGCTTCGCTCAAGCCACTGGAGCCTGGGCGGTCTGTCTCACTGCTTGCTCCTTAGCCTGGTTTATCAGTCTGGCTGAAGGGTTCGTTGTTGTCAGACTTCTGTACAGTTCAATTTTCTGTGTTTTGGTTGCATTTTTGTTACTAAAACTTTGTTGTCTTTAAACTTGGTTGTGCGAGGAGATACAGTGATTCCACCTATGCCTCCATCTTGGCCGGAAGTCCACAATTTATATTTTTATGGTGATCACTGTCCTGGTTTTCTTGTTTTATCACCTAAGCTGACATTCCTGAATGCTATGATTTAGTTTTACCTGCTTTGTTAATAACCATGTAAGTGGAATTACATGTACATCCTTTCATATCTGGCTGCTTTTATTTAAGGTTGAGATTTATGTTGCATATAGTTCTAATCTGCTCATTTTTATTTTAATACTTTAAACAATATACTAACATTGCCCTGACTGGCATGACTCAGTGTGGGTTGCATGTTGTCCCACATTCTGAAGAGTCGTTGGTTCAAACTGGGCTCAGTCTTTGGTTGGGGGCGTTTGAGAGGCAACTGAATGATGTTTCTTTCCCTTTCTTACTCCCTTCCCCTCTGTCTAAAAATAAATAAATAAAATCTTTAATATACTTTTTTTTAGATTTTATTTATTTTTAGAGAGAGGGGAAGGAAAGGAAAAAGAAAGGGAGAGAAACATCAATGTGTGGTTGCGTCTCATGTGCCTCTTGCCTGGGGACCTGGTCTGCAACCCAGGCATGTGTCCTGACTGGGAACTGAACCGCTTTTGATTTGCAGGCCCACGCTCAGTCCACTGAGCTACATCAGCTAGGGCATAATAAAAGGTTTAAAAAAGACAACAATCAACAACATTGATTGATTTTGCTGATGGTGAACACGTAGTCTGTTACAATGAATTGTAACATATCAGCATTCTTCGGTATGTCTTTTGTTGCACGTGTGGGTGCATTTTATTTGGATTAATAACTTAGAAGTGGAGTCTTTTATTATATATTCTTATGCATTCATGCCAAAGTTTTCCTAAGTGATTGTATTATTATACACTTCCCCCACAAATATCAAAGTTTCCATTGCTCCATATCCTTGCAAATACCAGCTATTTTAGTTCTTAGACATTTCTGGTAGAAGTTATAGTAGTATCTCATTGTTTTGTTTCATATTTTTAGTGAATAATGAGATTGAGCACCATTTCAGAGGCATAGTATACACTTGGATATTTTTTGAGAAGTACCTGTTTTAAAAATCAAGTTGTCTATCTTTTTCTTACTGATAATATGGAGATTCTTTATATGTTTTGGATATAGGTCTTTTGTCTGACATCTGTGTATTGCTGGTATCTTCCACTCTGTAGTTTTTTATTCTCTTGTGTCTTTTTCAGAGCTATTACAAATCAAACTTAACAGTGTATAATGTATCAAAAATTTTTATGGTTAGCCCTGGCTGGTGTAGCTCAGTGGATTGAGTGCGAGCTGGGAACCAGAGGGTTGCCGGTTCGATTCCTGGTCAGGGCACATGCCTGGGTTGCAGGCCAGGTCCCTGGTGGGGCCACGTGAGAGGCAACCACCTGTTGATGTTTCTCTAACTCTCTCCTTCCCTTTCCTTCTCTCTAAAAATAAATAAATAAAATCTTTAAAAAATTTTTTTTTATGGTTAATGTGTTATTTATGGTTGCAAAAGTCTTTCTTACTGAATGGTCATGAAGGTATTTTCCTGCATTCTAGAAGTTTATCGTTTTATTTTTTAAATGTAAATATTTTTATTTTTTATTTTCATATTTTAATCTACAGTTCAGTTGGAATTGTTTTTTTGTGAATGGTGTGGGTGAGGAATCAAGATTCATTTTCATTTTAGACATAGACACTTGTGCTAGCACAATAGCAAAGACAGTGCTTTCGTTTTCTTTTTTTTCTGTGGTATCATTTTTGTCATGGATCTGGATTCCTTAGTGTGTTCCATCAGTCTCTTGTGCTTAATCTTGTGTTATTTGTTTACCATCTTAATTTCTGGGGCTTTATAAGAAGGGTTGCTATCTTGTGAATGAAGTTCTACCTTCCTTTCGTGTAATGGACATACAACATTATATTAGTTTAGGTGTACAATATAATGATTTGGTATTTGCATATATTGTAAGTTGGTCACTACTGTAAGTCTGGTTAACATTTGACACCATTCATAGTTGACAAGTATTTTTTTTTTTGTGAGAACTTTTTTTTTCAATTTTTTTATTTAATTATTTTTCAAGTACAGTTTTCTGTCTATTACTCCCATCCTGTGAGAACTTTTAAGAACAACTATATCCTCTTAACCACTTTCAAATACAAAATACAATATTATTATTATTATTGCTTTTTTGGCTTCTTATTTAAATATTTTTAAACTTTATTATTAATAAAGAGCTTCTGCTTAGTTTCAATATTTTGTCTAATGTTTTCTTTTATTTATTTTTATTTTCTTTTATTTTTTACACATTTTTAAAATTTAGTTATTGTTCAAGTACAGTTTTCTGTCGTTTACTCCCATCCCAGCCCCTCTCCCAATACAGTATTATTAACTATAGTCACCATGCTGTATTATTGGTCATTATTAGTGTTTTGTCTATTCTTGGACCTTTGCATTTGGAATCAAAGTCTAAAGTTCCTGCACATAAACTTTCTTGGGTTGCATAAAATGTGTAGATCAATTTGACGAGAACTGTCATTTCTGCAGTATTGAATCTTCTAATCTATAAATATGGTAAATGTGTTTTTATTTACATGTTCTATAATTTTTCTCATAATTTTCTGTTTCTTTGTAGAGGTATTGTTATATGTCTTAGGTTATTTCTAGTTATATGCTATTTTTGATGTTATAAAGATAATATTTTTGAAAACATTTCTGGTACAGAAGAAATATTTTTATGTGTATGTATAATACAGTTTTTGTGTGAATGTGTGTGTACATTTATGTGTATATTTATTTATATTAATTTTTTAATAGCAGCCTTGCTAAAATAATTCTAAAACATCTGAAAATTATTTTGGATTTTCTACTTTAATAATCATATCTAAAGTAATCTTAATCTTAATTCTTCCTTTCTAATCCTATGGGTTTCATTTAGTTTCTTACGTATTGTATTGTTTAGGCCCATGAGTTCAAGTTTTATAGAAGGCATTCTTATTTTGTTCCTTAGGAAGAAAAGTTTTTACATTTCATCATTTGTATAGTATTCTCTATAGGACTTATGTAGATATCTTTGATTAGATTAGAGTGAAGCCATACATTCTGTATTTGCAAATTTGTTTTTAATTTGTATCCTTTGCCTTTGTCAAGGCTTAGTATCAACAATTTTCAGTAGTTTGCTTAGGATTTTTATTGTTATATTTAAACTACTACTTTTGAGAATAATACAATGTAAGTATGTTAGATTTAGAAATAGGTTGGAATATTGTGTGGATCAGATTGGAGTGCTTACAGTAAGCTTAATTCAGTAAATGGTTGTTGATATTATAATCAGTATGTGACTCTAAAATATATTTGTCTTGATATTGAAGTGACTAGAAATAGGTGGTAATTTGATATTTTTTAGAAAGAATGATGAGATGCTTTTTTAAAAACTGAGATACTTTATTAAAAACTAGTGCTGTAATATTTGGTTTGATACTATAATACTTGGATAGATTGTTCTTTTTTTTCAGCAAGAAGGTAATATTCTTCCAGTTGATTTTGTGTGTTTGTGTGTGTGCTTGTATAGAAAAAGTATATAGGCTAAACTACTTGATATGTGTGTAATCCTATTTATTTATCCTTTTTAAAATAGATAAAATGTATGTAGTTTTAGAGGCAGCAAAACACTAAATGTTCTTGTTTTTAATTAAAGTGAAAGACATGTATTCACATGTTTATTATACATAAATACTTTTTTTTTAATAGATTAGAATATGGCTACATATTCCTGCTGTCATGCAGCACATCATCCCTTTTAGGACCTATGTTATCAGGTATGTTTATGAAGTCTTTTCTGCCTGCCTATTAATATAATACATTTAAACAATTTATAGCATTACATTGTTTTAAAGCCCCTTATACTCACATTCTCTAGAGAAAATTATAGTGTATAATTTAGTATTAGTTTGTAGTATTTTTCTTTTTAATATTCACCTGAGGATAGGTTTATCAATTAGATAGGAAGGGGGAGAGAGGGAGTCAGAAACATTGATAATGAGCGAGGAACATTGGTCAGTTGCTTCCTGGGTATGCCCAGACCAGGGATGGAACCCACAAACCTAGGTATGTGCCCTGACTGGGGATCAAACCCCAATCTTTTTGGTTATAGGACACGGCTCTAACCAGCTGAGCTCCCCTGGCCAGGGTAGTGTTTTTTGTGCATAAGTAGTTTATATTTAATGTTTACTTTTAAGCAGTTTATGTTGAACTTTTGAAAACATGAATATATAAAAAGAATTAAAGAGACTAACACTGGTTACATGATATTCCACTATATTCAGTCAACAGATATATAGTAAGTATTATGTTCAAAGCACTGGAGATATAGTGAAGAAGAAATATTTTTCCTTTTGTGCAGTCTGTGTACAAGTAAGTGATACAGTTCGTCAGACAGTGGTTAGTATTACAGAAAAATAGCAGCAAAATTGAATTTAGTTCTAGAGGGTGGGTCACAATTTTAAATATGGAAATAGAGAATGTCTCATTGAAGAGGCAATAACAGCTGAGTTTTGTAAGTCTCAGCCTAGCAAGGAAAACTATGAAGAGGATACAGAAGAATTGTATTGATTAGACTTAGAGTATGAACTGTTAAAAGTTCTAGGATTGTATTTCTTGGTAATGTTTATAAATTTTTTAATACTTTTTCTTACTTACTCACGAGTATCTGAGTGCCTACTAATTTCTTAACTGTTGTTTGAGTTGTTGGAGGAAGTATCAGGAGAAGAAACAGATAGTGATAACTGTTATGCAAGTAAGTAACATGAGAGAGGGAATATGTGGCCTTTCCTAATGTGACATCTGAAGAACATGAATTAGCTAATCAGGTATTAATTAGAAGGACATATTCCAGGTAGAGGGAATGTAGGGGCTTAAGCTTTGAAGTTGGAAAGAATATTACATATTTAAGAAACTAGAATCTGATTTATGTAGAACGTAGTATATAAGGGGGTATAATTATAATATGAGGTTGGATAAGCAGGGGCAGATGATTCAGGACCTTCAAGCCATCGTAAAGAATCTGTATTTTGCCCTGGCTGGCGTAGCTTAGTGGATTGAGCACGGGCCTGCGAACCACACGCTCGCGGTTCGATTCCCAGTCAGGGCACATGCCTGGGTTGTGGGCCAGTTCTCAGCAGGGCACTCATAAGAGGCAACTATACATTGATACTTCTCTCCTCTCCTTCCCTTCCCCTCTAAAGATAAATAAATAAAATCTTAAAAAAAAAAAGAATCTGTATTTAATTCTAACAATGGAAGAAAACTATTGAAGGGTTTTAAGCAGATGAATCAGAGCTTTTAACAGATCACTTTCAACAGGAGAGGGATGTTCACTCTCACCCCTCTTATTCAACATAGTACTGGAAGTCCTAGCCAGAATAGTCAGGCAAGAAAAAGAAAGAAAAGGAATCCAAATTGGGAATGAAAAAGTAAAAGTGGTATCTTTTCCAGATGACATAATTCTTTTTATAGAACACCCTAAATATCCACCAGAAAAACTATTAGAAATAGTAAACAAACACAATACAGTTGCAGGATACAAAATCAGTGTACAAAAATCCACTGCATTCCTAATACTAACAATGAAATTTCAGAAGAAATGCAATAAAAACAGTTCCTTTTACCATTATAACAAAAAGAGTAAAATACCTAGGAATAAACTTAAAGTGAAAGAAAGACCTGTGTACTGAAAACTACAAAGCAATTAGAAGAGATTGAAAAAGACACAGTGAAATGGAAAAATATTCAGTGTTCATGGGTTGGAGAAATAAACATAATTAAAATGGCCATATTACCTACCCAAAGTGGTATACAGATTTAATGCAATCCCTTTCAAAATTCTAATGATACTTTTTTAAAGAAATGGAACAAAAAAATCATCAGATTTGTATGGAAACATAAAAGACCCCGCATAGCCATAGCAATCCTGAGGAAAAAGAATGAGACCAGAGGGATCACACTACTGACTTTAGGTCGTACTAAAGAGCCACAATAATCCAAACAGCACGTGATATTGAAAGAAAAATACACAGACCAATGGGACAGACTTGAGAGCCCATAAATAAAGCCACGTTTATGGGCAAATAACTTTTGACAGAGGAGTCAAAAACGTACAGTGGAGAAAAGAAAGCCTCTTAAGTAAATGGTACTGGGGAAATTGGAAAGCCACATTCAAAAGAATGAAACTAGACTACATCTTTGTCCCCATGCACGAAAATTAATTCAGAATGGATCTAAGACCCTGCAGGATTGAGAAGAATATGCTACATAGAGGAAAACAAAGGTAGGTACTAAATGTACTAAAGGTCTCTCTAAATGGGGTTAGAGAAAATAATATATTTTTTAAAATCCTCACCTGAGGACATTTTCTCATTGTTCTTTTTAAAAATACTTTGTTTGTTTTCAGAGAGAGGGGAAGAGAGGGAGAGAAATATCAGTGTGTGGTTGCCTCTCATGTGTCCCCCACTAGGAACTGGCCTGCAACCCAGGCGTGTGCCCTGACTGAGAATTGAACCGTGATCCTTTGCTTCACAGGCCTGCGCTCAATCCACTGAACTACACCAGCCAGGGCTCTCATTGCTTTTAGAGAGAAAGGGAGAGAGAAAGAGAAACATGATACGAGCAAGAAACATTGATTGATTGCCTTCTCGTAAGCACCCTGGGGATTGAACTTGCAACCAGGGTATGCGTTCTGACCCGGAATTGAACCCCTGACCTTTCACTGTATGGAATGATACTCCAACTAACTGAGCCACACTGGCTGGCACAAGAGATTTTATAAATTTGACCCCAAAGGCAAGGGAAGTAAAGGCAAAACATGAATGGTACATGAATGGTACTGTACCAAACTAAAAAACTGCACAGATACACCAAAAAAACAAAAAGGCAACCAACCAAATGGAAGAAGACATTTGCAAACAACAGCTCCAACAGTTGGTTAATTTCCAAAAATATAAAGAACTCATACAACTCAACACCAAAGAAGTGGTACTATTAAAAATGGGTGGAGAACCTGAATGGATACTTCTAAGAAGACATACAGATGGCCAGCAGATACATGGAAAGAGGCTTAACTTCGCTGGCTGTTAGGGAAATGCAAAACTACAAAGATACTCCCTCATACCTTTTAGAATGGCTGTTATCAACAAGACACATAACTAAATGTTGCAGAGGTTGTGGAGAAAAAGGAACCCTCATTCACTGCTGGTAGGATTGTAAACTGGTATAGCCACTATGGAAAACAGTATTAAGGTTCCTAAAAAATTAAGAATAGAGTTCCCAAAGGACCCAGCAATCCCCCTTCTGGCTATCTACCTGAAAAATTTGAAAACATTTATTCACAGAGATATGTGCATCCCTATGGAAGTGTCCTTTGATAGATGATTAAACATGTGGTACATACATACAATGGATTACTATTCAACTATAAGAAAAAATGAAACATTGCCATTTACAACAACATCGTTGGACCTTGGGAGTATTATGCTAAGCAAAATAAGTCAGAGAGCTAAGAACCATATTATTTCACTCATATGTGGGATATAAAATGGAAACGCATCAACACAGACAACAGGATGGTGATTCCCAGAGCCAAATAATATGGTGATGGAAGATGATCTGATTTTGGGTGGTGGGCACAGTGCAACATGTAGATCATGTGTCATAGAAATGTATACTTGAAGCCTGTATAATCTCGTTAACCAACATCACCCCAATACATTTAGTTAAAAATAATTAAAAATATAAAAGAACACTTTGGCCCTTAATTGCATGAGAAATTATAGGGAGGTTAGACTACAAGATAGATCAATTGAAAGATGAATGCAGTAGTTCTGGAAAGAAATGATGGTTACTTGTATGAGGATTGATTTGGGTGATTTTGAAAATTGAATGGATATAAGTGAAAATGAAATTAACAAGATTGGTGATTGTGAAGTTTAAGCAAAAGGGTAGTATCATGGATGACACTTAACCCTCAATTTCTCTTTGGTGATATGGATATCATTAACTGAGATGTGAAAGACTAGGAGGACTACCTTTTGACATGCCTTTGGATAATTTAAGAGGCACTGGCAAATTGGGAGTATAAGCCTATAATTCAGAAAAACATCATTTATTTAGGAGTTGTCACCATAAAGGCAGCACTTAAAATCCATGGGAGTGAATGGGGTTATCTAGGGAGAGAATGTAGAAAGAGAATAGAAGTGATCCTAGCTAGAATGGAGCCCTGTGTTAGTTTGCTTTTGCTGTGTAAGAAAGTTCCCAAGACTTAGTGGCTTGAAATAATAGCCATCTCTTACAGTTATCTGGTTGGCTAATTTTTCTGATCTGGGCTAACTTGGCTGGAAACTGGATGCTTTAGGGTAGCCTTACTTATATGTCCTGTGGTTGTCTGGGTGATTGGTCTTGGTGGGAGAGGGAGTTTTATATATGTCTTGCAGTTGGTTAGATGTTTGGGGCGTCCACCACATCTCTTTTATCTAGCAGGCTAATCTGAGTCACTGTTCTTTGTGGTGGAAGAGTTTCCATTGAGAGAGAGGGCAAGCTCAAGGGCTTTCTAGGCTTCTGCTTATGTCACATCTCTTACATCCTTTTGACCAAAGAAAGTTTCAGAGCAAAGCTCAAATTCAAGGGAGTAGAGAAAGAGATTACGTTTCTTGATGGGAAAAGTGGCAAAGTCATGTTGTAAAGACTTCTGTATAAAGTGCTGGGAGGAACATGGGGCCTTTTTGCAATCCATTATAAGTCCATAGGATCCCTAATGTTGAAAGGTTGGTTCGAGAAGAGAAGCCAATCAAATAGAATAGGCAAGGATTGAAAGGAAAACTGGTGGCTTGGGATTTTTGGGAGACAAAAAAAATGATATTTAAAATGCACACATATAAAAGAATTTGGGCTCTGTGGGGAAGTACATAACACTGTTTATATGATGTCAGCTAACATTACTAAAACAGAAGCCATATACATGACAGGTATTAGAGAATAGTAAAGTTTTACTGGAATTGCATAATACTATGCTGAATGACCTGACTCTTCAAATTTCTAATTTAGTTGGCCTGTCAGTAAAGGACACACTGCCATGGGTCACAGAATCTTTGAACCATCACTGTGAAATAGTTGAATTTGGGAATGTTAATCCCAGGATGCTAGGTTCTACTGTAGTAGCCATTTTGAAATTATGGAGCAAAGAAATACTACTGAAACATTGAGTGGTCTTTAGAAATATTTTTTAAGTTTTATGTATGTTTTATTTCTGAAACATTTCAGGTATTTATGCAAGCTCTCCGACCAGGAGTTAAGACAGAGTGCGGCTCGCAACATGGCTGACTTAATGTGGAGCACAGTGAAGGAACCGTTGGATACAACATTATGCTTTGATAAAGAAAGCCTAGATCTTGCATTTAAGTATTTTATGTCACCTACTTTGACTATGAGGTTGGCTGGACTAAGTCAGATAACGGTGAGTTATTTTTGCTTTATTTTTGGTTATTTTTATTTACATTTCAGACTATCATCATTATTGTAATAATACATACTACTTGTGGACCACTTATCTTATGCCAGGCACTGTGCTAAGTATTTTACATGCATTACTTTGTATGGTGCTTACAAGTTTCTTTATTTTCCCTATTTTATTTTATTTTTTAAAGATTTTATTTATTTATCTTTAGAGGGGAAGGGAAGGAGAGAAATATCAATGTATAGTTGCCTCTCGTGAGTCCCCTGCTGGGAACTGGCCTGCAACCCAGGCATGTGCCCTGACTGGGAATCGAACCACGATCTTGTGGTTCGCAGGTCCACGCTCAATCCACTGAGCTACACCAGCCAGGGCTTTTTTCCCTATTTTAAATATGAAGAGACTGAGGCTTAGATTTAGAAGGATTTATATATTAGGTTTTTTAATTATTTTTTATTTCAGGGTCCAGTTCCTTCACTATCACTATTTTCTTTTAACCTCTTCAGTTTTTTATGTTTAGAAACCAATGTTTTCAGAAAGAAGAACAATTAGAGATTATAAGTAGTTACTTAATTCATTATGCAGGGGGAAGCCACAAATTAATGGGTCATAGGCCAAGTTTGACTAAAAAATGTTTTGGGGGGCATACAGTAGCAAAATACTTTTCAAATGGGTAGAAATCTGAATTATTGACCCTTCTGGAGTGGGGTAGGATGGGGAGGAAGATCTGATATCCTTGAGTCTGTATTGCATAACAACAATCTGCTAGCGCTAAGTAGTTAGCAACGTTCCTTAGAATGGATATGCTTTCTCTGGTTTACCAAGTTCTCCATTAGCTTTATTTGTTTCTATTTTCTGCCTGTTTTTGTAGTGTAGTTATTCTGAAGTAGCTGGATTTTACCCATGTATTGAAATTTGTAAACATAGAAAATACTTGTTGACATTTTCCCAAGTTAATTCTTAAGTGTGTGTATTTAGGGGGCCTTTCTAAAATTTCATGTTTGTAATGACAAATGCCTTGCATTAGATTTTTGTGTTTTTCCCTATTCAGCTTTTTTTCTGTAGGGTGCATAGTGGAATGAAGCTTAAGTAATACTTATGGAATGAACTTATTTAATGTTTTAATATGATAAAGGAAATAGCCAGATTAATTGGGAGGTATAGATATCTGATTATATATTTATATTTTATAATTTTGTTCTGGTTATTAATTATGATCTATAGATATCAAACCATGTTTCCTGACAATTGCTAATGTGTAAGAATAATTTTGGAAAACTTTAATTTTTTTAATTATAGAATCAACTTCACACCTTCAATGATGTGTGCAATAATGAATCATTGGTATCAGACACAGAAACGTAAGTAGGAGCATTAATACATGTCATACCATATTAATATGTGGCTGTTTATGTGGTAAATGTAATTGTGACTTGATTAGATTTAAAGTGTTTACTAGAAATTCTTGCCTTTTGGCTTCATTTGTGCAGTCTTAAAAAACTTTCAAAACAGTATATTGGAACATTTCTTTGCTTTTTAAGAAAACATACCAACACAGTGCTATTTGCACAAAATGCGAAAGTATAATATAGAGGAATTTAGTAGTAAAGAATGTGGTACTGGTAGTTTTTAGAAAGCACACTTAATGCAGGAGGGAAAAAACACTTCATTCAATACATTTATGGAGGAAAACCAAGTTAATAATGCTCATTTTTAAAAAGAACTTTTTATAGCTTGGAGCTTTTAAAGTTTTTGGAAATATATATTCCAATATTTATTTTATTAAGTTGTCTTCTCATTATAGAAATCAGTTTTTAAATCTTAATTAGGTAATACATAATAACTTCTGCTTGAACAGAGTTATAAAGTTAAGATATTAGAAAATTCATAATTATATGAGTGTGTCATATTTCTTGCTTTACTGTAACTTTTATGCATTAATTTTAGTTCTGTTGTATGGAGCTAATCTCAGTTGAACCCAGCTCTTCATGAATTTGAAAAACTAGAGACTGTGTCTCTACTCTTTTTCTTTCAGGGTAGTGTTCTTATTTCTCCAGTTCTTCATATCTTACCGTTTTTACATTTATTATTAGGTCAGTTGTTTACTTCTGGCAACATTCCTTTGTCATTGGTCCCCTAAAAATGTGTTGTGCGTAACTGGTTGTAGATTTATAAATTCTGGGTTATACTAGGAGTGCTATTTAGACTATATATATGTGTGTGTGTGTGTGTGTGTGTAAAACTACAGCTCTGAATTTTCTTTTCAGTTCCTGAGTTCCCCCTCACCCTGCCACACACACACCTCTCCCCCTACAACACTATGTAATCGAATTTTAAAATTTCCAATGCCATAACCCCCCCCCCCACACACACACACCCTTGCAAAAAGAAAAAAAATCCAGGAATCATCGGTGCAGTAATCCCACATGTCCAGGCTGGGTCTTTATTTTGCTGAAACGGGGTTGAGAGAGTAAGAAGAAATTCCATTTTAAAAGTATAAGGAATATATAGCCTACTGATGTGTTTAAGAAAAGAGGGACAAGAGTTAAAAGTTTTGAGGAATAGTGAGTAGAAACAGTTGAAGTTGGGTAGAGAAGGGTGTGTACAGTATGAGAAAATTGGAGCAAATAGAAAAAGTGTGGTAAATATTGTTGGAGTCTGTGAATTGGGGCTCTCTTTTTAAGCACTTTTATTGAATAGCTACTGAATATATTGAACATTTACTTGTTTTTACAAGGAATTTCAGTAAATACAGAGTTATGCCACTATCATCACAGCTCAATTTTATAACATTTCCATCACTTCAAAAAAGATCTATTTTACCCATTTGTAGTCAATGCTTATTCTTATTCCCGGCCCCGCTGATCTACTTTGTCTCTGTGGATTTGCTCATTATGGTATTGGTCATTTTCATTTGGCTTCTTTGAATTAGTATACTTTTGTTTTTCTTGCAGTTCATTCATGTTGTGGTGTAAATCGGTACTTCATTTCCTTTTTATTGTGAAGAGTATATTATGTAGATAGGCACATTTTGTTTATATCCATTTACCACTTGATGGATATTTCAGTTGTTTCCACTTTTTGCTAGTATGAATAATGCTGCTTTAAACATTTGTGTACAATTATTTATTTGGATGTATGTTTTTATTTCTGTTGATTGATACCTAGAGGTACAGTTGTTCCTTTATATGGTTATTTTCCATTTAACTTTTAAAGAAACTGTCAGACTTTTTCAGTGTACCTCCATTATTTTACATTCTCACTAGCAATGTATGAGGATTTTGGTTTCTCTTAATTTTACCAGCGTTTGTTATTATCAGTCTTTTTGATTATAGCCATTCCAGTGAGTGTGAAGTAGTATTTCATTATTGTTTTAATTTGCATTTTCCTAAATAACTAACGATGTGGATCATCTTTTTATATGATAATTAGTCATCCTATATTCTTCTTTGGTGAATTTTTCTTTTTGCCCAGTTTTGGAGTGGATTATTTGTCTTGTTTTATGGACTAGTCAGTACCATATGATCTGTGCTATAGAATGTTCCTGTGTGCTTAAGAATGTTTATTCTGCTGCTGTTGTATGGAGTGTTCCATAGATGTCTGTTAGCTTTAATGAGTTTGCAGTATTGTTTGTCTTCTATATTCTTGTTGATTATTTTTTGCCTGGTTTTTTTTTTTGAGCATTTGAATTTTTTATTTTTCTATTGATTTAGAAAGAGGAGGGAGGGAGTCAGAAAGAGAGATTGATTTGTTCTACTTATTGATGCATTTATTGGTTGATCCTTTTTTAAAATCTATTTTATTGATAATGCTATTACAGTTGTCCCATTTCTTCCCCTTCACCCCCCTCCACCCTACACACCCTCTCCCACCCACATTCCCCCCCTTTAGTTCATGTCTGTGTGTCATAAGTTCTCTAGCTTTTATATTTCCCGTACTATTCTTGCCCTCCTCCTATCTATTTTCTGCCTACCATCTATGCTACTTATTCTCTGTACCTTCCCCCCCTTCCTCCTACTCCCCTGTTGCTAACCTTCCATGTGATCTTCACTTCTGTGGTTCTGTTCCTATTCTAGTTGTTTCCTTAGTTTGTTTTTATTTTAGGTGTGGTTATTAATAATTGTGAATTTGCGGTCATTTTACTATACATGTTTTTTAATCTTCTTTTCTTAGATAAGTCCCTTTAACATTTCATATAATAAGGGCGTGGTGATGATGAACTCAGATAAGGTCAAGTTCAAGTCCTTGAACTTGACCTTATCTGAGGAGCACTTTATCTGCCCTTCCATTCTAAATGAAAGCTTTGCTGGAAAGAGCAATCTTGGATATAGGTCCTTCTCTTTCATGATTTGGAATACTCCTTCCCAGTCCCTTCTTGACTGTAAGGTCTCTTTTGAGAAATCAGCTGATAGTCTGATGGGAACTCCTTTGTAGGTGACTGTCCCCTTATCTCTTGCTGCTTCTAGGATTCTCTCCTTCATTTTTATCTTGGCTTATGTAATTATGATGTGCTTTGGTGTGTTCCTCCTTGGTTGGGTCCAACTTCTTTGGGACTGTCTGAGCTTCCTGGATTTCCTGGAAGTCTGTTTCCAGGAAACAGATTGGGGAAGTTCTCCTTTATTATTTGTTCAAATAAGTTTTCCACTTGTTGCTCTTCCTGTTCCCTTTCTGGTAGTCCTATAATTCAGATGTTGGAACGTTTAAAAATGTCCTGGAGGTTCCTAAGCCTCCCCTCATTTTTTCTTGTTTCTTCATTCTGTTCTGGTTGGACGTTTCTTTCTTCCTTAAGGTCCACTCCCTTGATTTGAGTCCCAGTTTTCTTTCCATCACTATTGGTTCACTGTGCATTTCCCTTCATTTCACTTAGTTTAGCCTTCATTTTTTCCTCAAATTTGTGACTAAATCAACCAGTTCTGTGAGCATCCTGATGACCAGTGTTTTGAACTGTGCATCTGATAGCCAACTGTGCATAGGTTGGCTATCTCTTGGTCGCTTAGAAGTATTGGCTCTGGGTCTTTGAGATGTTCTGCTTGAGCCATAATGTTTTGGTCCGTTCGTACCTGTTACGTGTGAGACGCCGAGCCTTGGGTGTTCACCAGGGTGGGGCAACCCAAGTAGCTGGGTTGTGATGCTGTAATGGGGGCAGGGTCTGAGAGGGAACAATGGTGCTTTGCTTCACTCTCTGTTGCACCTCAGCCCCTTCCGCCACTTCCCCCAAGCAAATTGGGTTTTTCTGGTGCTGATTCCCTGGTGGGTGGGCTTGTGTGCATTCTAGGACCCTGTGGGTCTCTCGAAGAAATTCTCCTATGAGGCTGGGAGTCTCTCACAGTGCCTCAACCCTCACAGGTATTTTCAGTCAGTGTTTTGAGGCTTTATTTTCCGGCACTAGGACCCTGGGTTGTGCGATCTGTCTTGCTTCCCAGTTATCTGCACCAATGTGGGACCACTGTCCCATTGGACAGCCACCTGGTGCACAGTGCCCCGCTTCTCAATCACCGCCTCGCTGGGTCTGCTTGTTCCCACCCTACCCCTGGGTTCCGCGAGCTGCCTCCTGGGCACCCAGGGTCTGCCTGGTGCCATCTTGTGTGCCTGGGGTGGTGCCACTGCTTCCTCTGCCAGGACCCCTCTCCACTCGGCTGCCTGACTCCGCCCCCACCTACTGGTCTGGATGAATGTGTCTATTTTAATTCCTTGGTTCTCCATACAGTTCAGTTTTCTCTCAGTTTTGGTTGTTGTTTTGTTTCTAAATTGTTGTCCTTATTTTGGTTGTTCAAAGAGGCACAGTGTGTCTACCTATGCCTCTGTCTTGGCTGGAAATCCCATTGGTTGATTCTTGTATATTTCCTGACTGGGGATCAAACCTGAAACCTTGGCATAGTGGGACCATGCACTAGCCATCTGAGCTACCCATCCAGGGCCCTCTACTTCTATCCATTATTCAAAGTAGGGTATTGAAGTCTGTAACCCCAGTGGATCCTCACTCTGTGGATTCCATATTTGTGAATTTGCCTATTAGCTGCTATTTATTTGTAACCTGAAAATGAATATAGTTCTTTTATTGTCATTTGTGGAAATAGTAGTAAAAAATATGAGTCTTTCAACATGGCACATTCTCAAATGAAGTCAGATAAGGTGATGCTCTCTGTTATTTTAGTGCTGGTACAGAGGTGACCAGAGGGGTAGAAATGGTAAGAGAGGTCATGCAGTATAATGTAATAATGTAAGAAGCTCTGGCTCTGGGGCCAGTAGGATGGGATATGAATCCCAATTCCAGCACCTTTTAGTGGGGTAGTCTCAGAAAAGTCACCTAAACACTTCTGAACCTCATTTTCTCTATTTTTAAAACAGAGAACATAGAATCTGTTAAGGTAAGCTGTTTTTAGGATTTAAAATTCAAGGGTTGAAAAGTATTAGCTAATGTAGTACAGCTACTTTACAAAATATAACTGTTGCAAGTAACAAGAATTAGTGGGTCCTGGCTGGTATAGCTCAGTGGATTGAGCACGGGCCTGCGAACCAGAGGATTGCGGTTCGATTCCCAGTCAGGGCACATGCCTGGGTTGCAGGCCACTTCCTGGCAGGGGACACACGATACATTGTGTGTCCTTGGCAGAGGCAACCATACATTGATATTTCTCTCCCTCTCTCCTTCCCTTCCCCTCTAAAGATAAATAAATAAAATATTTTTTAAAAAAAGAATTAGTGGTATTTATCTTTTTCTTCCTTTAACTCTGTGCTGTACACACACAGAAACACGCAATGGAATAATATTCAGCCATCAAAAAGAATGAAATCTTGACATTGAGGGCACTATGTTAAGTCATGAAGATGTAATGTCCCACATGGTGACTACAGTTAATACTATATTGCTTATTTGAAAATTTCTAGGGGCATAGGTTTTAAAAGTCCTCATCAAAAGCAGTAAAAGTATTTTTGTAACTCTATGGTGACTAATGTTAACTAGACCTACTGTGCTGATCATTTTGTAGTATGTACAAATATTGAATCATGTTGTACACCTAAAACCAATGTGTTATGTCAGTTATACCTCTTTAACAAAGGAGCTGTTAGAAAAAAGAACCAAATAAAAGAAAGCAACATGAAGATATTTTAATACCCAAGGAGAGCTGGTTCGTTCTTCTGAGAGGGTGGGGTGATTAGAAGGATGCCAGTGGTTTATGATCACATTTTTACATGTGGGGAAAAGCCTCCCTTTTATTGTCCTGACAGACCTGGTAACATCGAAACTAGTGTTAGTTCTGCGAAATTTGTCTTTAAAGGATTTCTGCAAGTGGATTATAGAACAAATTGTCTACCTAAAATTATTGTATATAAAATTTGCATTTAATCATACCTTCTGTCTTCTTCCAGTCAAAAGCAAACAGAAAGCCACATTATTGCAGTGAGTCATTCTTCTAAAGAGAAGCCACTCTAGGATGCACTTGATGCTAATGAAATGTTCTTTTTACCCAAGAAAGCAATGGGAGATAATAACTTTTAAAAAAGTTTTGAGGTTCAGTATTATCTAATTCAGTACAGCAGCTTTATAATATATAATTGCCATGAATAGCAAAAAGTGGCTGTATTGTTGGTCTTTTTTTAAGTGAGCAGTATACTTTAAAATTGTTTTTCAGTTACACTTGTCCCAGTTGTTCTCCGTTGCTCTTCCCCTTTCCCAGCTCCCTCCCCCATGCTCTGACAGTCATTCCTACCCTGTTATCCATGTGCATGGGTCCTTTATATATGTTCCTTGACTATACCCATTCCTTTCTTTCCCTTGTTTTCCCTCCCCTCTGATCACTGTCAGTTTGTTACTCTTTCCATGTCTCTGGTTCTGATTTGCTCATTTGTTTGTGTTGTTCATTAGGTTCCATTTACAGGTGAAATCATATGGTATTTGTCTTTTGCCATCTTGCATATTTCACATAGCATAATACTCTCCAGTTCAATCCATGTTGTTCCAAAGGGTAGGAGTTCCTTTTTTCTTTCTGCTGCATAGTATTCCATTCTATAAATGTACCACAGTTTTTTGATCCACTTATTTACTGATGGGCATTTAGGCTGTTTCCGTGGCTATTGTAAATAATGGTGCTATGAATATAGCGGTGCATAGGTTCTTTTGAATTGGTGTTTCAAGCTTCTTAGGGTATAATCCCAGCAGTGGGATCATTGGATCAAAAGGAAGTTCCATCTTTAGTTTTTTGAGAAAATTCCATACTGTTTTCCACAGTGGCTGCACCAATCTGTACTCCCACCAAGAGTCCACCAGGGTTCCCTTTTCCCCATATCCTTGCCAGCATGTGTTATTTTTTTCTTTTTTTAAAAAATATATTTTACTGATTATGCTATTAAAATTGTCCCATTTTCCCCTGCACTCCCCTCCACTGTGTACACCGTCTCCCACCCACATTCCCCTCCTTTAGTTCATGTCCATGTGTCTTAAGTTCTGTAGCTTTACATTTCCCATACTATTCTTGCCCTTCCCCTGTCTATTTTCTACCTACCAACTATGCTACTTAATTCTCTGTACCTTTTCCCCCTCTTTCCTCTTCACACTCCCCTGTTGCCAACCTTCCATGCATTTCTGTGGTTCTATTCCTCCTGTTCTAGTTGTTTGCTTAGTTTGTTTTTGTTTTGGTTTTAGATGTGGTTGTTAATAATTGTGAGTTTGCTGTCATTTTACTATACATGTTTTTTATCTTCTTTTTCTTAGATAAGTCTCTTTAATATTTCATATAATAAGGGCTTGGTGATGATGAACTCCTTGAATCTGATCTTATCTGAGGAGCGCTTTATCTGCCCTTCCATATTAGGTGAAGACTTTGCTGGATAGAGCAATCTTGGATGTAGGACCTTGCCTTTCATTACTTGGAATATTTCTTTCCAGCCCCTTCTTGCCTGTAAGGTCTCTTTTGATAAATCAGCTGACAGTCTGATGGGAACTCCTTCGTAGGTAGCTGTCTCCTTATCTCTTGCTGGTTCTAGGATTCTCTCCTTCATTTTAATCTTGGCTAATGTAATTATGATGTGCCTTGGGTGTTCCTCCTTGGTTGGGTCCAACTTCTTTGGGACTGTCTGAGCTTCCTGGACTTCCTGGAATTCTATTTCCTTTGCCAGATTGGGGAAGTTCTCCTTTATTATTTGTTCAAATAAGTTTTCCACTTGTTGCACTCCCTCTTCCCTTTCTGGTACCCCTATAATTTGGATGTTGGAATGTTTAAAGATGTCCTGGAGGTTCCTAAGCCTCTCCTCATTTTTTAAAAATTCTTGTTTCTTCATTCTGTTCTGGTTGGACATTTCTTTCTTCCTTAAGGTCCACTCTATTGATTTGAGTCCCAGTTTCTTTTCCATCACTATTGGTTTCCTGTGCATTTCCCTTCATTCCAATTAGTTTGGCCTTCATTTGTTCCTGTAATTTGTGACTAAAATCAGCCAGTTCTGTGAGCATCTTGGTCACCAGTGTTTTGAACTGTGCATCTGAGAGATTGGCTATCTCTTGGTCGCTTAGAGTTATTGGCTCTGAGGCTTTGAGTTCTTGAGCCATGTTTGGTCTGTTCTAGCCTGTTATGTATGAGGAGCAGAGCCCTTGGTTTTCACCAGGGTGGGGCAACTCTGTCGCTGGGTTGTGACGCTGTGTGTGGGGCCGGGGTCCAAGAGGTGCAATGGTGGTTCCTTCTGCTGCTTCCCGTGTGGCCTGTGTAGTCTGTCTCACTGCTTGCTCCTTCGAATGTTTATCTGTATGCGAATGTGTGACCGCCGGCAGCCTGCCGCCTAGTGTTCTCACTGGGTTCACCCTTTGCAACCCTACACCGGGGATCTGCCCACGGCTGCGTACGTGCCTGGGGTGGGGGATCTTTCCTGCTTGAGCAACAGGCTCCACCTTTCTTACTGGCCTGGTTGAATGGTTCGTTGTTGTTGGACTTGTGTATAGTTCAATTTTCTGTGTTTTGGGTGTGTTCTTGTTTACTAAAACTTTGTTGTCTTTAAGCTTGGTTGTGGGAGACGGCACAGTGTTTCCACCTATGCCTCCATCTTGGCGGAAGTCTCTCTTTGTTTTGTCTTTATTTGGTTTTGGAATTAGGAGGATGTTGGCTTCATAAAAAGAGTTTGGGAGTCTTCCATCATTTTCAATTTTTTCTAATAGTCTGTGAAGGATAGGGGTTAGCTTTTCCTTAAATGTTTTGTACGACACTCCTGTGTAACCATCCAGTCCAGGGCTTTTGTGTGTCGGGAGTTTTTCATTACTGCTTCAGTTTCTCCTTCTGTTATTTGTCTGTTCAGGCTTTCTGTTTCTTCTTCATTCAGTTTTGGAAGACTATATTTTTCTAGAAACTTGTCCATTCCACCTAGGTTTTCAAATTTCTTGGCATAATGTTCTTCATAGTAATTTCTTATAATCCTTTGTTTTTCTGTGGTATCAGTTGTAATCTCTCCTCTTTCATTTCTGATTGTGTTTATTTGGGTCCTCTCTCTTTTTTTCTTGATGAGCTGGCTTAAAGGCTTGTTGATTTTGTTTATCTTTTGAAAGAAACAGCTCCTGGCTACAATTGTGATTTTATCTCTATATCATTTAATTCTGCTCTCATCTTGGTTATTTCCTTTCTTCTACTAGCTCTGGGCTGTCTTTGTTGTTGTTCCTCAGTTGTAGGCACAGGTTAGGTTGTTTGTTTGAAATGTTTCTATCTTTTTTAAAAAATATTTTATTTATCTTTTAGAGAGGAAGGAAAGGAGAGAAGGAGAGAAATATCAATGTATGGTTGCCTCTCATGAGTCCCTGATGGGAATTGGCCTGCAACCCAGGCATGTGCCCTGACTGGGAATTGAACCGCGATCATGTGGTTCGCAGGCCCGTGCTCAATCCACTGAGCTGCACCAGCCAGGGCGAAATGTTTCTATCTTTTTTACGTAGGCCTGTATTGCTATGAACTTTCCTCTCAGGACTGCTTTTGCTGTGTCCCATAAAGTTTGAGTTGTCAGTTCATTTTTACTTGTTTCCGGAAACTTTTTAATTTCTTCCCTAATTTCATTCTTGACCCATTCATTGTTTAATAGCATACTATTCATTGTCCCTGATCCTGATTGTTTTGGGTCTTTTCCTTTAGGGTTGGTTTCTAGTTTCAGTCCCTTGTGGTCAGAGAAAATGCTTGGTATGATTTCAATTTTCTTGAATTTGTTAAGGCTTGTTTTGTGTCCTCTTATGTTGTTTATCTTTGAAAATGTTCCACGTACATTTGGAAAGAATGTGTATTTAGCTTTTCTGAGATGAAGGGCTCTGTATATATATCAGTTAAGTCCATTTCATCTAGGGCTTTGTTCAATGCCACGATATCTTTGTTGATATTTTGTTTGGAAGATTTGTCCATTTTTTACAGTGGGGTGTTAAAATGCCCTATTATAATTGTGTTGCTGCCAATGTCTGTCTTGAAGTCCTCTATGATTTTCTTTATGTATTTGGATGCTCCTACATTGGGCGCATTATATATATTTACAATTCTTATGTCATCTTGGTGGATTCTTCCCTTGAGTATTATGAAGTGACCTTCTGGGTCTCTCTCTATGGCCCTTTTTTTGAAGTCTGTTTTGTCTGATAAGAGTATTGCTACCCCAGCTTTTTTTTCTTGTCAATGTGCTTGGAAAATTTGTTTCTAGCCCTTTACTTTCTATTTGTGCAGGGCTTTTGTCCTGAGGTGGGTCCCTTGTAGAGAGAGATGTGTAGGTCATGCTTTCTTATCCGTTCAGCTATTCTATGTCTTTTGATTGGAGCATTTAATCCATTTACATTTAAGGTTATTATTGATAGGTTCTTTTTTTATTTATTGAATTATTTTTCGAGTACAGTTTTCTATTACTCCCATCCCATCTCACCCCCCGTGCTCCCCCCTCCCATTCCCACCCTTCTCAGTTGTTGTCCATGTATCCTTTAAAAATATGGAATGCTTCATGAATTTGCATTACATCCTTGCACAGGGGCCATGCTAATCTTCTCTGTATCGTTCCAATTTTAGTATATGTGCTGCCGAAGCGAGCACTGATAGGTTCTTATTCATTGTCATTTTTGTACCTGTGTCCCTCCCTCCCTCTCACTTTCTCCCTCTCTCTCTTCCTTCCTTCCTTTCCCTAAAGCAGTCCCTTTAGCCTGTCTTGCAGAGCTGGTTTGGTGGAGGTGTATTTTTTTAGACTTCTTTGTGTGGAAAGCTCCTTATTTGGTCTTCTCTCTCGATTGAGAGCCTTGCTGGATAAAGTAGCCTTGGTTGTAGCCCTCTGTTCTCATTACTTGGAATATTCTTGCCATTCTCTTCTGGCTTGGAGTGTTTCCATTGAAAAGTCAGTTGCTAACCTTATTGGGGCTCCCTTGTATGTTATTTCCTTTTTCTCCCTTTCTGCCTATGAGATTCTCTCTTTGTCTTGGAATTTTGCCATTTTTATTATGATGTGTCTTGAGGTGGGCCTCTTTGGGTTCCTCTTTATTGGGACTCTGTGTTTCCTGGATTTGTATGACTTTTTCTCTCATCAAATTAGGGAAGTTTTCCATCATTACTTTTTCAAATAGGTTTTTATCCTTTTCTTGTTTTCCTTCTGGTATCCCCATTGTTCGTATATTTTTACGTTTCATGTTGTCTTGTATTTCTCTTAATCCCTCTTCATTCTTTTTAAGCCTCTTTCTCTTTCCTGCTCTTTCTGGGTGTTTTCTAGTAGTTTGTCCTCAAGGTTGCTGATCCAATCTTCTGCTTCATCTATCTGCTTTTGATTTTTTCTACTGTATTCTTCAGTTTAGATATTCTTCCTTTTCTCTTGGCCCTTGTTGATAGTTTTTATTTCCTTTTTCATGTTGATGAAGTTTGCAGCAAGTTCATTGTAGTTTTCCTGTAGTTTCTGGTAATTTGCTGTGAGCTCATGAAGCTTCCTGATAACCATTGCTTTGAACTCAATATCTGATAGTTAAGTTGCCTCTATTTTATCTAGCATTCTTTTGAGGTTTCCTCCTTTTCTTTCGTTTCGGGATTGTTTTTCTTCCCAGTGTCTGTGAGACTCTCTTGTTAGCCTCAGCTTCTTCAGTTGATCTGTTCTGACTCCCTGGGTTTATGGTGTGTACTTCTGTGGTAGAATACCCGTGAGATTCAGTGGTGCAGTCTCCTTCAGGTATCCTGGTGTTCACCACTTCCCACCTACTCCTTTTTGTGATCATTTGGAGGGGTAAGGCAAAATGGTTTAAGACAGCAAGAGAGTATTCTATGCTATTTACAGTAGCAGCTGGTAAGGAAGATATAGGAGATCCTTTGGTTATGTATAGTATTAACCGTTATATTCCACCCAATTAGCCACTTTTTAGAAAGTATGGAAAGAGGATAAGACTCTTGATGGGCGGGGGGTGGGGGAGAGGATTGTGAGTTGGATCTAGAAAGCAGTGAGGTTGTGGGAGGTCAGATTCTGAGGTAAGGTGAGAATAAAGGATAATAAATAGGTGTAGTGTGTGAGAGAATAGAGTTTAACCACTACAGTAGTAGAGTTCAGGAAACTGTGAAGTGGGCTGAGATTTGGGAGAGATGTTGTGTTGTATTTACAATACTATGGAACAGCTATTATTTACATTCATATTAGAGCAACAATCATATGACAGATTCTATGAGATCTAGATACCAAGAATAGGGAGTTTTGGACCTTCAGTAGTGTGCTAATGGAACACAGGTGAAGTGAAGGACAGTAAATTAGCCATACACTATGAATGAGAGGACAGGGGAAACCTGTCATACAATACAATATAACCCGCCAACCAAAGAAGACTAAACAGAAAGAAGAGGAATACAAAAATATTATTCAAGTAAAAGATGTAAGAATGATGAAAATAATAAGACAAATATGCAATATCTTGCAGGTTCTCTGTAACAGGAAAGTGAAATTTGGCTTTCTCTCTCAGCTGTTGAGATGTCCCCTCTTTGGGTCCAAGTCTGGTCTTTTCACAGTTCTGGGTTTTTTGTCTCATTTGTGGGTATTTTTTTTTAAAAGCAGACTAAGGAAGGTAGAAGAGATCAAATTGGAAGGAAAGGAAGATGGAATAAAACCAGAAAGAAGGAAAGAGAAGCAAAAGGAATTGAGAGATAAAAAATAATGAAAATTTAAAAATAAAAGGTTACTTTAAAAAAAATTTTTCCACCCCTACCCTCACTTTTAAAAAGTTAAACAAACAAAAAACAAAAGCACAAACAAACAAAACAAAACAAACAAAAAAAACCCTCTTGCTGGGTTCAAACTGGCCAAACTGGTTTTTCTGTTCTTGTTGCCTGCAGTAGGCTGAGGGGTAAGTTTACAGATGTGGTACGTGCACTTACTCCGGCTTTACCATTATGGTCTATGGGTATTCCACAAAGCTCTCTCTCCCTGGGTTGCAGGGCATGCTCCTGGCTAGGCCACGCGCCTGGCTAGGCCACTTATGGTCACTCGTGCTCACTCACACTCTTACCAGGGCTACTCGTGGGCGCTCACAGTCCCCGTGTGTTTGCCACTCAGCCCTTACTCACCTCTCTGGGACTTCAAGCAACCAGGTCTCTCCCAGTGCTTCTCAAACCCTGCTTGGCTGGGGAGGGAGCACTGACTCAGCTCTCTCCCAAGAGCCCTGTGGCCAGCCCAGTGGCCCCCAGGCCTGGGGCTGCAGCCTCCCTGGTCCCCACACTGATCCCTGGGCCCTTATTGTCCTGAAGCACTCCTTCTGTCTGGTTTTTCAGTGTCCGCTACAAGTTTTGATCTCCTGTTTTCATATATGCTGTGGTACCATTGGCTGTCTGCTCTGTTCCTCCATAGATTGGCCAGGTTTCTCCTCCCATGTGTAGGGGGAAGGGGAATCTGCTCCCTCTTACCTAGCCACCATCTTCTCTCCTTTACTTACTATTTTCTTGGCATACCCTTTTTCATCCTTTATGTCTTTTGGAGGCAGCATATAGTTGGATTTAAAAAAAACTAGTCCTACATTCTCTGTCTTTTGACTGGATTAATTCTTTCCACTTTTACATTGTTTATATACTTGAATGTATATCTGCCATTCTGCTGTTGGTTTTCTATATTCTTCTGTGTTTTAAAAATTCTTTCATTGCCTTGTTTTGCAATATGAAGGCATATATATATAGTATAGCATTGGTTTTTAAGACCACTGTTTTTTTTTATACTTTAAAAATTATTTTCTATTGTTTTTGAAAATGTAATTACATTTTAATAGCAAAATATCAATATAAACTCAGGTATTTAAAGTTATATTTGTTTTGTTTTCTATATTTCCAAGGCCTGTCTGCAAGAATGGTCTGGAAGCATGACATCCCAGCATCAATGAGTAGTTATTACTGACAGGGTTTTTCATATCCTGGTGGCTCCTCATAATCTCTCGGAGCCAAAAAGGGATTTCCTGTTCATCCTGGTTGTTGGGTTTGCAGTTCACTTTATTCTTCTCTTTGCTGTGTGGGCTGGGCTGCGGTGCTGAGCGCTGTTTCCCCTGCAGCTTCTGCCTCCACTCCTGCCGTCATCCTGGCCCTCAGGCCCCTGCTGTCCCTGCGAATATTGCCTGGCCTCTTGGCATCCAGCTTGCACCATCCCTGTGTCCCGCCTTCGGGGAGAAGCTTAACTGAAAGGGCTACCATATGCATCCTAATTTGTTATAGTTTACTTCAGATTTATAACTTAATTCTAGTAAAATTATGGAAGCATTGCTTCAGTATAGCTCTGTTCTGTTTTTTTCTGATCAGAAGCCAGCTTTAGTCTAGTGTGATTCCCTTGTACATCTTGCTGCTTGTAATATTTTGACTATGATGTGTCTAGGTATGGATTTCTTTGTGTTTATCCTCTTGGATTTGTTGTTATTTTTGGATTTGTACATGAATATTTTTTATCAAATTTGGGATGTTTGGGCCATAATTTCTTTAAAATTTATTCTCGCTTCCCCTTCTCTTTCTGAGAGTCCCATTATGTATGTTTCCAGTTCTGGATGGTTGTTATGAATACTGTCCAATTTTATGCTTGGTCAGTTATAATTATAGTTCTCAGATATTACAAAACTTCCTGGGTCTCCTTTTAATGTCCTGCAAGAGACTGAAAGAATAAAGTTCATCTTTTAGAATTTTAGTTGTTGAATTATCTTTTTGTATGTTATGCTAATCCGTTCAATCATGGATTATAGCTTTTGTAGGACTACCCAGAAAATATCTTTTACCTCAAAGTCATTATTAGTAGTTTTATTTTAATGTTTTACTTTTTGAGGTCCATAGCTTTTAAAAACATCTTTTAAGATTTTTTTTTTAGTTAAAAGTACATTCTTCTAAGGACATACAAGAAAAGTTAATTATTCTATTTTTAATTACTCAGTTTTTTAATGTATAATTTATATAGATGAAAAAATTTGGGGATCTTTAACTGTACATTCTATTTTGAAACCTATTTTCTTCTACCTACAATTTACCCATCACTACGTCTTTCATTAAATTTTTTAAATAACAGACATTGGAGAATCAGAGTTGGTCTTTATGTATTAAAGAAATTGAATCATAAATTTATAACCTTCTGAAACAGAAAGCACCAGGCACATATATGTTTACTTGTGAATTCCACCAAATATTTAAGGAAGAAATGATAGTACTGTAGTTTCTTTCAGAAAATACACGTAGAGGGAATCTTGCTTTACTTACTCTTTGAGTCCAACATTACACAAGACAAAGACATTACGAAAAAGCAAAAAGTACATACCAGTATTTCTTATGAACACAGATGTGAAAGCCTTCACAAAATATTAGCAAATGAAACATAGCAATGTGTAAAAAAGAATTATACACTATGACCAAGTGTGATTTATCTCAAATATGCAGGCTGATTCACCTTTTCAAAATTAATGATTGTAATTCATCATACCAATAAACTAAAGAAAAATCACATAGTTATATGAAGAGCATTTGACAAAATCACTCATTTGTGATAAAAACTCTTAGTGAACTAGAAATAAAGGAGAACATCTTCAGCATGCTAAAGAATGTCTACAAAAACCTACAGCCAGCACCATACTTAATGGTGAGAAGCTCAGAGCTTTTCCACTAAGATCAGGAACAAGAAAAGGATGTCCCTCTCACCACTTCTTTTCTTCATTTTGCTGGAAGTCCTACCTAATGCAATAAGGCAAGAAAGGGAAATGAAAGGTTACAGATGAGGAGTAAATAAAACTCTTTGATATCAGAACTCTGATAAAAGATACCAAAGAATAAATAAATGGAAAGGTATTCCATGTCAGTGAATAGAAAGATTCAAAATTTTAAAGATACGATATCAGTTCCTCCCAACTTGATCTGTACATTCAGTGTAGTCTCAGTCCCAATAATTTATTTTGAGACTGTAAACTAATGTTAAAGTTTATATGGAGAGGCAAAAGACCCAGAATAACCAACACAATATTGAAAGGAAAAGCACCAAATTGGAGGTTTTGTACTTCGAGATTTATTATAAAGCTATAGTAATTTAGGCAGTGTGGTTTTGGCCAAAGAATAGACAGATCAGTGGAACAGGGCAGAGAGGTCAGAAACAGACCCTTATAAATATAGTCCATTGTGCAATGGAGCAGGGCCAGCCTTTTCAACAAGTGGTGCTGAAACAATTGAACAACCCCATGTTTAAAAAAAAAAGAATCTAGACACAGACCTTAAACCCTTCACAAAAGTCAATGCAATGGATTACACATCTAAACATAAAATGCAAAACCATAAATCTCCTAGAAGATAATACAAGAGAAAACCTAGATGGCCTGGGGTATGATGACCTTTTGGATACAGTACCATGATTCATCAAAGACAGAATTGATACGCTGGATTTCATTAAAATTAAAAACTTCTGCTTTTCTGAAAACAATTGTCAAGAGCATAAGAAGACAAGCCATGTGCAAGGGAAAAATATTTGCAAAACACACATCTGATAAAGGACTGTTCTCAAAAGTATACAAACGAGTCTTAAAATTCAGCAATATGAAAACAACCTGATTAAAAAATATACCAAAGACTTTTTAATAGACATCTCATCAAAAAAGATACCAAACACAGCTGGCAAATAAGCACAGGAAAAGATGCTGCACACCCTTTTTTATCAGGGAAATGCAAATTAAAATAACAATAAGATTCTATCATAGAACTATTAGAATGGTCAAAATCTAGGATACTTATAGTACCAAATGCTGACAGGAATGTAGAGCAACAGAAGTCTCATCCATTGCTGGTGGGAATGCAAGAAAGGCACAGCTACTTTAGAAGACAGTTTGGTAGTTTCATACAAAGCTCAACATCCTCATCATATGATCCAGCAGTCATGTTCCCTGGTATTTACCTAAAGGAGTAGAATACACATGTCCACACAAAAACCTGCACATGGGTATTTATAGTAGCTTTATTCATAATTGCTGAAACCTAGAAGAAACCAATGATCATTGATAAGTGTAACAAATGGGTAAATCTTATGTTGAGTGAAAAGCCAGATTTAAAAAATTTTGAGTGCATACTGTATCACTGTGTTTTATACGTAAAGTTCTAGGAGACGAAAACTAATCTCTAATAATAGAAAGCAGGTCACTAGTTAGGGTATGGGGTTGTGAGGCTGAAAAGGGGATGGATTACCAAGGGGCATAGAGAAACTGGTTGATTACATGTTTGTTATCTGGATGGTGCTGATGGATTCGTAGATGCATACTTAAGCTTTAACTCGTCAAACTGCACACATCAAATACAGGGAGCAGTAAAAGTAGATTTAGAGTTGTCCTCTGGAATACAATATAATAATTAATAAATAATCAGGAATTGACTGTTTCACGTACAAAAAAAGTAAACTTACTTTTGCCCCACCCTGTATATTCAGTTTATTAGATGTCATGTATATTTCAAAGCTGTAAGAGATAACTGATAAACCCATGCTACCTTATTGGTAGAACTAACAGAAGAGGTTAACTTGTATGCTAGTGAAAGAGTTATTCCTCTAAAAAGGAGTGGATTTTAAGTAGTTCTTAAAATATGAATGGTAATCTAAAATTGTTGTAAAATAAAATTTTTTGAAATGAAGGAAAATATGTTGGTAAATGTAACTAAGTTGTTATGAACTATCAGGAACTATCCCTTGTTATTTTTGGACAACATTAGTGGAATCTTCATCAGTATCAGGCAAGAGACATGCAGTTTGGCTTGGAGATAATTTTTTTCCATCATTTTGCTAATCTACTTTCCTGATGGTACCTTACTGTAGAGGTTATATAGGAAAACCTTCCCTGACCATTTCAGTGCCTACTATAGAAATTGAAAAGTGGGAAGGCAGGATTGTCTTTGAGCAGGAAAATATACTGCTTATTATATGTTAACACTTGGTATTCTCACCTGTGTACCTGGTTTAAGTTGTTACTCTAACTTTGTAGAAAATTTTTTTTTTTTGCTTTATAAAGTTAGATAGTATTACCATTTCTTATTTTTGTTATTCTTTGTGTAATACTCTAAATAGTTAATTGTATATAGTCACTGCCTTATAATTTGTATGTGAACACATTTAGTTTTTCAGCTCTGTCTGCCTTTTAGACATGGGAAAGAGTGATACTAATTTTTTAAATGTATTAACTGTTTTTATTATTTGATTTTAGGTCCATTGCAAAAGAACTTGCAGACTGGCTTATAAGCAACAATGTAGTAGAGCATATATTTGGACCAAATTTACATATTGAGGTTTGTGGATGTTTAAGACTTCTCTGTTGTGTTAAGACAGAAGACTTTTAAAAAATTAACTATAATAAATTTTTCTTTTCCAGATTATCAAACAGTGCCAAGTGATTTTGAATTTTTTGGCAGCTGAAGGGCGATTGAGTACTCAGCATATTGATTGCATTTGGGCTGCAGCACAGGTACTGTTAACAGCTTACATTTATGGAGTGCCTCCTCATTATGTGTTCTAAGTGCCTTACTCCCCTATGAGACATGGAAAAAGTTAGGAGTAGAACATAAGAAGTCTGACTTCTAGAGTCCAAGTCTTTCTACTATATTACTGGTAAAATGAAAGGAAATGAGCCCTTGTTAGTGTGACTGGTTCAGTTGGTTGGATGTCACCTCTCAAACTTAAATGTCGCTGGTTTGATTCCCAGTCAGGGCACATATAGAAAGTAGCAGATTGATGTTTCCTCCTTGACGTCAATGTTTCTCTCCCTATCCTTTCCTTCCCTTTCCCGCTCTCTAAAAGACCAGAAATGAAAATTTATTTTAAAAAAATTAAAGGAAATTAATTAGTTGATTAGGGGTTCTTAACAAAACTATTTGGTTTATTAAGAAACATTTTTCTATTTTTTTCATTTATATACTAAATCCTTTTGGGAATGTTGTATCGGTATATTTCTTTTCTATTGTTTTCTTTTTTAATCTAATTTTTGGATAGGCATATATCCTCATGGTTCAAAATCAAAAAGTAAATAAATATAAAAGGATATATTGGCCCTGGCTGGTGTAGCTTAGTGTATTGAGCATGGGCCTGTGAAGCAAAGGGTTGCTGGTTCAATTCCCAGTCAGGGCACATGCCTGGGTTGCAGGCCAGGTCCCCAGAAGGGGACACATGAGAGGCAACTACACATTGACATTTCTCTCCCACTCTTTCTCCTTCCCTTTCCCTCTCTCTAAAAATAAATAAATAAAGTATTTTTAAAAAGGATATATTACATGTTTTCCTATTCCTGCCCTTGTCTCCCAGGCATACAGTTCATATCCTCTCAGGTGCTTCATGGATTTTCTATACAAATAGCTAATTGTAAGCATCTTTTCTTCCCTTGTCGTTGTCTTTTTCACAGATATCACATATTACATGGGCATGTCTTTTTTCCCTTAATCTATCCTGGAGATTATTCTATATCAATATATCAAACTTTCTTTTTAAAGATGTCATTGTACTTCATTATATGCATTGCACTATAATTTATGTAACCATCTTTTTCCATAGGTCTTATTTTACCACAGTCTTTTCTATTATACAAATGATACAATAAGTAGCTTCTAACATAGTCATTTCATCCATGTGCAGATATTATGTAGGATTAGTCTCTACTTAGAATCATTAGGTTAAAGCATGTATGTAATTTATTTTTGGTAGATAATGGTGTGATGGTGGCACATTTCCTTTATCTTATTTTTTAAGATATTATTTATTTCCTTTTTAGAGAGAGGGGAAGGGAGGAAGAGAGGGAGAGAAACATCACTGTGAGGAAGAGAGGGAGAGAAACATCACTGTGTGGTTGCTTCTTGAGCGCCCCCTACTGGGGGCCTGGCCCACAAGCCAGGCATGTGTCCTGACCAGGAATTGAACCGGCAACCCTTGGTTTGCAGGTCAGTGCTCAATCCACTGAGCCACACCAGCCAGGGCATCTTTTATTGTCAATACATTGTGTTCTGAACCTTCTTGGTATTTGCTAAACTGATTAATAAAAGGTGGTCTTTGGTATTTTAAATTTGCATTTCTTTTATATGAATCAAGTTGAAAATATTGTGTTTAGATGCCATTTTTGTGTTTTTTTGAAACTGTTTATATAGTATTTGTTATTTTCATTTTTATTACATGAAATTGGCCTTTTGTCTGTTACGAATTATGATATCTACTTTGTTGTCTTTTGCTTTGCTTAAGTTTGCTTTTGCTGATTATTTTCAAGTGTTTTGCTTCAAATTTGTGGTTGGATTTTTTTATGGTCTGCGGATATTAACAGTTCATGGAATCTGTGTATAAAATTTAGTATTTAAGTAAACAAAATATCTAAATTGTTATTTTAAACTCTTAAAAGTGAAATATCCACCAGAATGCAGTAATTATATTTCAAAATTACATATATGAAACAAGTCTGTGAGTTTTACAGCTTATTATTACTTATTAAATATGTAAAAGATTAGTTACTGTTACAAGTAATAACTGTTATAATAAAAATATACAAAAGATACTTTTGCACATTTTTGTAATTGATATGCTTGATCTTTGAAATGTTTTTACAAAAATAAAAAAATAAAATATTGTTTTTTTAAGTATATTTTATTGGTTATGCTATTACACTTGCCCCAGTTTTCCCCCTCTGTATTCCCTCCATTATGTACTTCCCTACCCTCCGGCATTCCCTCCTAGCCCCTTAGTTTCTGCCCATGGGTTGTACATACAAATTCTTTGGCTTCTCCATTTCCTATTCTATTCTTACCATGACACTGTATATTTAGTGTCTACTATTCATGCCTCTTATTCCCTGTACCTTTTTACCCTATTCTCCCCTCTCCTCTTCCCTGCTGATAATACTCCTTGTGATCTCCATTTCTATGATTCTATTCCTGTTCTAATTGTTTGCTTAGATTTTGTTTTTGTTTTTTAGGTTCAGTTGTTGATAGATGTAACTTGTCATTTTACTGTTCATAGTGTTTGATCTTTTTCTTTTTCTTAGATAAGTCCCTTTCACATTTCATATACTAAGTGCTTGGTGATGATAAACTTCTTTGACTTGACCTTATCTGGGAAGCACTTTATCTTCCCTTCTATTCTAAATGATAGCTTTGCTGGATAGAGTAATCTTGGATGTAGGTCCTTACCTTTCATGACTTGGAATACTTCTTTCCAGTCCCTTCTTGTAAGGTTTCTCTTGAGACATCAGTTAATAGTTTTATAGGAACTCCTTTTTAGATAACTGTCTTCTTTTCTCTTGCTGCTTTTAAGATTCTTTTCTTTTCTTTAATCTTGGGTAATGTAAGTGTGATGTGTCTTAGTGTGTTCCTCTTTGGGTCCAACTTCTTTGGGACTTTCTGGGCTTTCTGGACTTCTTGGAAGTTTTATTTCCTTTGCCAGATTGGGGAAGTTCTGCTTCATTATTTTTTCAAGTGAGTTTTCCATTTCTTGCTCTTCCTCTTCTCCTTCTGGCACCCCTGTGATTCAGATGTTGGAGCATTTGAAGTTGTCCCAGAGGTTCCTAAGCCTCTCCTCATTTTTTTGAATTCTGGTTTCTGCATTCTGTTCTTGTTGAATGTTTATTTCTTCCTTTTGCTCCAAATCATTGATTTGAGTCTCCCAGTTTCCTCCTCTTCACTGTTGGTTCCTTGTATATTTTTCTTTATTGCACTTTGGGTAGCCTTCATTTCTTCCTTCATTTTGAGAATGAACTCAATCATTTCTGTGAGCATCCTGATTACCAGTGTTTTGAACTCTGCATTTGATAGGCTAGCTATCTCTTTGTTGCTTAGTTGCTTTTCTGGAGTTTTGATCTGTTCTTTCATTTGGGCCATATTTCTTTGCCTCAGTGAAACTATTGTGTTGTAAGGGGTAGAGCCTTAGGTGTTCAGCAGGGCAGGCAACCCACATCGTTGTGTTGTGGTGCTGTATGTGGGGAAGGGGTCTGAGAGGGAGCAATGCTGCTTTCTTGGCTCTTGTCTGGCTTTCAGTCACTTCCTCTGATACCCACAGGCATAATGCGCCCTTCTGGTGCTAGTTCCAGGGTGGGTAGTTTTGTGTTTGTACTAGGATCCTGAGGCTCTCTCCAACGTACTCTCCTGTAAGGATGGGAGTTTCTTCCAGTGCTGCAATTGCCACAGGTTCTTACAGCCAGTGATTTTTGAGGTTTTAGTGTCCTATGCTGGAACCCTGGGTTGTGCTTTCTCTCTCTCTCCCCAGTTGTTCCACCCAGTTTATCCACATGGAAATCTGGGACTGCCAGCCGCCGTCTCACCCACATAATACTCCAGCCACAGTGTTGCTGGTCATCCTTTCTACCCTAGGGCCTGTCTTCATCTCTCCTGTGATCTGGATGTTTCTTTAACTCCGTGGGTGTTGGATTTCCATACAGTTGGATTTTCTGGCCATTCTGGGTTTTTTTTTTTAAAAAAAATATTTATTTATTTATCTTTAGAGGGGAAGGGAAGGAGAGAGGAAGAGAAACATCAATGTATGGTTGCTTCTCGTGCATCCCCTGCTGGGAACTGGCCCCTGCCGGGAACTGGCCTGCAACCCAGGCATGTGCCCTGACTGGGAATTGAACCGAGATCATCTGGTTCGCTGTTTTTAAGTTTGTTGTCCTTGTTTTGATTATGTGAGAAGGCGAAGTGTATCTATGTACGACTTCATCCTGGCTGAAAAAAATTTTTTGAAATGCACACTGATGTGATGACAGCGGTCATAATACACTAACAGAGTAGTTTTGAATGAAGTTCAAAACAACTAAGTGCTACTAGAGTCATGTTAAGGAAGAAAACAAATGAACTTTTTGGCCAATTCGTGTAGCAACCACCTGGGCTTTTAAAACAAACACTAAGACTTTAAAAAATACAAACTGTATTAAAACTTTTTTGTTACTAGATTATTTATTTATGTAGGGTAATTATTTTTTACTATTGTCTCTACCTTTATTTTGTAGTTGAAACATTGTAGTCGTTATATACATGATTTATTTCCTTCACTCATCAAGAATTTGGATCCAGTACCACTTAGACATCTTCTCAATCTAGTCTCAGCTCTTGAGCCAAGTGTTCATACTGAACAGGTAATTTATTCAAAATGTAATGATATATATTTTACTAATATAAAAATTTACTTGTGATTCATATAATTTAACCTGTAGTTTATTATGATTAGCATTTCAATTAAGGAAAAGGATATTAAATTTATTACAATGTTGCCTAAAACCTCTAATTTCAACCTTTCTTCTTTTTGTTTTTTAAGACATTGTACTTGGCATCGATGTTAATTAAAGCATTATGGAATAATGCACTAGCAGCTAAGGCTCAGCTATCTAAACAGAGTTCTTTTGCATCTTTATTAAATACCAATCTTCCCATTGGAAATAAGAAAGGTTAGTAAAGTATAATGTGTTTTTTAAAGTAAGATATCCAAGGTTTTATAGCTCAAATTTGAAGTAGTTTCTGCTAAGTAGTTCAATCAGTTCAACCTTAATTTCAAAATAAGTTTGAGATAGGCACCATAGTGTTTGTGAAAGTGTAAATAAATTGGGGTTAGTTCATCTTTTTTACTCTCATTTCAAGTATTTTATATATATGCTTTTTACATGTATGAAGCTTTTTAGGACTCTCTAAAACTTCATCAACTTTACCCCAATTTTTGTCACCTGGTACTGTATACTACTCTTAGGCTTTTCTGTGCAGGCACCCACAACTACTACTGCAGGTGGTAGGGACTTAATTACTGCAGATTTCCCTGCCTGTATCTTATTGATTATGTAATAAGAACAACTGATATGCTGTCCCAAGTAAGCTGAGTCATTTAGAATATTTCCCTCCTGTTTTTTCCTTTTCCTTCAGAGGAAGAAGAGCTGAGGAGAGCAGCTCCATCACCTTGTAAGTTGGGTCTTAGAAGTGCATGGCAAGATGACTTATACTCATGTTGACGATGGTCATTAGTTAATTGATTTTATATATTTTCATCAGAGTCATTAAGTTCATTTTGAGCAGAAGATGTAAATCTTTAACTAGTTACCCAGCTCTCCCTTTTTGTTTAAACTATTAGTATCTTGGTTTAATTTGATCCTCCTTGACAAATGTTATATTTTTGACTACTTAGCATGAAGCTTTAGTAAATCAAAGAATTAAAGAATTGTGTCATTCTGATAGGTCTATGTTAATATACATTAGAAATAAAACAAAAAATCTATTTAATGTAGGGTCACCTGCAGCTAGCCCTCAGAGCAGTGATAACAGTGATACGCATCAAAGTGGAGGCAGTGACATTGAAATGGATGAGCAACTTATTAATAGAACCAAACATGTGCAACAGCGACTTTCAGACACAGAGGTATGAAAAATGTCTGCCCCACCACCCTATGCCACCCCAAAGTGATTTTTGGATTTTTGCCATATGTACCTTTGAACTAGGAATATAAACATGATATATTTTTAGGTCTTATCTCTCTTTTAAGAGGCCCTCAATAAAAGGACCTCTTTTATTGAGGTTCTTTACTTTGAGTTTTTCATTCCATTTGTATTGTTCAGAGGAATGAGTCAGGACTGTAGCAGCCTTTTAAAAAGTATATTGTGTTAATATCAGTTATTTTTTCTTACTAGTGTAAATATTTAGTTAAATCTATTTGTCTCTAAATACAGGAATCCATGCAGGGAAGTTCTGATGAAACTGCCAACAGCGGTGAAGATGGAAGCAGTGGTCCTGGTAGCAGCAGTGGGCATAGTGATGGCTCTAGCAATGAAGTGAATTCTAGCCATGCAAGCCAGTCAGCTGGGAGCCCTGGTAGTGAGGTACACTCAGAAGACATTGCAGATATTGAAGCCCTTAAAGAAGAAGATGAAGATGACGATCATGGTCATAATCCTTCTAAAAGTAGTTGTGGTGCAGATCTTCGGAACAGAAAGTTAGAAAGTCAAGCAGGCATTTGCTTAGGGGATTCACAAGGTCCATCAGAAAGAAGTGGGACAAGCAATGGAACAGGAAAAGACCTGGTTTTTAACACTGAGTCACTGCCATCGGTAGATAATCGAATACGAATGCTAGATGCCTGTTCACACTCTGAAGACCCAGAACATGATATTTCAGGGGAAATGAATGCTGCTCATATAGCACAAGCATCTCAGGAATCATGTATTACACGCACTGGGGACTTTCTTGGGGAAACCATTGGAAATGAATTATTTAATTGTCGGCAGTTCATTGGTCCACAGCATCACCACCATCATCACCACCATCATCACCACCATGATGGGTAAGTCTGCTAAAAATAAAAACATAAAAAAACATAAAACTTATATTTCCTTCAGGGAAGTAATTCCAGCTTGTATTTATTAATTTATAATTATTATAAATGAATAGATCAGTGCTTTTCAATAGATCTGTAATGTAAACTATAAGTACATACCAAAAATGTAGAAATTTTAATTTTCTGTTGGGTATATTTTAAAAAGCAAAATGAAGCAGGAGAGATTAATTTTAATTTTAAATTTTATTTTAAGCAATAGTATTAGTATCTACAATATTTTATACTTATAATACATCTCCGTTTAGACAAGCTACCTAAAAAATTATTTTTGCCTTGATTGGTGTGGCTCAGTGGATTGGACATCATCTTGCAAACCAAAAGGATATGGGTTAGATTCTGGGTCAGGGCACATGGCCTGGGTTTGCAGGAGGTGTGGGTGGCAACTGATAGATGTTTTTCCCTCTCTTTCTCCCTCCTTTCCCATCTCCCTGAAATGAATAAATAAAATCTTAAAAACAGTGTTTTTTTCCTTTTAAATTACAGTTGACTTACATTATATTAGTTTCAGGTGTAGAACCTGTGATTAGACATTTAATAACTTAAGAAGTGATCACCCTAATAAACCCATTTGACACCACATACAGTTATTAAAGTATTATTAATTATATTCCCTATGCTCTTACTTTATAGCCCTGTGACTATTCTATAACTACCAATTTGTACTTCTAAATCGCTTCACTGTTTTCACCCATCTCCCCAACCCCTCTCCTGTTGAGCAACCATCAAAATGTTCTCTGTATCTATGAGTCCATTTCTTTTGTTTGTTTATTTTGCTTTTTAGATTCTACATATAAGTGAAATCATCTAGCATTTGTCTTTTCTCTTTCTGACTTAATTCACTTAGCATTGTATCTCCTAGATCCATTCATGTTGTTGTGAATGGCAAGATTTCATTTTGTTTTATGACTGAAGCCCAGTGGTACAGCCTCCCTGATCACCTGAGATGGGCGCTCCAGGTGTGCCCCAGTGTGGGCTACATTCACTTCCCTGTGTAGTTGAGTCTTGATTGCTGTTGGCACGTCACTGGAAGGGATTGACCCCCAGGCCATTCAGCTACAAGGATTGGCTGTGCGTATGGCGAAGGAGCTGCTCTGCAGGGGCTGACCCCGTAGAGCAGTACTTGCTTCAGTGGGGCCTTGGTGCTAGCTGAGTCTGCCCCTTGTGTTGTTGCTTGTGGAGGTGGTTGAGTTGTAATCCAGTGTGGTCTGAAACTATCCGCTGGGTACACTGGTTCTGAGGCCTCCCAAGAGGTGCAAGGGCAGCCACAACCTATATCCTGGTCAGGGCCACCTAGTGTGAGCTACAAAGCAATCTTCAGATAGCTGCTACCTTGTGCTCGTATGGGATATAGAGAGTGCTGATGCTGTTTGAGAAATTTCATGAAAGCTTGAAATGTGAACCAAGAGAGGCTGTTTGTGTGGAACAGTCCCTGGAAATGGCTTGGGGTCCAAAAGTTGCGTGGGTCAAGATCTCAGGTGGGTGGAACATTGTTAGCCTAGTTGATGGAGACTCAGATATGGCATTGGCCTGCTAGCTTTGTGGGTGGAGGGCTCTGCAAAGGGATAACAGCCTCTGCCAACACTTCTGTCTAGGAGAAAGCTGCTCCTCCAGCCTTTGTCCTGAAGCCAGACAATTCAGTTCCTCCCCATTTGTCCCTGGCACCTTTCCAGCAGTTCCCCCAGCAGTGGAGCTCATAGAGAGTCTGAGTGAGTCAGTGTGCAAGCCCTTTAAGAGAAAAGTCTAGGAATCCAGGAGTCCTTTTGTCTCACTCAGCCATAGTCTCTGCTGGTTTTTATAGCCAGAAGTTATGGAGATTTCTATTGCCATCACTGGAATCCTGGGCTGAGGGTACTGATTGATTGGGACTGGGATCTTTTTTTTAATGCTTTTGAAGTCCTCACTAAGTTCCTTGAGCATCATTATAACCTGTATTTTGAACTCTTGCATCTGATAGGTTGCTTATCTCCATTGCATTTAGCTCTTTTTCTGGTTTTGATCTATTCTGGCATTTGGGCCATGTTTTTTGACTCCTCATTTTGGCAGCCTCCCTGTGTTTGTGTCTGTGTATTAGAGCTGCTTTGACTCCATGTCTTGGTAGTGTGGCCTGCTTTAGTAGGTGTCCTATAGAGTCCAGTGACACTGCCTTCTCTGTCACCCAACCTGGGTATTCTAGGTGCACTCTTCATGTGTGCTGAGTACACCCTACCCTCCTTTTTTAGTTGCTCCTTGGATGCTGTTGCAGATCAACAGGAGAGATTTACCTAGGCTAATCAGTTGCACAGATTGGCTGTGACCACTTATGACAAACCTCCACCCACTGTGAAGGATGAGTTGTGCAGGGGCAGGGTGTGGTTCTCTGACATGGTCTGTAGCTGTCCAGTGGTTGTGCTCACCCTGCAGTTTCCAGGTGGTAGAGGCCATGGTTAGCCCCTACCTGTGTTTTGCTCTGGGCCACCCTGCCTCAGCCATAAAGCAGTCTGAGATGGCTGCTAATTGTGCTGAGCTTGGAGATTTCCAGGCAAAGCCAAGCTGTGAATCTAGGGTAGGGGATGCTAGTACCAGGCCTGGGGCTCACTGAGGCCAGCTGTTGCTTGTTTGAGTGGATTTTGGAAGTTGTAAAGCATAAGCCAAAACCAGCCATTCATATGGAAAAGTAGTTTGGGTGGGCTCATAAATTGGGTGGGGCAGAGCCTTTGGGGATTTCCAAGGAGGGTCAAACAAAGCCAGGTGGATAGAGTCTCAGGTATTGCAAGAGCTTACCAGATCTTCGGGTGGAGGGTTTAGAAAAGGGAAAATGGTCTCTACTTGCCTTGATGCTAGACACTTCAGTTTCTCCCTGTATGTGACTGATGCCTTTCAAGATGCTTACCCAGTGCTGTATCTCAAAAGGATTGAGTATGAGTAAATGGGTCCATGTGTGGGTTCTTAAAAGAAACTGCTTGGGGCTCTAGAAGTTTCTTCCACCAACTCGATCCCTGCTGGTTTTTGTAGCCAGAAGTTATGGGGACTTATCTTCCTGGTACTGGAACCCTGGGCTGGGTTCCAGGTGTGGAACTGGAATTCCTTGCTCCTGAGATAATCCTCCTGAATTTTTATCCACCACACGTGGGTGAGAGAGAGTCCAGCCCATTACGCATCTGCACCCCTCATACCAGTTTGGATGGATGTGGTTTTTTTTAACTCTGTAGTTGTCAGACTTCCATTCCACTCAATTTCTGATGATTGAGTCATGGTGGTTCTGTTTTTTAGTTGTAATTTTGATGTAGTTGTGGGAGGAGGCAAGCCATGTGTGCCTATGCTGCCATCTTGAACAGAAGTCCTCCTGTCTTGATTTTTAATCACTATAGGTGGGGTGTGAGACCAGCACATTTCCATTTTTCTATCCAAGCCCAAAAGTGGCTTCTTTTTTATATCTTTCTGTTCAGCAGATTTCAGGTGTTTTGGATATTGGTTATTCTTTAATTTACTTGTCATTTTGATGTGGTTGTGGGAGGTTCGGAGTACTGCATTTACCTACTCTGCCATCTTGACTGGAATCTAGACCAGCCACTTCTTATGTATTCAGTGGCCACATGTAGTTTAGTAGCTATCATTGGATAACACAGATCTGTATTTTCAACTGCTTATAATAATTTCTTATGAGCCAGGTATAACACTGCTCATGGGAATTTTCACAAAAGTGTGATTCTGAAAAGGGAAATTGTACACATATTATAATTTTAGGGTGTTTTAATAAAAGGATAAAGCTTTACCCTGGTTGGTGTGGCTCAGTGGGTTGAGTGCCCCCCAAGAACCAAAAGGTCACCAGTTTAATTCCCAGTTGAGGCACATACCCTGGTTGCAGGGTAGGTCCCCAGTTGGGGAGGTGTGAGAGCTAACCAATTGATGTATCTTACACACATCAATGCCCTCTCTCTCTTTATCATTCTCTTCCCCTTTCTCTCAAAAAATAAATGCAATCTTTAAAAAAAAAGATAAACTCTCGGCATAAAACTTTTTATCTGTGAAATGCACCTATGGTATTTAATAGTGATTTTCTCACTAGTGTTCCAATATTAGGCAAAGTACTTAATTTTTCTGTTTATCATTTTCTCATCTATAAAATAGAACAGTACTGTCAATACTTAGGTCATTTACTTATTGTGAGCATTTCATAGGCTAACGTCATTGGAATATAGGAACTCCGTATACGTGGTCTGTCCAGAAAAAGTCCAGCTATTGTTAATATAACAGCAATTTGCATGACATCATTGTAACCTGACAGCCAAGGAGAATGGACTGGAATGCACCTGCATGAACAATGATGACTTCACTGTACTAGTCAGTGTGGACAGTAAACACCCATTGAGTGGACATGTGTATTGTGTGACCATCACATTCAAAATGAATGAGTGAGTAGAGCAATGAATCTGCATCAAATTTTGCTTTAAGCTTGAACATTTCTCTGCGGAAACTATTTAGATGATTCAGAAGTCCGCAGCTACTGGCATCTGGTGATTGGCAGCTTCAGCACAATGTGCCCGCTCATGGAACATGTCTTATGCAAAATGTATTGGCAAAACATCAAATCACTCAGGTTACTCAGACCCCCTACAGCCCAGATTTGGTTCCCTGTACTTCTGGCTTTTCCCAAAGCTGAAATCACCTTTGAAAGGGAAGGGATTTCAGACCATTGATGAGATTCAGGAAAATCCAAAGGGGCAGCTGCTGGCAATTAGGAGAACACCTAACCTGTGTCAGGTCCCAAGGTACCTACTTTGAAGGCAACTGAGGCATCATTGTCTGTGTACAGCTTTTCTTGTATCTTCTTTAATAGATGTCTCTATTTTTCATGTTGTGTAGCTGGATATTTTTCTGGACAGACCTTATATGTTGCTATTTATTATTACTGTTATTCCAAGTAGTTGTGTTTGAGTTGATGAAATAATGAATATATGTTTTATCAGGATGAGTATTCTTAGATTTGACAATTTGCCAGGCCTTTCAGAATTCAGTTTGATTATTGGGGAGAAATACATGTTCACTGGTACTTGTATTTCCTTTGGCACTTTATTTCCTTTGCTTGTTATCATTAATTCAGTTTAAGATGATGTTTCTCAGCCTTGGTACTACTGACATTTTTGGACCAGATAATTAATTGCTTTGTATTCCCAGCAGTGTGAGTGCTGCCCTGTGCATTGTGGTACATTTAGCAGCATCCCTAGCCTCTATCGCTGGATGCCAGCATTATGTGTCCACTTTTGATAACCAGAAATGGGCCTAGATGTTGCCAGATAAAGTCCCTCCCAGGGGCCAGAGTCACCTGTGATTGAGAATTACTGGTTAGGGTCTGACATTATAGATAGACATTCTATATCTATGCACTCCTTTGAGAGCTCATACTGAAGATGAAGGAATTTGTTTCTAAGACTGAAGTGAAAAATAATTGTCATATTGTAAATGTCTTTTAGTCTTCTAACCCAAAACTAACCCATGATCCCAGAAGACATAATGATTTTGTTTTTCTTAGCATTTTGCATATTCTTTGTGGATGGTACTACTTGTGAGTCTAAGTCACTTGTGAACTTTTCCTTATTTTATTTTTTCATTCTTTTGTCTTTATATCCTTAGAGCATCCAGTATAGTTATGTTTTAGAAGTGATACTTAAAAGATGTTTATTGAGTTAAAAGTTCCTCAGTTAACAACTTTTAGATTGCAGCCTTAAATTGAAATATTTTCCCGGTAGCTACCTTATTTGATTCTGTAGTCATATGAGTAAATGTAAGCAAAATTTAAAGTTCACATTGTGATTTGAGTTTATAGAATAATTATATAAAAGTGAGTTTCCTGTTCTTATTTAAAATTATTGTCTTTGAAGTTTTTGTGAAATTCGTTGATGGGTCAGGTAACGTGGGTATATTGTAAAATTAATATATAGTTCTGATATTGTGGTCTTTTTAGTTTTTGTAAAGCTGTTAACATATTATACTATTTAAAAAACAAATGTAGCTTTGTATTCTTGAGTGTAACTTGTGCCAAATGTTTTGAGAGATGTTTTTGGTATTCACAAACTCTGTTTAAATAATGTAATTAGTAATTTTGTGCTCTTCTCTGTGTTATAGGCATATGGTTGATGATATGCTAAGTGCAGATGATGTCAGTTGCAGTAGCTCCCAGGTCAGTGCAAAATCAGAAAAAAATATGGCTGATTTTGATGGTGAAGAGTCTGGGTGTGAAGAGGAGCTAGTTCAGATTAATTCACATGCAGAGCTAACATCTCATCTCCAACAACATCTTCCTAATTTAGCATCTATTTACCATGAACATCTTAGTCAAGGTAAGGTTCTGTAGTAAGTAAAATATATTACTTTCTTTAAAATAGGAATAATTTATATTACACTGTTAAAATGAATCAACAGTTAATATTATGATAAATGTTTTTGCCAAATAGTTTCATACGGTAGTTTTCTTTTTAAGGGAATGAAATTATTAAGAATATTCCATCAAGAATATAAAGGCTGCAGTTCCATCCAGAGATACTTAGCTAGAAGAAATATTTTTAAATGTATTAAAATTATAGGTTTGTATTGTAGAAAATAAATAACTTCATTACATTTTATATTCATAAATTATATGATCAAAAAGTAGATTACACAGGATCATATGTTATATTCTGTTTATGTAAAATGTCTAGCCTGGGGCTGGGAAGGGTTGGGGAGAAATAAGAGAAAAGGTGAGTACTAAAGGCCAAGGTGTTTCTTTCACCTGAGATGATAAAAAATCTTCAAAAACAATGGTTCTAATCGTTCTAAATGAATCTAAAAATATAATAGGACATAACAGCTTTAGAAGAATGGAGGCCAGAGGGGGTTAAAGAATAGTAGAAGAAAAAGGAGGAAAGAGAAAAATTAAGGGGAAAAATAGTTGTAGAACTGTAAATGTAAAGGTCTATATATCCAGCATTTTGCTTGGTTAGGTACCACCAGCGCTTGAAAACTTAAGTAAACCTGGTTAAGTAGATTTATTCTAAAAGTCATTATCAAACTTGGAGATAATAATTTGCGTGCCTTGGTGACAACTTAATTATTTCAAATGTTAATTGTACATAATCTAGATAAAGTTACCTTTTTAAAAGACTTTTTGCATTATTGTGATTGTGGAGAAGTGAATAAGATTTAAGATTGAGGTCATTAGATTTTGACACTGCATTATTAAATTTTGGCCATTCTATTTTTACTCCATTTGCCCTTTATTTAGTACTGTATGTGTTTTTACTACATGAAGTTAGAAGTTGAGTAAAATTATTAAATGTATTAATGTTGTCCAAATCTACCTTGTGTTATAACGTATTTAGTACTATAAAGAAGTCTTTCAAAACATTAAGATACTCATTTTGGAAGTGAGCAAAAGATTTGGGTAGTTAATTCATAAAAGAATATAAAGAAATGGTCGAGACCTGGCTGGTGTAGCTCAGTGGATTGAGTGTGGGCCTGCGAAGAATACGATCGCAGTTTGAGTCCCAGTCAGGGCACATGCCTGGTTGCAGGCCAGTTCCCACCGGGGGACACACAAGAGGTAACCATACATTGATATTTCTCTTTCTCTTCTTCCCTTCCCCTCTAAAAATAAATGAATAAAATCTTAAAGAAAAAAAGAAATGGTCAATAAATATGTGAAAAGATTCTCAGTATTTCTAGTCATCTATAAAATGCAAATTTAAACCAGAACACACCTGTTGGAATGGATAATATTAAGGCAAATGATAACGAAGGATACTAAAAATGTAGAGCAGCTAAAACTCTCATGCATAGTTAGTTTGGGAACTGTTTTTATAAGTTTATTATTAGGTTAAATGTGTACCTACCATATAACCTAGCAATTCCTTTTCTAGGTACTTACCAAAAGAAAGGAAAACATAATCACAAAAATATTTGTACATAAATGTTCATACCTGCTTCATTCATGAGAACCTGAACTGGGATTAACTGGTAGATAAATTATGGTATATTTATATAGTTTAATAGTAGTACTCTTCAATGAAAAGGAAAGAACTGCTGATAGAATGCAGCATGAAAGATAAATATCAAAAAGCATTTTTTAAGTAAATGAAGTTAGAAGAGTACACACTATATATAATTTATATGCATTCCTGTAATATTCAAAAGTAATTTATAATGGTTGAATTCTACTCATTGGTTACCTGAGGTTTGGTGGTCAGTTCCAGTTGTAAAAGATCACAAGGGAACTTTATGGGCTGATAGAAATGTTTTCTATCTCATCTTACATTATATATATACACATTCTTAAAAGATTTTTATTTATTTATTTATTTATCTTCAGACGGGAAGGAGAGAGGGGGAGAAACATCAATGTATGGTTGCCTCTCATGTGTCCCCTGCTGGGAACTGGCCTGCAACCCAGGCATGTGCCCTGACTGGGAATCAAACCATGGTTATTTGGTTCGCAGGCCTGCACTCAATCCACTGAGCCACACCAGCCAGGGCATTATCTTACATCATATTTTAATAAAGTTAATTTTAAAAAGTAAATACCAAACAAAAAAACACCCCAAAAGTCAAGCCACAGAGTGGGAAAAAGTATGTCTACCGAAGGGCTTATATCCAGAATATAAAAGAACTTTTACAACTCATTAGTAAGACTACTTAATTAAAAAGTAGGGAATGCTTTATTTCATCAAAGAAGGTGCATAAATGGCTAATAAGCAGCTCCACATCATTAATATTAGGAAAATACAAATAAAAATCACAATGAGATTCTATTTCATACCTATTAGAATGGCTGAAATAAGAGAGTGATCAAAGAATGTTGTGAAGTATGTGGAGGAGCAGGGACTTGTACCCTAATACAGTACTGGTAGGAATGTAAAAGGGCAATACCATATTAGAGAAGAGTTTGACAGTTTCTTTCCATTAAACATACATTTACCTTTTGACCCATTAATTCTACTCCTAAGCATTTGCCTAAGAGGAAGGAAAACAATACATCCATACAAAGACTTGTTATACAATATTTATGGCAGCATTACTCCTGTTAGCCCTAAACTGGAAACTATCCAAATGTTCATTAGCTGATGAATATGTAAACAAAGTGCACTATTTTCACATATGAAATATTATTCTGTAATTAAAAGGAACACACTACTGATAATGTGGTTCAACATGGATGAACCTCAGTAAACATTTTGCCAAGTGAACAAAGTTAGACATAAGACTATATACATACTTTATGATTCCATTTACATGAAATTTCTTCAAAAGGCTAATTTATTAAAAGGAAATTACTACATAAGGGGGTGGATAAACAGACCAGAGCTGGGGAATGGGACCAGGGATTAACTGTAATTAGTTATGAGGGAATGTTTTAGAATGGTGAGAGTGTTCTAAAACTGTGTTGTGGTTATGGTTGCACAATTCTCGTTTTAATGAAATCAATATATGTGTACAATCCAATAGGGAGATTTCATGGTAAAGCAGTTTAAAGACAAAGACAAAGGTTTTTACCTAATATAATAGAACTAGAGAGAATTTATTTAGCCTGGTAACTGAGAAAGTCTGAATTATTATATTGGAATCTTGAATATGAAGTTTTGGGCAAATCATCTCTAATCTAATTAAAAATTTTTTTAAATTTTATTTTAATTGTTGTTCAAGTACAGTTTTCTGTCTTTTACTTCCATCCCAACCCCCCGCCAGTGCTCCGCACCTTCCACCCCCTTAGTTTTTGTCCATGTGTCCTTTATACTTGTTCCTGTAAACCCTTCCCCTTTCCCCCTGAAATTCCCTCCCCTCGCCCCTCTGGACAGTGTCAGCCTGTTCTCTGTTTCAGTGTATTTGGTTCTATTTTGCTTGCTTGTTTGTTTTGTTGTTTAGGTTCCTGTTAAAGATGAGATCATATGGTATTTGTCTTTCACCGCCTGGCTTATTTCACTCAGCATAATGCTTTCCAGTTCTCATTAAAAATCTTTTTTTAAAATATATTTTATTGATTATACCATTACAGTTGTTCTATTTCCCCCCTTCATTCCCCTCCACCCGCACACTCCCTCCCCCACCATTCTCCCCCCTTAGTTTATAACCACGTGTCTCAAGTTCTTTAGATTCTATATTTCCCCTACTATTCTTGCCCTCCCCGCTATCTATTTTCTACCTACTGTCTGTGCTATTTTCTGTACCTTCTCCCCACTTCTCCTCCTCCCACTCCCCTGTTGCTAACCCTCCATGTGTTCTTCATTTCTATGGTTCCACTCCTGATCTAGCTGTCCTCTTGTTTTGCTTTTGTTTTAGGTGTGTTTGTAAATAACTGTGAGTTTGCTGTCCTTTCACTGTTAACATTTTTCATCTTCTTTTTCTTATATAAGTCCCTTTAGCATTTCATATAATAAGGGCTTGGTCATGATGAACTCCTTGAACTTGACCTTATCTGAGAAGCACTTTATCTGTCCTGCCAGTCTAAATGAAAACTTTGCTGGATAAAGCAATCTTGGCTGTAGGTCTTTGGATTTCATGACTTGGAATACTTCTTTCCAGCCCCTTCTTGCCTGTAAGGTCTCTTTTGAGAAATCCGCTGACAGTCTGATGGGTACTCCTTTGTAGGTGACTGTCCCCTTATCCCTTGCTGCTTCTAGGATTCTCTCCTTCATTTTGGTCTTGGCTAATGTAATTATGATGTGCCTTGGTGTGTTCCTTCTTGGGTCCAACTTCTTTGGGACTCTCTGAGCTTCCTGGATTTCCTGGAAGTCTATTTCCTTTGCCAGACTGGGGAAGTTCTCCTTTATTATTTGTTCAAATAAGTTTTCCACTCGTGGCTGTTTCTTTCCCCCTTCTGGTACCCCTATAATCCGGATGTTGGAATGTTTAAAGATGTCCTGGAGGTTCCTAAGCCTCTCCTCATTTTGTTGAATTCTCATTTCTTCATTCCTTTCTGGTTGGATGTTTCATTCTTCCTTCTGGTCCATTCCATTGATTTGAGTCCCAGTTTCCTTTCCATCACTATTGGTTTCCTGGACATCTCCCTTCATTTCAATTAGTTTAGCCTTCATTTGTTCCTCTAATTTGTGACTATAATCAACCAGTTCTGTGAGCATCCTGATAAACAGTGTCTTGAATTGTGCTTCTGAGAGGCTGGCAATTTCTTGGTTGCTGAGAGTTATCGGCTCTGGGACTTTGAGTTCTTCTTGCGCCATCTTTTGGGCTGTTCGTGCCTGTTCCGTAGCAGGATCAGAGCCCTAAAGTGTTTACTAGAGCATGGCAACTCAGTCGCTGGGTTGTGACGTTGTATGTGGGGACGGGGTCAAAGAGGAACAATGGCGTCCCATCTGCCACCTCCTGCTGCCACCTCCTGCCGCGGCCCCCACCGGTGCCCCAGCTGCCACCGTCACCGGGCCCATGCGTTTCATCCCACTGCACTCGAGTGTGCCGCCGCCATCAGCCCTCGCCCCCTGGGGCCTGCGTGGTCCGTCTCATTGTGCGTGAATGTTCGACCGCGGTCAGTCTGCCACACACCCTGACTGGGTCCGGGCTACCTGCACGCCTGGGTGGGGGGATCTGTCCTGCCCGACCCTGCTCGCTGGTGGCTCTGCCCCTCTTACCGTCCCCGTTGAACTGTTAGATGTAGTCGGACTTCCGTATAATTCAATTTTTCTGTCCTTTGGCTGTGTCTTTGTTCTCCAAACCTTTGTTGTATTCAAACTTGGTTGTGGGAGAAGGCACAGTGTTTCCACCTATGCCTCCATCTTGGCGGAAGTTCCTCATTAAAAATCTTTTAAATGTAGAAATACAAGACAGCTATACAGAGGTCAGTTAGAGGATTGTCCCTTGACTATAGAATTATTCCACATGAATTGTCTTCTTTATGCTCAATTTTGGTTTCAGGTATTTATGTACAGCTCTCTCAGCATGTGAAAAACATAAATCATAATTAGAAATAGTGAAGAGACTGAAAAGAAAATTCTTTTCACTTTAGTCTATTAAAATTTAAATAGTACTATTCTTGCCATACATAAAGCAACTATTGTGCTAATCTTACTGTTTTTATTTTCTTATGTAAAATATATTATTATGCTTTTGAATTGTTACCTTTGTGAATGTTATAATTTACTTCACAATTTTAGTCAACTGTTTTCCTTTATAGTGTGTTATATTTTGCCCCCTCAGGACCTGCAGTTCATAAACATCAATTCAACAGTAATGCTGTGACAGACATCAATTTGGATAATGTTTGCAAGAAAGGGAACACTTTGTTGTGGGATATAGTCCAAGATGATGATGCAGTAAGTTATTTAATATATGCAAAAGACTACAAAATTACCTCAAAATGTGATCAGGATAAACTGTAACTTTGTGTATTTTTTGTAGGTTAATCTTTCAGAAGGATTAATAAATGAAGCAGAGAAACTTCTCTGTTCCTTAGTATGTTGGTTCACGGATAGACAAATTCGAATGAGATTCATTGAAGGTTGCCTTGAAAATTTAGGAAACAACAGGTAAGTAGGAGTTTAGAAAATTTTAATGTAGTGGTCAAAGTTAATTTTGTGTATTGACTAGGTGTGGTGAATTCATAGCAGCTAATGTGCCATTATCAATCTATTTTTAGTAATTGTGGTTCTCATTTTAGGTTTAAAGACATCCTTCACAGGATTCATATTTTATCACCCAGTCTTGCTTTTTTTCAGCACTTTTTTGTCACTCTTGATTAAATCTTCTCCAAGAGAAACAAAAAAGTAGCAAAAGTAGTTACTCTCTTCTTTACTTTGGAACATGGTGTTCAAATTTACTCTATGTTCCTCAAATTTACTTCCTTTACTCTGTGTTCAAATTGTAGTTAAATGTTCTTGAAATGTGTCATATTACATGTAAAGGAACATAAGTGAAGTAAACTTAAGCTGCATGAAACATTTTGATGATGGCATTGTTCTTTCATTTGGGTATATCATCTGTGTCTTGAACTTCTGTAGTGTATAAAGATTTAGATTATTGTTTTTCTCTGTTTAACTCTGCCATATATTTATAGTCTTCTTATTGAAGGCCAAATGCTTACAAGTTTTTTTATTTTCTTTTTTGGTGGTCATTGTTTACTTCTGTTCTAGGGTATAACCTCAGGTTTTCCTTGTCTTATACTGCTTTGATAATGTTTCTTTTTCTGTGATAGTGAATTCAGTTATTAATTGAATATGTTACTGATATTAAATAATGTTTTCAGCTTAACTCTCCCCACAACTGATATAAATGTCTAATTTTACTGAATAATAAATTGCTTCAAAATTTTTTTTACCTACTTAAGTTACGAAGTGTATGTGCAATATTTTCTACTTTTGATCTTTAAGGGGCTATAATTTGGACAATCAAATAGAAAAATGTGCAGTTATGAGAAATCACTAATAAACCTCTCAGTGGATCAGTTGCCTCATTTGGTGTATAGTGTTTAAAAAGAGTGCTTTTAATGGCTGGATGATATTTCATCATGTATATGGGTGTTATAGCAGTTAACTTAAAAATACTGTGTTTTAAAAGTCTTTGTGGAACCAGTGAACAGTTTAAGTGGTGTTATAAATTTTATGTTCCTCCTACGTGCATTTACATACTCTGTGACTTTCCACCATTAAGTATGTGCCCTAAGAAACTCCTCCAGATAGTTAACAAAAGACACATTCAAGAATGTTCATGGTAGCACTATTCAAAATAAGTAAACATTCTTTGTGCAACCATCCAAATGCTAAAAACTGAATAGGAAGGCAAATCAAATTTTGGACTGTTGAGTGACATTAATAATGGATGGACTACAACTGCAGAGAGTAGCATGGATGAATCTCACAAGCATAATGCCGCATGAAAGAAGCCAGATTTATCTCTTTACTAGAACTTTATAATGTTTATAAACAGGAAGACTATTATAGTTAGTTAACAGGATAGTGGTTACTCTTGGGTTGTTAGTGACTGGAAAGGGGCGGAAAGAAAGCTTCTGGTATGCTGGTAATGATTTATTTCTTGATGTTATATTGTTTGCACAGGTATATTTACTTCCTAATACTTTGAACTGTCACTCAGGTTTATATATGTTTTTGCATGTATGTTGTACTTTTTAAAAACCTGTGTGAAAGATGAAATATCATATAGCCTGTTAGAGTCCTCTTTTCAGAGGTTATATAATGACATGGGCATATACTCACAGGCCAACTGTTATAAAGATGGCAGGCAGAATGTGAGACTGGAAAGTGGTTATTTTCTTCTAGGATTGAGTTAGTTTTTTCTTATTTGGGCTTTTCTATTTCCCATTTTTCCACCAAGAGCATATATTTATCTTATAAGTAAACTTCAAAGGGACAAAAGGAGAAATCTGTATATAAAATGAAAATTGTTAATCTGGATTTTTTATTAAGATTGAATATGTCCACCCCCCAAATTACCTGAAAATGAAATATTTTACATTTGTTTGAGGTGATCCCTGTACTTTAGTTGGTTACTTAGTGATATTTTTGAATAGCTAATGAACATAGCTATTGTGTTAAAGTTAGTTTTGTCCTCAAACTTTACTCCTTAGAGGGTTGCTATATCATGCTAGTCTTACTATAAAAGACATCAGTCCTGTGACTTTCTTCAGCCAATGACATATGTAACACATGCAGTGTATACCAGCTAAGCATACTAAAGTTACCATTGCAAATAAAAAAAAAATAGGCTCAAACATATTTTAATCATCACTAGTCTGGGTTTCCTGATACCAGTGGTTTTCAATAGGGATGATTTTCTTCCCAGACAGTATCAATGTCTTCCGGAGATACTTTTGAATGTTACACCAATGAGTAGGATTGGAAGTGCTGTCACAGGCTAGGGTTGCTACTAAACATCCCTCCATGCACAGGATAGCCCTCCTGCACAACAATGAATTATTTGGCCTAGAATGTCATTAGTGACATCAGAGTTTGAGAAATCCTATTCTAAACATAAGAATTCTTCCTCAGAACCCAGCTACCTTAATTTACCATCACAGTAAGAGAGGAAAGTTGCACAAGTGTGCTAATATATTTTTAAAAGATTTTATTTATTTTTAGAGAGAGGAGAAGGGAGGGAGAAAGGGAGGGAGAGAAACATCGTTGTGTGGTTGCCTCACACACCCCCCAACTGGGGACCTGGCCTGCACCCCATACATGTGCCCTGACTGGGAATCAAACCAATGACCCTTTGGTTTGCAGGCCAGGCCTCAATCCCATTGAACCACACCAGCCAGGGATAATATAAATAGGAAAGCTTTTCCTTATGTTAAACAAATAAGGTATTGTAACCTTAATTCATTTACCATTTTCCTGACATTTCACAAAAAAAATCACAGAGGTCTACTTAATGATGTTAATTTTTATGTGCTTATAGAGGTTTTTTGTTTCTTTATTTTCTCTATGCTAACCTTTTCATATTCTTTCTGGTTCCTCACCATGGTTTACAAGACCTCTGAATGTTTTTTTTTTGTTTGTTTTTGCTTTTCTATGGTCATATTACAACCTATTTTAAAGAATGAAGGTAGCTTTTTTTTTGAACAGTAGCTTGGACTCATTACATCTCAGGAAACAGATTTGAAAAAGAAAATTACAGTCTTCCATAAGTCGCTCATAAGTCTATGATTTATATGGACCCATTGAAAATACATTTTCTAAAATGCCTGCATTGTCTTTCTCTGCTATATGCAACATTCGCCTTGTGCACATTTATCCCTAGGCAGATTGGTTTATAAGGCATATAATATTTTGGCAATGCAGCAAGTTTAAAATTATAGAAACAGTAGAATATGTTTGAAGAATGTTGTCATAATAATGTGAGAGTGAGACAAAGTAGCTCCCACAGTAAAAAGTCTGTTACTTATCGGCTTAATGTTTGTACCAAGGATGAGTGATGTAAGATTGCTGTCCAATGAGTAGGGTTGGGTAATAGTCAAGCCCATTTAGTTTCTATGTTTACTAGAAAGCAGTCCACATCTGGTACCTTGCACCCCTGAAATTCTGCTTCCCAAGAGTTGAACTGAGACTCTGGGAATGACGTATCCAATGAGCTTTTTGCGGGGGGGGAGGGGCATTGATTTTTGTAGGTACTTGAACCCATGCGCTCAAATTTTTTCCTTCGTGTACAAATGCTTTTTTGAGTGAAATGATTGCATGTGTCAGGGATCCTGTATATAAAGGTTCAGTTAATTAAAAAATGGATGGTACTTTATACTTTCTTTATTATGTTTTTTCCTCCATATAACTGTATTATATAAAGGATTTCTTGTTAACTCTTGGTATAAATAGTTCATATGGAAAAAGACATAATACAATAATTAATAAATAGTAACACAAAAATAAACTCTGTTTTACTACTGTAAACCTACTTTTGCCCACCCCTGTATTATAATCTATGAGGCTGAATAAGTAGCATTTTGAAGAACACATTAGTTTTCTTAAAATATGCAGTCCTGGATTATGAAAAAGTTGTTCATACATGACTTTGTGAAGACCACCAGCAAATGTATTCATTCTACTACGTCAACATGATTGCCTAGTACAGCAATTTTCAACCTTTTTATTTCATGGCACACACAAACTAATTACTAAAATTTTGCCACACATGAAAAAAATGTGTTTTTGCTGATTTGAAAAAATTTTTATTAATTTTGATTCATTCACATTGGATGGCTATTGTCTGTTGGCTGTTGTCATTTTTTAACTTGACAATCTAAGAGAAAAGAGCTCAGTGCCCCTAACTCATCAGGTGTTACAGGTTTTAAAAATTCTTGAGTCATACTACTGTACTGTGGCACATAGGTTGAAAAATCTTTGGCCTAGTAGTTAATAAACTTCTGGTTACAACGAAAGCTCTTATACTCGGGCAAAGAACTAGGGAAGTTTAGAGTAGTGGCAGTTTTCTTGAGTCTAAAATTAGTATCTTGTTACTCTTGGTCATCGACCCTTTTTGACTTAAACATGTTGTTGTCCAGGATTGTAGTTTAGGTATTTTAAAAGTTTCATCCTTGGAAGAATTTTTGAAATACAAGTTTGAATATAACGTTTTTAAATTTAGTTTTGTAAGCATTCAGCTATCAAAGCTGAATTTCAGTTAATATTGAAATACTATTGTGTCCAAGCAAATAAATTATCTTCCTCATTTTGTATGTTATTAATTTTTAGTCTATAATTACATAACTTTATATCATTTTTCCTTTTAAATTTACCAGTTTAAATATAATATTGCAGTGTTTTGAGATCACTTTGAGTTTGAATTTAGTAATTTATTATAAAGTGTCTTTGAATTTATAACTCTTAAAGTGGCTTCTATATTGGAAATTTTTTAAGGTAAAAATTCAGAATTTTTCTGATAATCTTAGGAAAGATTTTAAAATGTTTTAGGATCTAATATTTAATCATTTCTTGATAATTCAGTGAGTATATAAAAATTGCAAAGAAAAATGTTCCACTTGGAGTCAGAGTAGAGGGAAGGTGGGTCTCATTTTCACATTCTTTCCATATTTCTGTTTTTGGTTTTTCTTCTTCTTTTTGTTTTTTTTCCCCCCCACATTGATATGTGAGAGAAACATTGGCCTGACCAGGGATCAAACCTATAATCTGGATACGTGCCCTGATCAGGGATCAAACCCGCAATCTTTGGTGCACAGGGCAATACTTCAACAAGTTGAGCCACCTGGCCATAGTTTGACTCTTCTTTTAAATGATCCACAGCATTGTCCACTCAACCAATGTCCATTCACCACCTGGCTTCCTATTTTCTAATGTCCTCTTATGCTTTCTTCTACATTATATTTTAGAAAATGAAAACATGTTTATTGTAGGAAATTTGGAGAGTAGTTTTAAACCATCCAGATTCTTAACACCATTGACTGCAAACAGATAATTTAATAAAATTGGCAGAAAACATATAATTATGGCCTGCTATAAAATTTGCCATAGTTTCTTATCTCTTTTTTTAAGAAATGCAGAAGTATAGGAGGCTCCTTTATTTTTTTTTAAACCCTCACTGGAGGACATGTTTATTGATTTTAGAGAGAGAGGGAGAAAAACATGGATGTGAGAGAGAAACATAATTGGTTGTCTCATTGGCACCCTAACTGGGACTGAATCAGCAACCCAAGTGCATGCAATGACCAGGAATTGAAAGAGTTCCTGTCATGGGATGATAATCCAGCCAACTCAGCCTTACTGGCAAGAGCGCCTTAGTTTCTTCTTAAAGAAAATAATAAATGTACCTCTTTCTAGTATTTATTTCTTTGTATTAGAAAACCATTATTGAAATTACACCAGGCAAACAATTTTCAAATATGCTCTTTTGATTTTAGATGAACTTTTTCTATATTTTTTCTTTTTTCTTGTGATATCTCTACTGATTTTACGCTTGTAAGGAAAGGTCAGTGACTTCAACCCATGTGCTATGGCACACTGGTGTGCCATAAGCATTTTTAAAACATGCAGCACCTGTCTGTTTAGTCAGGAGTACTGACTGACCTCCTTTTCCTTAGATTGCCAAATTAAAAAACGATAATAGCCAAGATAACAATAGCTGTCCTGTGTGAATGAATCAAAATTACACTGACTTTTGGCCAAATAGGCAAAGATAAAATTTTTTGGTTTGTTGCAGAATTTTAGTAATTAGTTTGTGTGTGCCATGAGATGAGAGTGTTTGAAAATTGTTGCCTTAGGTATATACATAAATGGAGTCTCACAGGGTTTTAAGAAACTGACAGGGTTTCGCCAGTCATATTTAAAAATATGCTTTAAGGCCTGGTAACTCTGGCTTAGTTGGTTGGAGTGTCATTCGTATACCAAAGGTTGGAGATTTGATTCCCAGTCAGTGCACATAAGTAGGTTGTAGGTTCAGACCCTGGGTGGGGGAAGAATAGGAGGCAACTGATCAGTGTTTCTCTCTTGTATCGATGTTTCTCTCTCTCTCAAATCAGTAAACATATTTTCAAAAATTTAAAGTAATGCACTTTAAAATGTTGATGTTTTAATAAGACAGTGTTTGCTCATTGAGCACACATTAATGGTAGATACACTAAATAAAGGAATATTCTTTAGATGATGATGATGAAGTGGAAAGGTGTTATTTATTGTACAATTGTCATGGTCATCTTTTCTGTTGACAGTTGAGGAAACATGAATATAGTGAGTGGAGTCTTGTAGGTAGATGTTTAGGTAAAGAGCATCGCCAAATAGAGGCAATAGCAGAGGCTCTGGAATGTGCTTGTGTGATTTGAAAGGATTGCGGGGGGGAAAAAAGATTAGAAGGAAATTAAGTTAGACTAAGAGGAGGAATAAGTACAATCACACAAGGCTTTGTAGTCCAATTTAAATACTTTGGATTTAATTCATAAGTAGGAAGTTTTCCCTTTAAATTCTGCTCCTGTATTCAACCACTGTTTTCCTCTCACTCAGCCCCTTACTGTGATATCCCTGGTACTCTTCTCAAAGAGTAGGAATTTGGGGGGACTTAACTTGTACACTAGACTTGTGGTTAGGGTGCCAGCTTTGGTCTTTCTAAAATTTCTTTCAGCCCTGGCTGGTGTAGTTTAGTGGATTGAGCTCAAGGGGTCACCAGTTCAATTCCCAGTGAGGGCACATTCTTGGACTGCTGGCCAGGTCCCCAGTACAGGATGTGTGAAAGGCAACCACACATTGATGTTTCTCTCCCTCTCTTCCTCCTTCTCTTGTCCTTCCTCTAAATAAATAAATAACATCTTTAAAAATAAAAGATAAAATAAAAATTCTTTCAAGAAGCTATATTGGCTTCTGAGCTTAAAAAAATCAGTATCTCATTAGTTTGACATTCTTTTGCGACTCACGGGGCCAACCTACTTGCTTAGTAAGACTTCTGGGATTTGTATGTTAGTATCTTACATACACTTCTTCCTTTGAGAACATAGGCATATTCAGATTTATTTGCATGTGAGTGGTTTCCTATCCCTTTTTGCTTGTCATAGTTGGTGTATATTGTGTGCTTTCATTATTAACATGGCTCCTAATGCAGTTGATTCTCAACTTGAAAGCAGATCATATTAAATGAGATTTAGAGAGAAAAATTGTAATTTGTATAGTGTGAAAAAAATGTTATCTACATTATTACTTTTCAGAATGTAGTCCACTAACCAGCATTTTATCACTAATGGTCTTGTTATAAATGCAAAATTTCTGAACCTGCTTTAGTCCTATTGAATAACAATTTGCATTTTAACAAGATTCCCTCAGGTGAATCAAATGTACATTAAATTTTCAGAAACCCACTCTAGATAATTTACCTAAGCTTCTGCTTCCAGTTTTCCTGGATTAAATTCTCAGAAATCCCCATGACTTGTTAAAGAATATATACTTTATGAAAAAAGTTTATTTTTAAATGTTCTTCACTTGCTTTTACACTCTGATATTTATAGTTTATTTTAGTTTAAAAGACTTAGATTGGTATTGTAAAATTTGATTTCTTGCTTTAGTATATAAAATAAATTTGTACGTCAGAAGAAAAAATTTGTAATATTTGTATGAGAAATATAAATGTAAATTTTATTAAATTCTTTTTTATTTAAGATTTTAAATAATTAAATTTCTGTAAAAAGCCAGAATTACTGATAGTAGTTAAAATTATTTTATTCTCTAAATACCTGTTTTTATTGTTTCAGATCGGTAGTAATTTCACTTCGGCTTCTTCCAAAACTGTTTGGTACTTTTCAGCAGTTTGGGAGTAGTTATGATACACATTGGATTACAATGTAAGTAAATAAAAGAAATGTATTTATTATAAAGATTTTTAAAAAATCATAGTTATCAAACAAGGTTTTGAATAACTAGTAGTTTTTATTTTGTATGTACTAGGAAAATTTGATTTTTGTGTAATTCAGATATTATTTTTAGATTTAACTGCTAAATCTTCCAGTTAGCCCCATAGAAATTATATCTCCATCAGCAGGAAAATCTTACTTTTTGTATTCATTGCAGTTGGAGAAAAATATTTTAGCAAGTAATGCACTAATTTTAGGGTGAAGATTTTTAGTATATGTGGCCATAGCAACTCCTGAAGAAGATCCACACTAAAATAAACACTCCAAGGTGTTTTTCATTTTACTAGAAATTGGTTCTAGACATTACATTATGTTAGAGATAATCTGAATACCACCCTAAACTCTTTTACCTTTATATAGAAATTATGATTAATGACTGTTAAGGAGTTCTTTCAAGGATAGTACTTTGTAAAATTGATTCAGCTTTTGGTAATATAGAGAAAGCTATCACAGGTACCTCATTGAATCTATAAGAGTATATTGCTTTATTCAAAATAGACTTTTGAGAGAGATTTCAGAGACATTTAAATTTTAGGAAAAATTAGACCTTCAATTCATTTTTGAAGTCAAATTGGATGGCTTTTTACCTAATATCTCAAATCTAAGATGAGGTAGTGAGAGCACTTGTATTTGTTTGTTTTTAAAATGAGTAACATTAAAAAAAAGAACACTTGGAAATCTATAGTTCTAAATAGGATGAAGTTCTTCTGAGTTATAACCCTTGCTTATTTACTCTTTCAAAGGAGATCTGTTTAATGTGGTGAACCTCTATTATTCTTTTAAAAGCATCTTAGTCCTCTTCAGTTAATATTACAATATGACTGTAGTGACTGTTGTATTTGTGAATGCCAGGAAGGTCCTTGAGATGCTAAACACAAGAATGGAGGAAAACATTTAGCATCCTTTAAGTACAAGAATACCATGAGTCCTATTTCATTGATGCTTCCCATAGTGTTTAAATGACTGAACTACAAAATTCTAAAGTATGAAAGGGTTTCTTGGTCTAATTGGTGATACATTGTGGGCATTTGAGGGAGTTCATGTTAAGGAGTAAGAAAGGGTGTAACAAACAATCTTGTAGAAAATTGTTAGAGGCAAACTGAATATTAAGCTATTAATCCTTACTAAGTACCTCAACCTAAGTATATTAGTTGAAGCCCTTTTAGCTTGTTCTTCAAACTGAATGTAAATAAGCTCAGTTAGTGACAGATCACAGGATTTTTAACATGAGACTGGAATCCTAAATCTTACCAGGAGTTCTCTTTTAAAAGAACCCTGAACTTCCTATGGTTAGTTGGCATCAATAATAGCCAAAACTTTAACTTACTGTGAGTCTTTTATGTGCAACAGCACTCAACATTTGGTACATGTTATCTCAAACTCTTATGACCCATAATTTGAAATTGGAAGCTGTTATCCCTGGTCCTCTTAGTTTTGTTCAGTAAAAAGACTTAAAGAGGTCAAGTTACTTACACAAATCCATGGAGCAAGTGTGTTAGAACTAGTTTTGTTTCTACCACTTGATTGTCATTAAATGATTGTAAAGGCAAGAGTAACTTCTTTTGAAAAGAGAGCTATAGCAAGAACATGTAAATTACATTAGAAGTTTTGGAATATTAATCCTTTTGTATTTGTACATTTAGCAGGTATATTGCTAGTAAGTAATGTGTGAGATAGATTATTGTGGAAGTAAAGGACCCTGGTGTCTCTGATTGTGTTTATCACTATTTCTTTTTTTATTTTAGTGTTTCTGATTATGTTGGAGCTTAATGTCTGAATATTTCTTTGATTTAAAAAGTTGTTAAAAAATAAACAAATTATTTATTGACAGTAAAAATTCTGATTTAGTAAGTTTATATTGTATGGGGTTCTGTATGCCAGGCACTCTGCTAAATTCTGCTAAATAATGACCAACGCACACAATCTATCCTCATATGGACTATATTGACTGTATCATACTATTTTTAATATATTGGGTAGGTCAAAAAGTTTGTATTTTTTTTCCATAAAGTAAAAGACACATTGTTCATTTTCACCAATAACTTCATTAATTTGGATACTTTGGGTATGTTGGTTATTTCCCGTGTGGTATAATGTTGTCATCAGCATCTGGGTTTGATCACTATCAACTTCAACTGGTCGACCTGACTGTGGAGCACTGTCCCTGGAGAAATCTCCAGCATGAAACTTTGCAAACCACTTTGGATATGTTCAATCAGTCACAGCACTTTCTCCATACACTGCACAAATCTTTATTTGCAATTCAGTTGTGTTTTTACCTTTCTTGAAATAACAAAGCATAATATGCTGGGAATATCATGTATTTTCTTCCATCTTCAATGTTAAAATGGCTGCACAAAAATTCACCGTTTTTTGATAAGTTTTTTAAAAATGCATGCTGTTATAACAGCTGTCACAATACAGTCCAACAAAATTTTTTTGAGTGAAGTTCATGAAAACTAAGTACTACTAGGACCATCTTATGGGGGAAAAAAAAACCAAACGAACTTTTTGGCCAACCCAGTAAATTCATGTTAGTCATTTATTTTTAGCACTCTGCCAGACATTTTATCCCCTTCACAGGAATGGAGTATTTTGAGATTAAAAAAATGATATTGATACTTTAAATTCATAAAAATGAAGGTGCATTGTTTTATATCTTTTCACAATTCAAGTACAAATACAACCTGTAGGTTTGGCAATTAAAAGATTTTGAATTTGGAGATTTAAAATATTTTTCCTGTCCTGTGATAGATTTATTCTCTTACCTATGGCTTTAAAATTATTTTTTTTCAATTGGTTCAGGTGGGCAGAAAAAGAATTGAACATGATGAAGCTTTTCTTTGATAATTTGGTATACTATATTCAATCTGTAAGAGAAGGAAGGCAAAAACATGCACTGTAAGTATCTCTGAAGTTAGTTAATGTAAGTCTATTCTCTGAAAGATAATTTTCTAGTGTTTGTACTTTTATATAGTAAATAAATATAAACATTTCAATTGTAAGAATTTAAGAGAAAGGGTCTTTAAAAAAATTTATTTTATTGATTACGCCATTACAGTTGTCCTATTCCCCCCCCATTCCCCTCCACCCTGCACACCCCCTCCCCCACCATTCCCCTCCTTTACTTTATGTCCACATGTCACGAGTTCTTTAGATTCAATATTTCCCATACTATTCTTGCCCTGCCCACTGTCTATTTTTATTTACCGTCTATGCTACTTATTCTCTGTACCTTTTTTCTCCTCCTCCCACTTCCCTGTTGCTAACCCTCCATGTGATCTTCATTTCTATGATTCCACTCCTGATCTAGCTGTCCTCTTAGATTGCTTTTGTTTTAGGTGTGGTTGTTAGTAACTGTGAGTTTGCTGTCCTTTCACTATTCATATTTTTATGTTCTTTTTCTTAGATAAGTCCCTTTAACACTTCATATAATAAGGGCTTGGTGATGATGAACTCCTTGAACTTGACCTTATCTGAGAAGCACTTTATCTGCCCTTTCATTGTAAATGAAAGCTTTGCTGGACAGCAATTTTGGATGTAGGTCTTTGGATTTCATGACTTAGAATACTTCTTTCCGGTCCCTTCTTGCCTGTAAGGTCTCTTTTGAGAAATCCGCTGACAGTCTGATGGGAACTCCTTTGTAGGTGACTGTCCCCTTATCTCCTGCTGCTTCTAGGATTCTGTCCTTCATTTTAATCTTGGCTAATGTAATTATGATGTGCCTTGGTATGTTCCTCCTTGGATCCACCTTGTTTGGGACTCTCTGAGCTTCCTGGATTTCCTGGAAGTCTATTTCCTTTGCCAGAGTGGGGAAGTTCTCCTTTATTATTTGTTCAGATAACTTTTCCACTTGTTGCTCTCCCTCTCCCCCTTCTAGTACCCCTATAATTCGGATGGTGGAACATTTCAAGGTACCTTGGAGGTTCGTAAGCCTCTCCTCATTTTTTTGAATTCTTGTTTCTTCATTCCTTTCTGTTTGGTTGTTTCTTTCTTGTTTCTGGTCCACTCCATTGATTTGAGTCCCAGTTTCCTTCCCATCAGTATTGGTTCTCTGTGCATTTTGCTTCATTTCAATTAGTTTAGCCTTCATTTTTTTTCATCTAATTTGTGACTAAAATCAACCAGTTCTGTGAGCATCCTGATGACCAGTGTTTTGAACTGTGGGTCTGATAGGTTGGCTATCTCTTGGTTGCTTGGAATTATTGGCTCTGGGGCTTTGAGCTGTTCTTGAGCCATAATGTTTTGATCTGTTAGCACCAGTTATGTGTGAGGGGCGGAGCCTTAGTGGTTCACCAGACTGGGGCAACCAAAGTTGCTGGGTTGTGATGCTGTATGTGGGGGCGGAGTCAGAGAGGGGCAATGGCGGTCCCCTCTGCTGCTTCCCGCAGGCCGCTGGGGCCTGTGTGGTCTGTCTCACTGCTCGCTCCTTCGCCTGGTTTTTCTGCATGTGCATGTGTGACCTCGGTCAGCCAGCCGTCTTGTGCCCTCACTGGGTCCGCCCGTTGCTACCCCAGGCCTGGTATCTGCCAGCTGTCACCTGCATGACTGGGTCGGTTTGGCTGATTTTTTTCTGCGTGATCCCACTCCGCTAGCCATTGACTCTGCCCCTCTTACTGGTCTGGCTGAAATGGTTCGTTGTTGGACTTACGTGCAGTTCAATTTTCTGTGTTTTGGTTGTGTTTTTGTTACTAAAACTTTGTCGTCTTTAAACTTGGTTGTGCAAGGAGGCACAGTGTTTCCACCTATGTCTTCATCTTGGCCAGAAGTCAAAAAGGGTCTTTTTTTAAGTTGAAGAATTTTATAACAGTTATTTTTATAATAACAATTTTCAACTTTACGGAAAGTTCAACTTTTGGAAATTTCAACTTTAGTTCAACTTTACGGAAATGTAGGCTATATAACGTGTGATTTGGTTAACCTTCAGTAGTACATTCTGTTCTAAGTCATTGCTTTCAGGAACTAAAAATTAAGTTTTTCTGCAGAAATTGTCTATATCCTGTTTTAATGTATTAAGGCTTTAATTCTTAGATGTTTAAATATTTATTTTCATACAAATTAATTAATTTCAACATTTTATTTTATTATTATAATTGGATGCTAGTATTAAAAAGTTTAGGACATGTCTGGAAAATTTAAAAACTGATGGCATAAAGTGTTAATATTTCATCATTAAAAATATTCTCTATATATGTTAAAATGACTTCGGATAAGACTTTGTAGAAGTTGGTCAGTAGTAGTGCTGTGTTTAACACTTCTTGTAAGGAGGTGCCTGCCTAGACATAAACATGTAAAAATGCTTTGAGTCAGTTGGTGGGGACTGATGACCAAATTGAGGAAACCATCTCCGTGCCAGTATCAGTATGTCAGCGAGTATGAGAAGTAGCACAGTATTTACTGAGAAGATAGACACGTGGGAAACTTCCCCATAGATGGAAGCTGAGTAGATTGGAGAAGTGTTCAGAAAACTCACAGACCTTTAAGGCGTACTTTTTTTCACCTGCAGAAATGAATTTACTTATTTTTTCCCACAAAACATATTTTTTTCTTCAGCCTTTATTGTGTCCGAGAGAGTACCTCCATCTTCCCACTAACCTAAAATTTGGAAACTTGGACCTTTTTTCCCCCAAACATGAACGATGATGATGTTGATGGTAAAAATAGCTAGTGTTCATTGATATTATGTGCCAGATACCATTTAAATATCATTAACTTCAGGAAAACAACCCATTTGATGTAGGCAGTCTCATTTTAATAGTGAAAACATTTAAGCTATGAGATAAATAACTTGCCCCAGGGCACACATTTTAGAAATAGTAGAGCTAGTGTTTGTATAATTCATTTTATAAACACATTTTATGAACAGTGAAATAATCTGTTTTCTATAATTCATATTCTTAACTCTTAACCTTGTACTGTCTTCAATCTCTAGTTAATCGCAATAGTAAAATGTGTTTCATGTCTTTTCACAAGCTGACATTTCTGTAAACACTGTTCTAGTTCTTTTAACCAGTATTCTTTCCTCAATCTGCCCTTAACGATTGTTAATTCCCTATTCTTATTACATTATGAAGGCAGTATGGTATTATTGAAAAGCACATGGGCTTAAGAATCATACAGACCTGGATTTAGATTACGAATCTAGTGTTTTGAACTTCTTTCAGTATTTACATTTCTCATAAGTTTCAATTTACCTTATTAATTTTTATAAGGAATAAATGAAATAATTCAGTAAATTGCATCTGGCACAAAGTAGATTATCTATAAATTGTAGTTACCTCACTAAAACAAATTATAGTACAAAGCAAACAAGAAACTTGCCCCTTAGCTCATTTAGATTCTTCACTGCATAAAAATGAAACTCCAGTTTTCGTTTTGTTTTGTTTTTAAGATTTTATTCATTTATTTTTGGAGGGGAAGGGAAGGGAAGGAGAGAGGGAGAGAAGTATCAGTGTATGGTTGCCTCTCCTGTGTCCCCCTCTGGGAACTGGCCTGCAACCCAGGCATGTACCCTGACTGAGAAGTTGAACCGTGATCCCTTAGTTTGCAGGCCCACACTCAATCCACTGAGCTACACCAGCCGGGGTGAAATTCCAGTTTTTTCAGCCTACTATTCTGGGCCTTCTAAAATTTGAACTCAACCAACCTTTCCTGGTCTATTATTCAATGATTTCATAAGGTATCCTATTCTACAAGGCTGTCAAATTATTTTTGAGGTATTTTCTTAAATTTATTCTATTCCATAGCTTTGCTTATAAAGTTACAACTGTACAACATGCATTCTTTTTAAATTCTGTTAAAATCCTAAGGGTTCTTCATAGTCTGTGTCCTTCTTTAATTATTATTATTGAAGCAGAGGTCTAGGATAACCGTGGCCTCCTGAATCTGAGCATCACCACACATCCTCTATAAAATATATAAGATCTAAAAGGAGCAGAAATTAAACCACAAATGACCTACATCTTTAGCATTTTTGGGTGACAGGGAATTCAAGTTGTCTGTTAAAAGAGAAATAAACCCTAAGTTACAAAAGAGCTCCTGCCACAGGCATAAGCCTGTGGGCTTAAAGAGCAGGGATGGAATTCTTGAGAGAGGGGAGTAGAGAACATAGATGAATCATCCTCAGAAAGAAAGTCCCAACATTAAGTGCCAAAAAATGAATACAGGTCTGAAGCTTGGTTATTTATAGCATTGGCTACAGGGTTTTTGCTTACTTTGCTAGTGGAACCAGAGGTGCAGCCTCAAACAAGCACTATTTCTTTGGTAAAAAAGATAGAGACGGAGTGGTGCTCTTTGGAGATGAGTTTTATTCTTTCCTAGGGTACACCAGCATATCTTTCCAATCCTCTGGCCCATCTTGTTGCCTGGAATCTTAGAGAATAAAACTGTAGAGCAGAGATGTTATCTGGACTATTTTGGTATAACTTCCTTATTCCTTCAGGCTGTAAACAGAGTTGTACATTCGCTACTCTTTGGTAAAGCGTATTGAGTTACGGCACATTATTTTTCATTTGTTCAGTGGAAACAGAGTTCTTTGAAGTGTGGAGGCAATGGTTCTGTTGTGGAGGTCAAAGAAGGGATGACAGAGGTTTATGCTTTCTCGAGTTATGGATTCCTTACTCTGAGATGTAAAGAACAAGACTTTTTTATTTCTTTTCATGTGTGTGACCAAAGTCCCTCAGACTCCACCTCAAAGTACGTCAAGGACTCTTACAAAATCTGTCCTATTAGGAAAGGATAAGGGGCTATTAATAGATGTACTTGAATTTTTATCTACATAGCATTTTAGTGTGTGAGTAGCTTATTATATTCCCCCTTCTCCTACCCCAGCCATTTTGCCATGTGCACTTTCATCTTTACAAAGGACGCTGCAACAGTAATGAAGCAGTGTTCTTCTTCTTTTTTTTTTTTGGCCAATATTAATTCAAAATAGTAAAGAGCAGTAAAGGTATATTGAGCAAACTGAATCTTTAGAAAACCTTTACTTTAAACTTCAATGAATTTAGTGTAATTTTTTGAAACAAATTTTGAGAAACTTAAAAATTTTCACTTGAAGATTATTGGAAATTGAATTAATAGGCTTTCTGACTCTGTAAGCTGCTGGGTTATATGGATCAGGGCTCAGGCTGGATAGCTGTCTTTTGTTAGCAAAGTAATTTGAGCAGTTCATCCACAATCAACCTTTTGATTTGTAAAATAGCAGTAAAAACTCCTGATTGAGTTAGTTATATTGACTGAGTGCTCAGGTGCTACGGGACTAAAATATTGTGAAATCGCACAGTTCAATATGCAGTACACAGGATTGCTAAAAGAATCCTAAAATGAAAATCTGGTCATTAGCTTCTCCTCTCTACAAAATCATTCAGTGACTTCCATCCAGATCATTACCAAACTTTTCTGACATTCAGGCTGCCCACAGTCTGGCCACTGTCTATAGCTCCGTACTCATCTCTTACACTTCCTCCCCCAACATTTTAAAAATGCTGTTTCTTTGCAAGTACCTACAAACTGAAATCCCAGAGAACCATATAAAAATCACCTATTAACCAACATCCACAGCAGCTCTTACATTAACCATTGAATTTTGTACACATGAATTATAACTATTTAGATTTAAAATAACGTTAAAAATGTCAATTGTGTATCACCAGAATTCTTTATGAACTAGATTTATGGAAATGAATTTAGCATTTCTTTTTTAAAAATATATTTTATTGATTATGCCATTACAGTTGTCCAATTCCCCCCCTTATTCCTCTCCACCCTGCACACCCCCTCCCACCTACCTTCCCCCCCTTTAATTCATGTCCATGTGTCATAAGTTCTTTAGCTTCTACATTTCCCCCACTACTGTTGTTCTCCCCCTATTTTCTCCCCACTATCTATGCTACTTATTCTCTGTACCTTCTCCCCTCCTTTTCTCCTCTCACTCCCCTGTTGCTAACCTTCCATGTGATCTTCATTTCTGTGGCTCAGCTCCTGTTTTAGGTGTCTGCTTAGTTTGCTTTTGTTTTAGGTGTGGTTGTTAATAACTGTGAGTGTGCTGTCCACTCACTTTTTTATACTTTTTATCTTCTCTTTCTTAGATAAGTCCCTTTAACATTTCATATAGTAAGGGCTTGGTGATGATGAACTCCTTGAACTTGACCTAATCTGAGAAGCACTTTATCTGCCCTTCCATTCTAAATGAAAGCTTGGCTAGATAGAGCAATCTTAGATGTAGGTCCTTGCCTTTCATGATTTGGAATACTTCTTTCCAGCCCCTTCTTGCCTGTAAGGTTTCTTTTGAGAAATCAGCTGACAGTCTGATGGGTACTCCTTTGTAGGTGACTGTCCCCTTATCTCTTGCTGCTTCTATAATTCTCTCCTTCATTTTAATCTTGGCTAATGTCATTATGATGTGACTCGGTGTGTGTTCCTCTTTGGGTCCACCTTCTTTGGGACTCTCTGAGCTTCCTGGATTTCCTGGATGTCTATTTCTTTTGCCAGAGTGGGGAAGTTCTCCTTTATTATTTGTTCAGATAATTTTTCCACTTGTTGCTCTTCTTCTTCCCCTTCTGGTACCTCTATAATTTGGATGTTGGAACATTTCAAGGTATCTTGGAGGTTCGTAAGCCTCTCCTCATTTTTGAATTCCCGTTTCTTCATTCTTTTCCATTTGGTTGTTTCTTCCTCCTGGTCCACTCCCTTGATTTGAGTCCCAGTTTCCCTTTCCATCGCTATTGGTTTCCTGTGCATTTCCCTTCATTTCAATTAGTGTAGCCTTCATTTTTTTCATCTGATTTGCGACTAAAATCAACCAGTTCTGTGAGCATCCTGATCACCAGTGTTTTGAACTGTGGGTCTGATAGGTTGGCTATCTCTTGGTTGCTTAGAAGTATTGGCTCTGCGGCTTTGATTTGTTCTGTTTGAGCCATAATGTTTTGGTCTGTTTGCACCTGTTATGTAGTGAGGGGTAGAGCCTTAGGTGTTCAACACGGCAGGGCAGCCCAGGAGTTGGGTTGTGACTCTGCATGTCAGGGGCAGTGGTCAGAGAGGGAGCAGCAGTGGTTGTTCCACACTCTCTGGAATTTTAGTCCTCTCTGCTACTTCCCACAAGCCAGCACCTTTTCAATCAGTGCTTTTAGGCTTTATTTCCTGTTGCTGGGGCCCTGGGTTGCACAGTCTGTCTTGCTGCCCATTGACTAGTTTATCTGCACATGAATGTGTGACTGAGATCTGCCCCACACTACCTGCACTCCTGGGTCTGGCTGCCACTGCCTTTTCCTGCCACACTCCCTCTCTGCTGGCTGCCAACCCTGCCCCTCTTACCCGTCTGGTTAAATGGTTGTCGGACATCTGTACAGTTAAATTTTCTGTTTGTCTGATTGTGTTTTTGTTTCTAAATCTTTGTTGTCCTTAATTTTGGTTGTGCAAGGCGGCATAGTGGTTGCATGTATGCCTCCGTCTTCGCCGGAAGTCTTGAATTTAACATTCCTTATTTGTAATAATATTATGTCATTGAAGTGACTGTGATAATGAAACATGGAATTTCTGTATGGAGGCACAATTTATGTGTGTATTACAGCATTTTAAAATGACATTTGTTCCACTGTTGATTTTTTATGTATTTTTCTCATCTAATTTGAAAGTATGGTTTCTAATTGTTTACAGATTTTTGTAGTTTATTAAATAATACATCTAAAACTTATTTAATTTTATGATCTTTTTTGTGTAACCAAAGTTACATAATAAAATATTTAATAAATAGGAGTTATGAAAATAGAATTTTACTAATTTAGTATAATTTAAGATTAGGGACATTAAATCTTTAATAAAAATTATAAAATAGGATCTTTTGATTAATTATTTTAATGACTTTTTATATATAGGTACAGCCACAGTGCTGAAGTTCAAGTTCGACTTCAGTTCTTGACTTGTGTGTTTTCAACTCTGGGATCACCTGATCATTTCAGTAAGTGTTTTAATCGTTATTTTAGTAAGTTTTTAGATCTGTATTGATCCTTGGAGAAGAGTCTGATGAAATGTACTCATGTATCTAGATTGCTCTAGTCATTAAATTATTCTCAACAATGTCTTATCAGTATATATGGGAATATGAGCATGACCCGGATACATTCTTACTTCATTCTCTGTAAGTGCCAGTTTCTCAGTGGATAAATATCTTATTTCAAGACCGTATGTTAGGGTGATTGTATCTTTTATTACCTTTGGTTATAGAATCTTCCTGTCACCCAAGTTGCAAACACCTTCTGTGTTATCGGGGCTAAATCTTATCCAAAATTGCTTGGTTTCATAGGTGATAGAAACATTGAGAGACCCTATTTTTATTTAGATTAATTTCAAACTCATTAACAGTTAACCTTTAAAAAATATAGATTGGTGTAGTATATTCAGAGTGTCAACCATGTCCAAACATACATACTAAATGTTCACACAAGAGAGGGTAAGGTTGAGTCTTTTGGCTAGAGTTTCTTTCCTCTTACTAGACTGATTATGTTATTGCTCCCTCTCCATACTGTTTCTGTATATGTGTTCATGTCAAGAGACCTAATTTGTAAGAACAGTCTCATTCTTTAGCTGTGTTAATATAGTCTAATGATGAATGTCTTACTAGCCAGAGAGGAGTTACTACTCTTTTCAGTCCATATCTGTACCTGAGAGAAGCACTGTTTAAATCTGTAATTTTTTTAAGTCATGGTATTTATAACAAATACCACTAGCATTGTGATACCAACAGATATCAAAGTAAAGACTCCTGTTTTGGGTAGGAAACTAGTATCTTTTGTTACTAGGTCATATGTCATACCAATTAGGATAGATACCATACAGGAAATAAATAATACAAAATGTAAAAACCCCATCTTATTGATGGAGAAGTCAAACCAAAACAAGTATTATTAACATGAATAATTTCACATGCCCAATAAGTTTCATGTTTGCTTAGTGTGGACTCTCATTGGAAAACATTAACCACTCTTCTCAGTATTTGAGTAATGATACTTTATTTTGTCAACTTCTGGCCAAGATGGAGGCATAGGTAGACACGCTTCACATCCTTGCACAACCATAAGAAAGATCACAACTAATCTCACAACAAAATACAACCAGAACTGCCAGGAAATTGAACTGTATGGAAGTCTGACAACCAAGGATTTAAAGAAGAAATAGTCATTCAGACGGGTAGGAGGGGCAGAGACCAGGACGCAGTGTGGCGGCAGTGCCTTGGAGGTGGCAGTGAGATGAACGGGTGGTCCCACATTCAATTGTGGCAGATAAAAACCTGAAGGGACACCTCAGGAATGAACCATCCTAGCTCTAGGCCAGAATAGTCCAGGGTTCCAGCACTGGGAAAATAAAGCCTCATAACTGCTTGTAAAAGCCAGTGGGGGTTGGGGTGGCAGAAGAAATGGCCAGTCTCTCAGGAGAGTCTGTTTAAAGGGCCCACATGGCACTAGGATGAATGCAGACCACCCACTCTGGATTTAGCACCAGAGTAGCAGCTAGAGGGGCTCCAGTAGCATGAAGGAAGTTGGGGGAAATGAGTGGAAACAGGGCGAGAGCCAAGCAAGCTGCATCGTTCCCTCCTTGACTCTGCCCTCACATATAGCACCACAAAGCTGGGAAGTGAGTTGCCCTGCTCTGACAAATGCCTGAGGCTTTGCCCCTTACAATATAATAGATGCACCAAGACAGAGTCAAAGCCTCTTTGCCTAGTACACAGAAACAAACACAGGGAGGCTGCCAAATTGAGAAGACAAAGAAATACGGCCTAAATGAAAGAACTGATCAAAATCCCAGAAAAAGAACGAAGTAAAATGGAGATAAGCCAACCTATCAGATGCAGAGTTCCAAACACTGGTGACAAGGATGCTAAGAGATCTCATTGAGTATGGCAAACACAAAAGGGAAGAAATGAAGGTAACACTAAATGAAATAAAGAAAAATTCAAAGAGAACCAATAGTGAAGGGAAGGAAGCCAGCATTTAAATCAGGGGTGTCAAATTCATTTTCACTGTGGGCCACATCAGCTTTGTGGTTGCCTTCAGAGGGCCAAGTGTAATTTTAGGACTGTATAAATATAACTACTTGTTGACTGCTTAGGAGTTGAAATTACATTAGGCCATTTGAAGGCAACCGTGAAACTGATGTAGCCATTGTTGAAAATGAGTTTGACATTCCCGGTTTAAATCAATGATTTGGAACATAAGGAAGAAATAAACAGTCAACAAAGTATAGAATAAAGAAACAAGAATTTAAAAGAATTAGGAGAGAATAAGAAGACTCGGGTATCTCCAGATGTGCCAACATCCGAATCACAGGGATGCCGGAAGGAGAAGAGGAAGAGCAAGAAGTTGAAAACTTCTTTAAAAAATAATGAAAGAAAACTCCCCTAATTTGGTGAAGGAAATGGACATGACATGTAAGTCTAGGAAGCACAGAGAGTCCCAAACAAGTTGGACCATAACAAGACATATCATAATTTAACTTTTGGCATTAAAATGCCAAAAGTTAAAAATAGAGAATCTTAAAAGCAGCAAGAGAAAAGAAGAGTTACTTACAAAGGAGTTTCCATAAGACTATCAGCTCATTTCTCAAAAGAAATCTTACAAGAAAGGGGTGGGAAAGAGTATTCAAAGTGATGAAAAGCAAGGACCTACAACCTAGATTACTCTGTCCAGCAAGGCTATCGGTTAGCGTGGAAGGGCAGATAAAATAAAATGCTTCCCAGACAAGGTAAAGCTAAAGGTGTTCATCCTCACCAAGCCTTATATGAAATGTTAAAGGGACTTATTTAAGAAAAAGAAGAAAATCAAAACTATTAACAGTAAAATGATAACAAACACAATTAACAACCAAATCTAAAAAAAACAAAAAACAAAAATAAACTAAGCAAACAAGTAGAACAGGCACAGCATCATTGAAATAGAGATCACTTGGAGGGTCATAAGCAGAAAAGAGGAGGGGCAGAATGGGGCAAAAGGTACAGGGATTAAGAAGATATTTGGTAGGTACAAAATAGGGGAATGTTAAGAACAGTATAGGAAATGGAGAAGCCAAAAACTTAGATGTATGACCCATGGACATAAACTAAGGGGGGGATTACTGGAGGGAAGGGGGGTGCTAGGTGGAGAGGGGCAAATGGGAGGAATTGGGACAACTATAATAGCATAATTAATAAAATAGACTTTTTAAAAAAGAGTTATTTTGCTGCTCCCATCCCTAGTGAACACCTTATGAATTCTTTGTGCATTATAGCTACTGTCCAGGTACAATCAAGTTGAAAACTTCTTCCAGATCATAGTTGTACTTTTTTTACTGGCACAATTTCTGTCAAGTACAATATGGTTACTCCAAAGTTGTGTTAAGATAATATTGATTTTTAATATAGCAAGAAATATATTTTTTGACGTAAAACAATAACATATATATTGCCTACTGAATGTGGGTTTGTGATTCAGTCATTTATAAATGCACTTTTTAAAATACAATTACTATAATTAACTTGGATACTAATTTTTAGGGCTGTTATCTTTTTTAAAAGATTTTATTTATATTTTAGAGAGAGGGGAAGGGAAGAAGAAAGAGAGGGAGAAAAATATCAATGTGTGGTTGCCCTTCCTGCTCCCCACTCTGGGGACCTGGCCCAAAACCCAGCTATGTGCCTTGACTGGGAAGCAAACTGACAACCTTTGGGTTCACAGGCCCACCATCAGCCCACTGAGCTACACCATCCAGGGCTGTCATCTATTTTCTTCACTTATCTGTCTTCTTAAATACTTAATGTGTTTAATATGCACTAAAGGTTGTTTTTAGTTTTATGTTGACTCCTAGAGACATGGATTATCTTAGAACAAATAGTTGGTACGTTAACTATTTCTGTGAGAAACTGATAGGATACTATTTTTCTACTCAGACTCTTTAGACTGGTATTGTTACTAAATATATATTCTGAGGTGCTTTTTCATATTCTGGGACTCGTCTGCTTTTCCCAAGAAAGAGAGAGGTTTCTTACGATTGTCACATCTTCATATCTCTTCTGATCTGAGGAACAACCGCAGGCTTTGGAATCCCTAATGATATACTTTTAAAATCCCCCATGATGCCTTTAAATTGTCTCATTTACCCATATTCAAATTTGTGATGGCCTTTAATGTTCTCCTCTTTTTGAATACTTCTCTTTCTCCTATCACACCTTGAAATCATTTAATACTTGGGTCAAAGTACCATATAGATTTCATTTCATTACATTGGCTTCCAAGCTAATGGTATCCTCTGATGAGTTGTTCTGTGTGTTAGGCAGTCAGTTCTGTTTTGCTTTATCACAAGGATCTTTTTTTTTTTCAGTTTACAAAAATAATGCTTATTAGCATGTATTATTTACATCTCGTGTGCACAGACTGGGCTTTGAACATGGTATTCACTCTATTCTTAATCCTTAAACCCTAGAGCTGACTCAACTTTTGGGATTACTTCCCCTTAATCATGTGTATTATAATACAGTAATATGTTCATATTTTAGGAAGAATGATTTTCCAGACCAAATGACTCTTCTAGTTTACTGTATAAGTTGTATGTTTTTAGGTAGTTTATATAGATACCATATTTAACTACATGTTAAAAGCATAAATTATGTGAAATCTATTGTAGAGTAATTTTTATTAATACTGTATAATGATATCTTCTTTATGGATGTATTGGTGCTTCTAGGACATTGAATTAGGACCAAAATGTTGTATGTACTGTGATTCAAAATTTGTAATTTTGATCTAGGGCTAAGTTTAGAGCAAGTCGACATTTTATGGCATTGTTTAGTAGAAGATGCTGAATGTTATGATGATGCACTCCATTGGTTTTTAAATCAAGTTCGAAGTAAAGATCAACATGCTATGGGTATGGAAACCTACAAACATCTTTTCCTGGAGAAGGTAATTTTATTTTTTGACAGTTTTATTGTTTATATTACCTTTCTATATTTTGTTTTTAAACAAACTCTATAATGTTAATTTTTTCTTTTGAATTTTTAAAAGATAAAGGTGCTGTTTTCTGCAGTTTTTATATAGTGATTGCCAGAATTTGCTTTAATTTTGTTTTCTACAGTGTTTATATCAAGGTCAATGCTTAGTTTATGTTTACCAAAATACTCTGTTCCTTAACTAAAGTACTTTAACAGTAATTAGCATAACTCTTCAGGCAAACATTAATAAGAAATGTGGGGAGTTTCAGTATTTGTTTTTAGAATAGTAACATTATAGTTAAATTTTCAGGAGTGTTACCCATACCCACTAATGTAGAGCTGTATTCTGTGACTCTTTCTTGTTAAATGGTTGTAGTATTAGCCATTCTTCTGGCAGATAAATATAAGGTAATCTTCAGGTTTTTTGTAGATTCCTGGAAAGGCTGTTTTAGGAATTGCTATAATAGTATTAAAGATGTTCTTCAATCCAGTTTTTGTTCTCCTTTATCAGATGCAACAGTTGGTTCAGGTATTATTCCATTTGAATTTGAAATAATAGTAACAGTGATAGACTTTTTATTATTTTTTTGCTTATTTTTGATATTGTGTAAAGGCTCTCTACATGCTCTCATATTGTCTTTGTGGTAGATGAGTATATATGAATGAATACATGTAAACTAAGTCACCAAATAGATCCAAAGGAAAGCTACAAATAGACCTTCAGTTATCTTAATTTCAACTTGTGACTTTTACACAAACTGTTACATGTAGCTACTAATCTCACAAATGTGCATGATCTAGGTATACAATAAATGATAAATTTTAAAATTCATTTTCTCTGATTTGATTATGTCCATTACAAAAATTAAAATGTACCAGATATGTTTTAATTATGACCTGAATAAAATTTTCATTAATTATCATCTATCTGAATTTTTCAGTGCAAATCTGAGCTGATAACATTTTCTTTATAATGTTTTCACTAAAATTAATTTAAAATCTCTTAAGTTAAACTAAACTGGCCTAATTTTTTTTTTAAGATGCCCCAGCTAAAACCTGAAACGATTAGCATGACTGGCTTAAACCTATTTCAGCATCTATGTAACTTGGCTCGATTGGCTACCAGTGCCTATGATGGTGGTTCAAACTCTGAGGTATGGATTTAGACTTACCGATTTTAGTGAAGAGGCCATCTGAGTGTTCCTTTAGTCCTCTGATAATATAATGATAAAGCTCTCATATAGTATAATGAAGTAGTTTTGTCAATTAGAAGGTTGATTTGTCTGAAATCTGACTTTTATGCCATTTGTCAAAGCCAAAACTTTTAGATGCTCTTGAGTGACTCCAGAGTTTCTGTTGGTAACCTCTATTCTAGAATAGAAATCTATCTAAATCAGCTCTGATCATAAGGTATATAATCAGTTTATTAGCTGAAGACCCTCAAATTGCTTATGTTATATCTGGTTTAGAGTTCCATTTGCCTAGTCGGGTGGTTATTAGGTTTTGTTGAATGCGTTATTCTTAGGCTCTTTGAGATAGACTGTTATTTGAAAGTCTACCTCATTAGACATTCCAGATTATTAATGATAGCTATGATTTATGTATTATCCATTTACATTTTTCATTCATTTTTCTCCAGAAGTTGGAGCTGTGTTATAATGACAAAGGCAGAGAAAATTGCTGTTAATTTATGTAGTAATGAATAATTTTAATTGTATCTAAAGTGTTTTCATACTGTCTTCCTACATTCTTTCTTTGTTTCAGTAGTGGGTTTTTGTTTTTTTTTTTTTAATTTTTGGTCCTAACTCTTACTTTTATATTAGTATAATAAATGTTAATATGTGATTTCAGACAACCAGACCTCATTTACCTAAGAAGTAGTCATACTCTAATTTTGAGATAATACTGCTTTTTATGTAGATGTTAGAAACACTAAGGGTGGTTAGTCACTTATCAGAATGATATCTTGCTTTACTCTGCCCAACTTTTAAAAACATGCAGTCTCCACCTTTTCTGTAGTTTTCAGTGAAAGCATTCTCTTTGTCATCTTGTGGTTAATATAAGTTTAAGTAACAACTTGGGTTACCATTTTTTAAAACTTTCTGTGAATACATATAAACAGTGACTTTATCAGAATAAGTTGGATGGAAGCATTTAAGCATTGTTATGCTAATAAATTCGTGTTTTCATTCCTTTGCAGCATGTTTTGGGGACTTTTTACCCCAAACATGTAATTACCACTATGTAATCACAACTTTTAGTTACTGAATATTACACAAATATATAGTTAGCTGCTTTATAAATAAATATTTTTGGAATTGATTCAGCTTGTATCTCAGTAACTAAGAAAATTTTCAAGGCTTCTATCCTTTTTATTATTATTTAATAACTAATATTTATTATTATTTAAAAACTAATATAACTAGTAATATTAAATAGAAATTACCATTTAAATATTTTGTAGGATGTTAAAACTTTGTGATATTGTATGACTTTTAAATTTGTTACCTCAGTCTTAACATTTGGATTGTTTGACAAAAAAATTTATGGATGTCATGTTTTTCTTTCTTAGCTTTGTGGTATGGACCAATTCTGGGGCATTGCTTTAAGAGCACAATCTGGTGATGTCAGTCGAGCAGCTATCCAATATATTAATTCCTATTATATTAATGGTAAGTGAGTTGAAATACTAATAGGTAATTTTTTCTGTAAAGAATTTCTTGTTTAGTTACAATTTTATTTAGCAAAACAAGAATATATGATATACATGTCTAAACATCTGATTTTTCAGGTAAAACTGGTTTGGAGAAGGAACAAGAATTTATTAGTAAATGTATGGAGAGTCTTATGATAGCTTCTAGCAGTCTTGAGCAAGAATCACATTCAAGTCTCACTGTTATAGAAAGAGGACTCCTTATGCTGAAGACACATCTGGAAGCATTTAGGAGAAGGTAATTTTTTTTTATATCACATGAGGATCAATTTAAGGCTTTTTTTCAGACATGTTCAAAAGTATTCTTAAAATTAAATTAGAGGTTTTTTGGGGGGCAGGTAGAAAGTTAAATTACCAGATTTAGCAGGTAAATTACCAAAAATGAAATGCTAGTATTATAAGTAATTTTTGTTCACAATATGTACCATTAAGTGGTGCAATAAGCAATAAAGTTTCCTGGTAAATAGTGCAAGTCTTTAAAAATCATTAGACTCTTGAGAAGATATGCATGAATGAGAATTTTAGACAGAATTCCATCACTAAGAAAGTATTACTATGATTGAAAAGGCAGAACACCAATACCAAAAAGTTTCAATGAAACTCACCAAGAACATCAAATAATCTCTCATAGTTGAACCAAATTGAGTTTGTTTTATTTGCTGTTTTTTTTTCTTCCTGGACTAGGAGACAGTATTTTAATTTTGAATTTCCATTTACCATGGAAACATGATCAAAAATTCTGTGTTAATGAATATCTGTATAATTAATTTAGACATACCCTGTGTAATACAGAAATAAAGCAAATTAACATTTATGAATGTATCGACTGAAGTGAAAGGTGAGTAGATAGTTTTAATTAAGAAATTCTTTGTATTAAAAATCATGAGTAAATGTAAAAGTACAAAGAAACTGTTGAAAAATTGTTGAAATTAATAACTTCAACTTCAGAGTTTAGTTTGATGATGAAAATGCATACAATTGAGAGTTATTGATATTTTATTAAAAATATTAGGAAATATTGAATAATATTTTCTAGACATTTCTCATAAAATGATTTCATGATTTAAAACATTTGGACACTGCAAAATTTTTTACTTTGCTTATGATTGCGATTTGTGGAAATTCTACTGAAGTAATTCCGTGTGTTTTTAAAGACTATATAAGGGAACTTTAGAGTTTTTTGCATAGAAACTTCACACTGCCAGGTAACTTGTAGTACTTAAAAAAAAATAAAATAAATAAGTAAATGTGGTGATGTATTCAAATTAATAAGACTTAAGTACTCATAAAATTTAAATATACTATAGAAAATGAAAGTTCCTGTAGTCTTATTTCTTTCTATCAGAGACAGTTAATGATACATAAATACAGGGGTGGGCAAAAGTATGTTTGTAGTTCGTATGGAAAATAATATAATAATAAATGGTAAAAGAATAAACTATGTTTCATGTACAACAGTAAATTCATTTTGCCCACCCCTCTATGTATATTATTCCAAAATCTTCTCTATGCTGCAGGGTATACAAACAACAAACCAAAAAGGGCCTATTGGTTTAAACCCTTAGTCCTCACACAATGTTACCAGTGTCTTAAAATAAGCACTTATTTAAAAATAAATTGAGGTTCTTAGGATTCCATGGTACTTTTATAAGTTTAATGAATTTCATTTAAAAAAATTCATTCTCAGATGTATAGATTTTTTTCTAACTCATGAAAAAATTGTCCACTGATAGACACCTTTGTATTTTTTCATGTTTTATTGTAAAAGTTGATGTTAAACAACATATATAAATCCTTATGTTATGGGTACCTAGTAGAGAAACTAGGAAACAGTTGAATATTAAAATAATGAAGAGGTAGATTAATAATTTAGGTATTTTCATTCAAATTCTTTTGCAGATTTATTATAGTTTCAAGTCTTTAATATGTTTGGTGCTCCTACTAATTTAAAATAGCCTAACATTTATAGAATGAGAATACAAAGTAACTGTTGATTTGTATTCTTTATACTAAGAGACTAAAATAAATGTCTCTTTAAATAACTTTTTATAAAGAAAAGATTTTAATCTTAAACAGTGGTTCTCAACCAGAAGCAATCATTTCCCAGGGTACATTAGGTAACTTGTGGAAGCATTTTTGATTCTCACAGCTTACAAGAGAAGGGGTACTATTAGAATGTAGTGGGTAGAAATCAAGGATGCTGGTAAACATTTTACAGTGTATGAGATAGTTCCCCTCTGCCCCGAACAAAGAATTACTGGTCCCAAAAGCTTGCCTAAGATTACTGTTTTACTCAGTAATAGAAGTTGGACATTGGATTGCTTCTAGGAAATCAAGTTCATTTTATTCCCTTTCATACCCTCCTTCTATTCCAGAGTTGCTGGTTAGTATAAGATATTGATAATTTTTTTCTTAACTGAACTGAGGTACCTTGGATCCTGTCTTCAACAACTAGAAATCACTTAGAAGACTGATACATGCTTAGTGTCATACTAGGTGCCTGTGTCCTTTGAAATATTAATCTTTATAATTCATTTTGTAATTTTAGCAGTCATGGAATCAGCTCTCAAAATTCTGTTAGGCTGTTTAACATATATTTACTAGGAAAATTTCTATCTCTGAAAAATATTTCTAATACCTTTTCTTCCTCTTCTGAATGTAGAAATGACAAGTTGCCATTTTTCTTACCAGATAAGTTTGTTGTTTGAATTCATCCTGCATCTATTACTACCACTATCCCCATCTTCCATTAAAAAAAAATAATAATGTTCTTAATGGGATTTTTTCCTCAGTAATTTTTCCTTAAAACCATTTTTAGAAGTTTTAGCTATGTTTATTTATGCCTTTAAATTTGGTTCGGTATGTCGAATCTAAGCTGAGTGCTTTTAATTTGGGAAAAAAGAAACCAAGCAGTGGTGTAGAGTAAATTGGAATGTGCTAGAACCTTTTGTGGGCTTTTTCATTTTGTAAAGTAATAAAAACTCCAGTAACATAAAGATGTTTTAAAATGATAATGCTTTCAGTGTGTGGTTTTTGTTTGTTTTAGGTTTGCATATCATCTCAGACAGTGGCAAATTGAAGGCACTGGTATAAGTAGTCATTTGAAAGCACTGAGTGACAAACAGTCCCTGCCGCTAAGGGTTGTATGTCAGCCAGCTGGACTTCCTGACAAGGTAGTTACATAATTGTAGTTTCCAAATTGATAACATTTCCCAGTTTATCTGTTCTTTTTGCATTTTTAAATTGATTGCATCTCATATTTCAGATGACTATTGAAATGTATCCTAGTGACCAGGTAGCAGATCTTAGGGCTGAAGTAACTCATTGGTATGAAAATTTACAGAAAGAACAAATAAATCAACAAGCCCAGCTTCAGGAGTTTGGTCAAAGCAGCCGAAAGGGAGAGTTTCCTGGTAAGTCCAGTAGTTCAGATTTTTATATATTTTAAGTGGTATTATAATATTAACTTCAAAACTATTTCTTTGAAGACTACCATGTTTGTGGCTCTCAGCACCTTTCCCTACTCTTGGTATAATTCCATTGATTTTTTTTCTTTTCCTCTTTGAATCAGGATTTTCTCCTTTTAAAAAAAAAAAACTTATTTATTTATTTTCAGAGAAAGGAGAAGGAAAGGAGAGAGGGAGAGAAACATCAATGTGTGGGTGCCTCTTGTGTGTCCTACACTGGGAACTGGCCTGCAACCCAGGCATGTGCCCTGACTGGGAATCGAACCGCGATCCTTAGGATTTTCTTTTTTTTTTCCTTCCTTCCTATTTATTTATTTATTTATTTATTTATTTATTTTTACTTATTTATTTATTATTTATTTATATTTATTTATTTATTTATTTATTTATTTATTTATGCTCCTACCCCCACCATCCTCAGCCCACCTCTCCCATGCCCTTTTTTCTTTAAGTATTTTTTATTGATTATGCTATTAATTTTCCCAATTTTTCGTCTTTCCCCACCTATTTTATACCTACTAATTACGCTTCTTCCCTGTACCGTTTCCCCCTGCTCCTCCCTTCCCCCTGCCCACTGAAATCTCTCCTTGTGATGTCCATTTCTCTGATTTGGTTCCTGTTCTGGTTGTTTGCTTAGTTTTGTTTTCATTGTTTTTCTTTTCTTTCAGGTTCATTTGTTGATGATTGTGAGTTTGTTGTCTTTTACTGTTCATATATTTTACCTTTTTCTTAGATAAGTCCCCTTAACATTTCATATAATAAGGGCTTGGGGATGATGAACTCCTTTAACTTGATCATATCTGGGAAGCACTTTATCTGCCCTTCTATTCTAAATGAAAGCTTTGCTAGATAGAGCAATCTTGAATGTAGGTCTTTGCCTTTCCTGCCTTGGAATACTTCTTTCCAGCCCCTTCTTGCCTACAAGGTTTCTTTTGAGAAATCAGCTGATAGCCTTATGGGCACTCGTTTGTAGGTAATGCTCTCCTTTCCTATAGCTTCTTTTAGGATTCTCTCTTTATATTCAATCTTGGGTAATAATGATGATGTGTTTTGGTGTGTTTTTCTTTGGGTACATCCTAGAAGTCTATTTCCTTTGCCAGATTGGGGAAGTTTTCCTTAATTATTGTTAAAGTAAGTTTTCAGTTTCTTGCTGTTGTTTTTCTGGCATCCCTATAATTTAGATATTGGAACGTTTCAGGTTGTCCCAGAGGTTTGTTAGACTCTTCACTTTTTTGAATTCTTGTTCCTTCATTTTGTTCTGGATGGATGTTTATTTTCTCCTTTAGTTCCAAATCATTGCTTTGAATTCTGGTTTCCTTCTTGTCATTGTTGGTTCCCTGAATATTTTGCTTTATTTCATTCTGGGTATCCTTCATTTGTTTTTTCATTATTCGGCCAAGCTCAATCAGATCTGTGAGCATTTTGATTACCAGAGCTTTGAATCTCCATCAGATAGGTTGGTAATCTCCTATCTTTGCTCTGTTCTTTCATCTGGGCCATATTTCTTTGTCTTGGTGCACCTGATAAGTTGTGAGGGGGTGGGGCCTTAGGTAGTCACCTGGGCAGGGCAACCCTCTTTGCTGTGCTGCCTGGGGGGGAGGGACCAGAGCGGGAACAGTGCAGCTCACCCGCTCGTCTCTAGTGCACTTTTCGTTGAACTCTTGTGTGAGACTGGGAGTTTCTTCCACTGTAGCAACCGCCATAGTCTGAAGCCACCTCTGAGTCTTAGTTTTCCCCTTAAGTCAGCCCCTCCTGCACAGCCCGCTGAGCTTGGCAGCCAGCTCTGCCCCCAGGGTCCTCCACCCTAGCCCCCTGGTTTGCCGCTTCGCCCTGGTTTTTCTGAGTTGGCCAGTGCAATAGGCTGCTTTATGGATCTGGTTGTTTTGGTTGATTTTTTAATTTCTTAGTTGTCAGAGTTCCATGCAGTTTGATTTTCTGGCACTTTGGGTTATTTATTGATTTTAGATTAGTTGTTATCTACCTTTTGGTTGTGAAAGGAAGCAAAAGGTTTCTACCTAAACCTCCATCTTGGCTGGAACTCTCCATTGATTCTTAAGCAAGAGTTATAGTCACTTCAGGTGTTACTACCTATAAATGTTGTTTTCTCCTTCTCAAAGATTTCTACTTTGGGAGGTTATTATTTAGTACCCTACAATCTTTTTGGCCGTTTTGATATAGATGTATATTTTTGTCAAGCATATGAAAATAATGCCCCGTTAAATTTCACCTGTGCATCTCACCCCTTCCCTCCAAGAAAGTATCATATTAAGAAATTTTTCATGTGAGCCTAAAGATATATTTGATTCCTGATTTAACTCTTAAGACTAGTACATTTTTAGTGTCTTCCTATAATACATAAAATATGAGCTAATCAGAGGAGCACCCATAAAAGCTGTTATTTTTTGTTATAATTGAAAGGTCTGAAATTATAACAGGCTAAATAGATATTTAGGGGGAAAATCTTAAAGTTTTAAAAGCTTGTTTTTAGGACTTTTAATCTACCTGTGTTCAGAGGAATTCTTCAGTATCTTTCCGTAAAGAGCCAGTATTACTACAGCATGCTTAAGGTGGAACCGTGTGTATCTTCTGGAGTAGCAGATCTTTTAAGTTTTGCTCTTGAATAATTTACAAATATTCTTGGTTCAAAAGAACAGGTGTTGAAAAGTCTCCCTTCTACCCTAACTTTTAAACCACCCATTTCTCTTCTTGTGGAGCAAATGTTATTGATTTTTTACATATCCTTCAAAAGCTACCAAGAAGTATATTCATTCATATATATATGAATCTTGGTTTTTTGTTTACTATTCTTTTTAGTGTTGCTTATAGTTTTACCTTTAATGTATAATCCTAAACACTGTATTTAGTTCTCTAAAACAGTTAAGCAAGCACAAACTTGATGGATTAATGAAAGGGGAAGTATGGCTCTTAATATATGAAGGATCACAGAAGAGAATGCTCCTATGCTACATCATAATAAATCAGATGGCAGATATAAACTTACATCTAGCTTAAGATATATCTTTTTAGGGTTTTGGTATCTACTTGAATAAGTGGATATATCTAACATGTCTCTGTACAAAATATGTAGAGATGCCAGGTAATTTATTTTATAGTATCTTCTACCTAAAATCTTAATGGGATTATTTAAAATTTGGTGAAATTTACCCTGAATAATAAATAAACAAAGCAGTATATGAAGTTCTAAGAGGAAACTCCAACAGGATTTAATGATGAATTTTAATACTAGCTATTAAACATTTTAAAACCACACCTTGGTACTTGTTGTTAATTTGTTCCAGCACTTGTGACAAGTTCTGAAACCGATGGCTACTGAACAATGAAGTATTTTCTCTTATGGGGTGGCGTTAAGACTCATTCAAGTTCTAGCAAGTGTGACGAGTCCCAAGCAAATGTTAGGTGCTGAAACATCTGTTTTTCTTCAAAATGTGACAAGTACGGTATTTGATGAGTTCTGAAGTCAACTAGTACCAAGGTGTAACTATTACAATAATAAGATTTTGGTGAAGTATTGCTAAGTGAACAACAGATAAGAAACAATAATCTTTTATTAATATGTGACATTCAATTTGGGGCCAGAAAGAAAAAGCCTGTATTTCTCTAATACTCAGGATAGATTTAAAGTGTTTTTATACACACAAAGTAAACTATAGGAAAATCAGAAGAAATAGGATTAAATATCAAACCATTGAGAGAGCCAAGATTTCTAGGCTTGGAAATAATGAAATAATAAAGGAAATTATCATACATTTTGGTCCACAACAGTTAATCGATTTTGCTGCATAACAATTGTATCTGAGGAGAATTGCCAAAATTAATCTGGAAGAACCCATTTTTCTTCTATGTATTTGAAATATTTTTTGATAGAATTTTTTTGTTTGTGTGAAGGGAGACAGGTAATTTAAAATGTTAGTGTCATTATACAAAGCAGTAGTCATTATGTAAAGCACTCATTCCAGGCAATAGCTGTTTAGTGCCCTATGGAGTTTTTTTACATTAATTTAGTAAGATTTAACAGTATTTACTTAAGTTTCATTTAATTATTCAGGTATTTCAACATTTTTACCTAATTTTCCTATCCTTTTTTTTATTTTTTAAAAAAGGTTTTATTTTTCAATTATAGTTGACATATACTATTACATATTAGTTGCAGGTGTGAAACCCAGTGATCAGACTTTATATAATTTACTAAGTGATCACCCTGATTAATATACTACCAATCTGACACCATACATAGTTATTATAATATCAGTGACTATATTCCCAGTGCTGTACTTCTTAAATCCTTCAACCTTTTTACTCAACCCCCATCCCATCTGGCATCTGTAAAAAATGTTCTCTGTATCTATGAATCTGTTTCTGTTCTGCTCATTTGTTTATTTTTCATATCTGTTTTATCTAGTGTTAAGTACTGCTACCTCAGCTTTTGTTGTTTCGATTTTCACGAGCATCTTTTTCCCTCCCTTTTCTGTCTGTGTGTCCTTTGATCTGAAGTATATCTCTTGTGGACAGCATATGTAAAGGTCCTGTTTTGTTGTTTGTTCAGCCTCTACCCTCCATATGTCTTTGATTATAGCTTTTAACCCATTTGCATTTAAAGTAATTTTTTTGTATTTATTGCCATTTTATTATTTATATATATAAAGATTTTATTTTTAGAGAAAGGGGAAGGGAAGGAGAGAGAGGCACTTCAATGTGTGGTTGCCTCTCATGCACCCCTTGCTGTGGACCTGGCCTTTAACCTAGCATGTGCCCTGACTGAGCATTGAACCACAACCCTTTGGTTTGCGCCTGTGCTCAGTCCATTGAGCTACACCAACCAGGGCTATTACTTATATTTTTTGTTGTTCTTTTTCTTCTCTTTCTTAAAGAATACCCATTAACATTTTTTATAATATTGGTTTGGTTTGGAATGAACTCTAAGATTTTTCTTTTCTGGAAGCTCTTTATCTGTCCTTCAATTCTAAATGATAGCTTTGCTGGGTAGAGTAATCTTGGTTGTAGGTCCATGCTTTTCATCACTTTGAATATTTTTTGCCACTCCCTTCTGTCCTTCAGAGTTTCTGTTGAGAAATCAGCTGACAATCTTATGGGATCTCCCTTGTAAGTAGCCAGCTGCTTTTCTCTTGCTGCTTTTAAGATGTGCCTTTGTCTTTAATTTTTTGCCTTTTAATTATGTTTCTTGGTGTGGGCCTCATTTAGTTCACCTTGTTTGGGACTCTGTGCATCTTGGATCTATTTCCAAGATGCATCTATCGATCTATTTCCTTTACCAGGTTAGGGAAGTTTTCCATCATTCTTTATTCACATAGGTTCCTAATGCCTTGCTCGCTCTCTTCTCCTGGCACCCCCATGATGTGAGTGCTAGTATGCTTGAAGTCCTAGAGACTCCTTACACTATCTTCATTTTTTTTGTATTCTGTTTTTTCTTTTTGCTGTTGTGATTGGATGTTTTCTGCTTTTTTATCTTTCAAATCTCTGATTTAATTCTCTGCTTTATCTAAGAGGATAATTGTTGATTTCCTGTAGTATATTCCTTTCGATTAGTGTATTCATTTCTGACTGGTTCTTTCTATGTATTCCAGTTCCATTTTTTGTTGTTTATCTCTTAATTCTTTAAGTTCATCACTCTTTAAGTTCATTGAGCATATCCTATACCTAGTGTTTTGAACCTGCATCTAGTAGATTGCTTGTCTCTATTTTTCCCCCCAGGTTCTGTGTTCTGTTCTTTCATTTGGAGCACATGTTTTGTTAAAGATTCCATTTATTTGTTTGCTTGTTTGTTTATTTTTAGAGAGAAGGCAAGGGAGGGAGAAAGAGAGGGAGAGAAACATTGATTGGTTGCTTCTTGCACATCCCCAACTAGGGACCCACAACTGAGGCACGTTCTGTGACCAGGAATCAAACAAGTGACCTTTTTGGTTTTCTGAATGATGCCTTACCCACTGAGCCACACCAGTGAGGCTTGGGGCGCATTTCTTTCTTTCCTCATTTTGGCAGCCTTCCTATGTTTGTTTCTGTCTGTTAAGTAGAACTGCTACATCTCCTGGGCTTGGGTGAGTTGCCTTGTGTAGTAGGTAGCCTGTAGGGTCCAGTGGCACAGCCTCTCGATCACATAATTTGGGCTCTCTGGATATGCTCCTGTGTGGGCTGTGTACACCTTTCTGTTGTAGCTGATTCTTTTTTTTTTTTTTTAAGATTTTATTTATTTATTTATCTTTAGAGGGAAAGGAGAGAGGGAGAGAAACATCAATGTATGGTTGCCTTTTGTGTGTCTCCTGCTGGGAGTTGGCCTGCAGGGAACCCACCTGCAACCCAGGCATGTGCCCTGACTGGGAATCGAACCGCGATCCTCTGGTTCGCAGGCTCGCGCTCAATCCACTGAGCTACACCAGCCAGGTGTTGTAGCTGATTCTTGAAGGCTGTTGGCACCTCAGTGGGAGTGATTTACCCCCAGGCCGATCAACTGCAAGGACTGGCTGGGACCACTGTGGAAGATCAGCTAGCTGTGCAAGGGCCAACCCCACAGAGTAGGACTCATCAAGGCTCTGGTGCCTGCTGAGTCCGCTTTTTTGTCTGTGTTCCGCATGGAAGAGTTTTGGTGGTCCTTCAACATGGTCTGAGGCTGTCCACCATGTGTGCTGGCTCTGGGGCTTCCTAGAAGGTGCAGGCCAAGGGTAGCCTCCACATGGGTCCTGCCTCGGGACCACCTGAAATGAGCTAAACAGTCTACAGATTGCAGCCATTTGTGCTGAGCTTGGAGGTGCCCAGGAAAGACCAAGCTGTGAACCAAGGCCTGCTGCAGCTACCACTGGGTCTGGGGCCACGTAGCCAGAGGTACAGGCATGCTGATGCCAGATGCTGCTTCCTTCAGAGATGTTAGGGAAGTCTGAAGCATTAGCCAATAAGGGCCTTTTATATGTTAAAGCTACTCAGACAGCTTTGGTGGGCCCCAAAATTTCATGGGGCAGGGTCTCAGGAAATCACCAGGGTAGGAGAACTGTGTGAGCCAGGTAGATGTAGAGTCAGATATATAGCACTTTATTGCCAGCTCTGTTGGGGGAGGATTAAAAAAAGGAACAGTGGCCTCTGTCAGCACTTGTGTCTGTGAGAAAGCTGCCCCTCCAGCTCTTACCTTGACACAGGACAGTTCAGTTTCTCCTATGTCCCTGGTGCCTTTCAAGCTGCTGCCCAGAACCAAATCTTAGAGTGAGTGAGTCCAAGTAACTCCATGCACAGGCTGTTTAAAGCGGAATTCTTGGGAGTCCAGAAGCCTTCCCTCTTACTCAGCCAGAATCCCTGCTGGCTTTTACAACCAGAACTTATGGGGACTCTTTTCCTGACACTAGAATTCTGGGCTGTGGGGCCTGGGTTGGGTCTGGGACCCCTTCTTCAGGGGGGTGCCTCTGCATCTGAGATAACCCTCATGATTTTTATCCACTACACGCAGGTGTGGGACCAGGCCGTTCTGAGTCTCTGCCTCTTCTACTAGTCTCTGGCTTTTTTATATCCTTAGTTGTAAGACTTATTTTAGGTGGCTCTAAATGGTAGTTCTATCCTGTAAATGGAAGTTTTGTAGATTATTTATAATTTCAGTGTGGTTTTGTGAGGATCTGTGTATTGCCTTTACCTATGCTGCCATGTTGACTGGAACCTTTTAATTTTCCTATTCTGTCAAGCAATTCCTTTTTTGAAAAATAATGGATTAAATAATTATTTGAATGCTGCTGTGTTCTCAGAATGGGGGGAGTAGATGCTCAGAAAATTTACACCTCACACACTATTTTTTAGTAATTGCTTGAGATTATTCTGGACAAAAATGATATACTAATGAGAAAAAAGAGGAACATTCTAGAGACATAGTGAAGAGATGTCTTAGCTTGAAATCTGAGCAACAGTCGGAGAAAAATTGTCCTTATGGAACAGCAGAATGGATGGCTCTGAAGGAAAATCTTTGGGAAGGAAAAATTCATAATTACTTTATTGAAAAAAAAAGTTTAGAAAGGGATACAATAAATACAGCCTTGGCTAGTGTGGCTTAGTGGATTGCGGGCCAGCCTGTGAACCTAAAGGTTGCTGGTTCAATTCCCAGTCAGGGCATATGGCTGGGTTGCAGGCCAGGACCCTGGTTGGGGGTGTGTTAGAGGCATCTGATTGTTGTTTCTCCTGTAAATGGATGTTTCTCTCCCTTTCTTTCTACTTCCCTTCCCCTCTCTAAAAAATAAGTAAATAAAATCTTTTAAAAGAGGACTCAATAAAGACAAATAATGCAAGAAAACAAAATGACATCAGAACCAAAAAGTAAAAGCCAAATTTAAAAAATCAGATTTTGATTTTTTAAATCACCATATGATTTCACTCATATGTGGAATCTAATGAACAAATTGAACTAACAATCAAAATAGAGACAGACTGAGATAGAGAAACACTGACAGCTGCCAGAGGGTTAGCCTGTGGAGGGATCAAGGAAAAAGGAAAAAGGACTCATGGACATGGAGAACAGTTTGGTGATTATGGGGGGAAAGGGGTATAAGGGGCATACATGGCAATGGAAAAAATACAATAAAATTCATGGTTTAAACAATACTTATATTGAATATCTGCTATATTATCGTGCTGGGGAATACATTTGTGAACATAAACTCTGCCTTTTTGAACTGGGATTTTTTTTAAATGGAGGAAATACATGAATATGTCATGTCAGATCCTATTAAGTGGTTTAAAGAAAGATAAAACAGAATAAGGGATTAATAGTGAATCAAAGCTTTTTAGATTGAGAGGCAAGACAGAAGGCCTTTTGAGCTTACATTTGATAGACCTGCAGGAAGTGAGGGAATGAACGGTGTGAATTCCTGTGTGGAGGAGCATCTTAGGCTTTGAGATGGGAACAATTTTGGTGTTTTCAAAAAGTAGGGAGGTTGGGTGACTAAAACATAGGTAGGTAGGGATGATGATGGGAAATGAAGTTGAGGTATAGGCAGCAAAGAGGACTTTATAGTTTTTAGGAATAAATTGCCTCAATCTGAGTTAATTATATTTACCACAATCTAGGATGTTGTAGCTAATCTTTTTATTCAGAGCTTTGTTTTTAAAAAAATTTTTCTGCATTATAGTTTGTTTTACTTTGTTTTGGTGCATAATAACAGGGAAGAGAAATTTTGATCATTATAAATACTTGCTGGTTAATTGTTTAACTAGCATTAATGCATTAATGAATCTGATTTATCTGCATGCGTCGTATGGGAAAATGGTTTAGGTTCCCAGAAAGCCCCATAATGTTTTTTACTTGTATAATTTTTCATTGTTAAGGTGGCAGGAATTGATCTAGTTAAATGATGCTAAAAGAATTTTTGTGTAACTTTTACTGTTTAAGGCTAAGTTTTGACAACAAAATAATTCAGGAAGCATGCTTGGTACTGTTTCCACTTTGCTCAGTAATTATATTTAAGCTGAATGTCCAGTGGAATTAATTTCTATAACCATATTTTCGTGTTAGCAAAGACGTTAACTCTTCTAAAATTTTTCACTTACTGTTTTCTTCTATTTTTAAGGAGGCCTTATGGGACCTGTCAGGATGATTTCATCTGGACATGAGTTAACAACAGATTATGATGAAAAAGCACTTCATGAGCTTGGTTTTAAAGATATGCAGGTACACATAAGTATGATTTGATTTTACTAATCTTTTGACTGTTAGAGTCCATAGGGGAACATTTGAAGGTACAAGTTAAAAACCATTGTTACTGCTTTTGTTATATTAAAATCTTAAGAGTTATTTTATACTTCCGAGATTTATTAAGTCAAACTTAGTATGTTTAATTATTTGTTTTTTTTTACCTATTGCTTCTATTTTTACAGATGGTTTTTGTATCTTTGGGTGCACCGAGAAGAGAACGGAAAGGGGAAGGTGTTCAGCTGCCAGCATCTTGCCTACCACCCCCTCAGAAAGACAACATTCCAATGCTTTTGCTTTTACAAGAACCTCATTTAACTACTCTTTTTGATTTATTAGAGATGCTTGCATCATTTAAACCACCCTCAGGAAAAGTGGCAGTGGAAGATAGTGAGGTGACTATTATTTTATTTTTACAAAGTTTTGTCTTTGTGCATAGTGGAAAGAAATTTTGTTGTTAATCTCTTAATAGCAGTAAAGCCTAGGAAACCGTTTAGTTATTCATTAGCCAGTTAAGTGTATAATATGATCTAGGCATACTATTTATTGTTTTATGAAGCTCACAATAAGCACAGTTTCAACCTTCATTGAATCTCATGGGGAAGACAGATCATTGACATGCTGAACAGATAAATAGGTTCAGGTAAAGTAAGAGATAAATAGTTTTAGGTAGAGATAGGCACTAAGACTGAAACATGACTTGCCAATATTAGGGTGTGGTGACAGAGATCCATTTATATATTATTTGGTCAAAGGAGATTTCTCTGAGGGAGAATATATATAATCTTGAGGTAGAAGGATGAAAAGGAGACAGCTAAATTAAGAGAATGAGGAATGATTTGGGTAGAGTAATTTGATTCCTGAAGCCCTTGATATGAGAAGGATTTAGATAGGTCTAAGAATTTTAGAGAGTTAGTTTGTAAAATGTGGAGGATGATGGGAGAGTAGAATGAGACTGTAAGCCATTTTCATTTTATTTAGAGTAAAGTGGACAGCATTAAAATATTTTAAGTAGGCCCTGGCTGGTGGAGCTCAGTGGATTGAGCTCAGGCCTGCGAACCACACAATTGCGGTTTGATTCCCAGTCAGGGTACATGCCTGGGTTGCAGGCCAGTTCCCAGCAGGGAACTCACGAGAGGCAACCATACATTGATATTTCTCTCCTTCCCTTTCTCTCTAAAGATAAATAAATAAAATCTTTAAAAAAATATTTTAAGCAGAGAGAAAGAGAAAGACATTTGTTCTTTGATTTTTGTTTTAAAGGTAATAAATAGGCTTGTTTGGCAAGAAGAGAAAAAAATGTAAGGTACCTAATGCATTAGTCCAAGGAAATGTTGACGGTGCCCCAAATAGAATGGTGGCGGTAGACATAAATTAAATGGACAGAAGGTCAAAACAACATAAGTTGGTGGTAGATTGACTTAAGATTGGGCATAGACTTGGGTTCAGAAAGAAGGAAAATAGAGAAGGAAAATGCAGGTTCCTGGCTTGAGTAACAAGGTAGATTCCATTAGAGCTGAAAAATGGATACCTCTGGGGCATCAAGTGAAGATGTCAAGTAAGCAATTGGAATATATGAATTTGGAGCTCAGAGAAGAGTTTTGGTTTAGAGAATTAATTTTGTGGCCTTTCAGTATAAAGTTGGTATTTAAAGTTAGTGGTTAAAGTTAGTGGTGTGGCTGTGACTCGTGTGGCTCGGTTGATGGGCCATTGTCCCACCAAGTGAAAAGTTGCTGGTTTGATTCCAGGTCAGGACAAATACCTGGGTTGTGGGTTTGGTCCTTGGTTCAGGTGCATACAAGATGCAGGTGATTGACGTTTCTTTCTCACATCAATGTTTCCCTCCCTCCCATCCTCGTTAAAAATAATAAATCAGATTTTTTAAAAAGTCAGGGTATATGAGATCAGCTAGAGCAACCATTTTCAGTCTACTGACTTTGTTTTCTTAATGCTTTTAAATGGACTTACTCTAAGGTGTTCATTGATGTTCCTCATCCAGTGAATCATTATTTTGAGGTTGAGTGGCAATTAGTTAATAATGGTGCTTTTAGGGTTTGCTTTTGATGGCTCTTGTTCTGTTCTTTTCTTTACCAAGAATGTTAAGTGACTTCTTTTTATGTTTTCAAAATGTGTTTGATGATGGATGCAGTGGTAGCAGCTGAGTTCTGTGTTTTCCCGATAGTGTGGTTTCTTTTTTAGTGGCATATTTTTAAATTCCTACGAAGTCCCCCTTTTGATTAAGCAGAATAATTAAAACTAGATGCCCATGAATCTCTCATTTCTTCACCTTTTTTATTTTATTCCATAAATACTTACTGACCTTTTACTTCATGTCAACATTGTACTGGCAATTTAAAAGAGAAAAAGATAATTACAAGAATTCCCCAGTGTTCCCGGATGGGGCTAGTATTCTATACAGTGTGTTATGGGAACATAAGGGAGAGGGAAAAAAATTGGGGGAAGGACTTTGCAAAAGAGATGTCATTAATATTGTGTACAGCTGCTGATAAGAGTGAAGAGGAACATTACAGATTCACGGGAAAGTGAATGGCATGTTTGAAAAACTTGGGAGTGTGAATATAGTATAATACAGATATAAGGACAGAATGGGAGATTGTAAGCAATACCACAAAGGAGCAATATGAGTTTTTTATTCTTTGTAAAACAAATTGCCATCATCATGGAAGGTTGTATAGCAAAAAGTGACATCATTTTCTGGGCTCTTAGAAACATAGTTTAGGTGTGAGTATGGGGAATGTATTAAAGAAAACAAAGACTGGAAATGGAGGACCAGTTAATAGATCATTGGAATAGTCCACATGAGACCTAAACCAGAAAGGAAACATTTTTTTTTTTTAGCAGATAGTTCATTGAGCTTTCTGGTATGTCATTGTTGATGTGGAGTTTTATTTGTTGTAAGACTGATTTGGCCTGGAATATAAAAATAAAGGATCTTCACTCATGTTGTAGGGTCTTTCAGTTGTAACATAGAACATAGTTATATACAGATGAGAAAATTTTTTCCTCAAATTGTTTTTGTTGTTGTTGTTGTTTGCAGAGTTCAGTCTTTTTTTAAAGTGGTGGGTATTTACGAAGAAATGAGTTCTATTTTGCTGAAGAACTTCCAGTGACATTTTCTGAACTAAAGCAGGATTATTACTTGTGTTGCTTCTCTTTCTTCATTACAGTTGTGAAGAGTGAAGTTTACTTTGAAACTCCATCTCTAACCTTCCCTTGTTTTAAAAGTATACTAGCTTTATACCATTACACAAAAGAACCAAACTGCTTTTTATAGATGCATAGAAGATTCCTTTGGCACCTCTTAGATTTTATTATACCCCCCAAAATTGTGACAGCTGCAGTGGTAGAATAATAATATACAGATTCATACTCTGTGGAAAATTCCAAAACTGAAAATAAGCTTTTGCTGCTTATTTAATTCTCAGGGTTGTTCTTTAATTAAAAATAAAAAATAAGGAAATTGCCCATTTCTTACATACTTCCTGAAAATTTTCTTAGCTTATCTATTATTTTAGCACCTTATAGAGTCCAGATTTAATGCATTTCCCATTTAGGAAAAAAAGAAAAGTGCAGCTTGCTGTTAGTATTAAAATCAGAATGCTATAAATAGAATGATCGTTTGTTTCCAAAGTCTATCAATATAATAGAGCAGTGCAAAAATACTAATAAGAAAAATGAGATATTTTGTGAGTAAGGTTAGGACTGTAGTCCGCAAGTTATCTTGGGGTAAAAGCTGGAACCACAAGTGCTTGTAGCAAATGGGAAATGGATTAACAAATGATAATAGAAAAAAAGTAGAAAAAATTGTGCTTTCATCTAAATCACCGCTCATCTGAGAGTAGAAAATAAAATATTGATAGGCAATAGGAAAAGAAGAACAGGTGTACTCTTTTCCTAAATATAAGGTTGAGGATTTAATTCACAAAGTCTGTGTTGTTCTTAGAGTAGTAACCTGCAAATAGATAATAGGAAAAGGATAATAGTCCTACTGCAATTTACTTGACTGTCTTTATAAGCAGATATCTTCACTTTTATTTGGAAAGTTTCCTGAGGAAAGGGACCAGAATTACACATCACTTTTCTTCCCAGAAAAGTGTTCAGTACCAAGTTGAAAGACCATATCTTTGACATAACTCTTAATTTATTGAATAAATATATTTACCACATAAGAAATAGTTTATTTCTCACTGTTAAACTATAAAATATTAACAAACTTGATAATTAGTGATTTTATGCAAAAAAGTTTAACTTCAGTTTAGGGTTTTGTTTTTTACTGATCCGTCTTGACAAGTAGTTGTTCTTATTTATGTAGAGCTTAAGATGTGAAGAACTTCATCTTCATGCAGAAAACCTCTCTAGGCGTGTATGGGAACTACTGATGCTTCTTCCTACATGTCCTAATATGTTGATGGCATTCCAGAATATCTCAGATGAACAGGTAAGCCCACAGAATCTTTATTCTCCTGGAGGATGGTACCAATTTACATTCCCAGTGGCATGTATGAATTTGGTTTCTTACCTGTATCTTCAGTAAAATTTATTTAATTGGTAAAAAGCACCAGTTCATTTTAATGTTTGTTAATTTAAATGTTAGCGTGGTGGAATAATGTAGGCTAAATATATGGCAAGGATGTTTGCTAAAATTATCTTTACAAAATACGGATTTGCCTTTAAATTAATGCTTTTTCATATTACTGTATGTCCTGACTATTGCTTAGGGGTTTTTTTTTTTTTTGGCCTTTTTAAAAAATATATTTTATTGATTATACCATTACAGTTGTTCTATTCCCCCCCTTCATTCCCCTCCACCCGCACACTCCCTTCCCCACCATTCTCCTCCCCTTAGTTTATAACCACGTGTCTCAAGTTCTTTGGATTCTATATTTCCCCCACTATTCTCGCCCTCCCCCCTATCTATTTTCTACCTACCATCTATGCTATTTTCTGTGCCTTCTCCTCCTCCCACCCCCCTGTTTCTAACCCTCCATGTGTTCTTCATTTCTATGGTTCCACTCCTGATCTAATTTGCTTTTGTTTTAGGTGTGGTTGTTAATAACTGTGAGTTTGCTGTCCTTTCACTGTTAACATTTTTCATCTTCTTTTTCTTATATAAGTCCCTTTAGCATTTCATATAATAAGGGCTTGGTGATGATGAACTCCTTGAACTTGACCTTATCTGAGAAGCACTTTATCTGTCCTTCCATTCTAAATGAAAGTTTTGCTGGATATAGCAATCTTGGCTGTAGGTCTTTGGATTTCATGACTTGGAATACTTCTTTCCAGCCCCTTCTTGCCTGTAAGGTCTCTTGAGAAATCAGTTGACAGTCTTATGGGAACTCCTTTGTAGGTAACTCTCTCCTTTTCTCTTGCTGCTTCTAGTATTCTGTCCTTCATTTTAATCTTGGCTAATGTAATTATGATGTGCCTTGGTGTGTGCTTCCTTGGGTTCCACCTTCTTTGGGACTCTCTGAGCTGCCTGGACTTCCTGGAAGTCTATTTCCTTTGCCAGACTGGGGAAGTTCTCCTCATTAGTTTTTCAAGTAAGTTTTTAATTTCTTGTTCTTCTTCTGGCACCAGTGTGATTCAGATGTTGGAACGTTTAAAGTTGTCCCAGAAATTCCTAAGCTTTCTCTTTGTTCTTTTGAATTTTTATTTTTTCATTCTTTTCTTGTAGAATGTTTATTTCTTCCTTTTGCTCCAAATCACTGATTTGAGTCCTGGTTTCCTTCTTGTCACTGTTGGTTCCCTGTATATTTTCCTTTATTCCATTTTTCATAGCCTTCACCTATTCCTCTGTTTTGTCACCATACTCAGCCATTTCTGTGAGCATCCTGATTACTGGTGTTTTGAACTCGGCATCTGATAGGTTGGCTATCTCTATACCACTTAGTTGTATTTTCTCTGAGGTTTTGATCTGTTCTTTCATTTGAGGCTTTTTGTTTGTTTGTTTGTTTGGCTTGGAGCACCTGTTACTTAGTAAGGGGTGAAGTCTTAGGTATTCTCCAGGGCAGGGCAACCCACATTGCTGCATTGTGGTCCCACATGTAGGGGAAGGGTCTGAGAGGGAACAGTGCCATTTACGCAGCTGGTTTTCAGTCACTTCCCTTGCTACCCCCAAGAAAATTGGGCCCTTCTGTTGCTGAATCACAGATAGGTGGGTTAGTGTATGTTTTAGGACTCTGTGGGTCTCTCCAACATTCTTGTGAGTTTCTCACGCCACAACAGTCCCCACAGGTTTTTATGGTCATAGGTTTTGAGGCTTTAGTTTCCTGTGCTGGAACCCTGGCTTGCACGACTGTCTTGTTCCCCAATATTTCCTGCCGGTTTATCCACATGCAAATGTGGTACTGCCTGGGCCACCTACTGCCACCTTGCTTGCCCAGTCCTCTAGCCACTGTTCTGCCATGTGTCCTCTCCTTCCTGGCTACCCATCTCTGTCCCTCCTAGCAGTCTGGATGAATGTTTCTTCTTTAATTTTTTGGTTGTTGGGCTTCCATAAAGTTCGGTTTTCTGGCAGTTCTGATTATTTTTTTGTTACTAAATTTGTTGTCCTTCTTTTGGTTGTGCAAGGAGGCAAAGTGTATCTAGCTACACCCCCATCTTGGCTGGAAATTAGCATTTTTTTCTATTCTGCTGTTTGTATATTAATTTTAGTTTAACAAATTTAATGGGTAATGGACTTTTTAAAAATTTATTTATTGATTTTAGAGAGAGAGGAAGGGAGAGGAACAATTTATTGTTTAACTTATTTGTGCATTCATTGGCTGATTCTGTTTTTTTATTTTTAATTTTATTGTAGACACTATTACAGATGTCCCCCATTTCCTCCCTCTTTGCTCATCTCCACTCATATCATGCCCTACCCCTGACCTTCGCCTTACTATTATTTGTGTCCATGGTCTATGCATATATTCTTTAACAGTCAATCTCTACCTTCTTTTATACAGTCCCTCCTGCTGACTTCCATGTTTTAAGCATACTATCAGTACCTATTGTATAATTGTTTTTCACATATTTGAATATATTTCAATGTATGTGTAATAACTGAGTGTTTATGTAGTATCTATTTTTTAAATTTTGGGGGCCTTCCCTTAGTAAGTTAGTATAAGAATCTTACGTTTTTCTTTCACTAATTCAAGGGTAACGATGGACTTAATTGGAAAGAACTCCTCAAAATTAAGAGTGCTCACAAGCTGTTATATGCCCTGGAAATTATTGAAGCACTGGGAAAACCTAACAGAAGAATAAGGAGAGAGTCAACGGTAATTGCATTGCCATTATTATCATTAAATATTTAAATATTTGTATTATCTCTGGAGCAAAATTCCAGTTATATCTTTTTATTTAATTATTTATTTTTAATTGATTCGAGAGAGAGAGAGAAACATCAGTTTGTTGTTCCACTTATTTATGCATTTATTGTTTGCTTCCTGTATGTGCACTGATCAGGGATGGAACCCACAACCTTGGTGTATCAGAATGAAGATCTAACCAACTGAGCTACCTAGTCAGGGCCAGATTGTGTTATCTTTTATCTCCAGAATAATTTTTTCCCTTGCCATTCTCTCTCACTAGTATTTTTGCCTTTCCCATAGGGAAGTTATAGTGATCTTTATCCAGACTCTGATGACTCCAGTGAGGATCAAGTGGAAAACAGTAAAAATTCCTGGAGTTGCAAGGTTGGAGCTTGTGCTTTGCAGTATATTGATAAAAATAATTTATTTTTATTTTTTCAAAAGAAGGTATCATAAATATTTGTTGGTTTTAAACTAATTTGTTAAAGTGTAGTTTTAAAATTATGTATTACTCTAAATCACTGTAAGCTGATATTAATGCCTTGGTGCTTCTATTTTTTAGCACTTACATGTTTTCTTCATTAGACTATATTGTGTTATGGCATTCCTTGTTTGGGATCAAATGCTTAATGGAATATATAGAAATATAGATTTTTGCAAGAATCTACTTTAAAAATTCTTAAAAGTAGGCTTTATATTATTACTTTGTATAGAAGTTATTTCGTTTACTTAATTCAAAGAAATTTCTTAAATGAGAGATACATAATACTTTACTTACACACACATACACATACTCAGTTACTGAATCAAAAAACAGGTCTTCATCACATAGCTGCTTTCTCTTACCATCATGTTCACAATTGTTTATAGTTTGTTGCTGCTGGAGGGCTTCAACAGTTATTAGAAATTTTTAATTCTGGAATCCTGGAGCCTAAAGAGCAGGAATCCTGGACTGTGGTAAGTGAAAATTTACTTTTCTAGCTAGTTATAATAGTTATCTCATTTTAAGTATTTCCATCTCTCATTAGCAAGTATAACTTTTGCAATAGTACTATAGCAAAGAAGAGTATGGAGTATAGTAGAAATTATTTTTTTAAAAGTCTGATAAAGTAATTATGCAATAAGAGTTCTCCGTGTCATCGCCTTTAAAATTTTTTAAAAGATTTTATTTATTTATTTTTAGAGAGAGGGAAAGGGAAGGAGAAAGGGGGGGAGTGAAATGTCAGCATGTGGTTGCCTCTAGTGCACACCCTACTGAGGACATGGCCTGCAGCCCAGGCATGTTCTTTGACTGGGAATTGAAGTAGTGACACTGTGGTTCACAGGCCCACACTCAATCCACTGAGCTACATCAGCCAGGGCTAAACATTTTTTTAAGTACTATAATTAATGGCTCTGAACTATGTCTAATCATAAACATTTTATCTTTATTTTTTAAAATTAATATAGTAATACTTTATATTCTTTTTTAAAAACTTGGTATAGGTATTTAATGTTTTGAAAACATTCTTTTTCATTCTTTCATTGTGCTTTCACCAATTTTTTCTATAGCAGTAATATTAAAAAATGTGTATTCAGACCATTTTGACTGTTCTTCATATGGGTGTAGAAATTAAGAGGAAGTTTTTAGAAATATTTTTTATTTATTTATCTTTAGAGGGGAAGGGAAGGAGAGAGGGAGAGAAATATCAATGTATGGTTGCCTCTCGAGTGTCCCCTGCTGGGAACTGGCCTGCAACCCAGGCGTGTGCCCTGACGGGGAATCGAACCGAGATCATCTGGCTCACAGGCCTGCACTCAATCCACTGAGCTACACCAGCCAGGGCAGCTTTTAGAAAATTTTAAAACAATATGACGTAGCTGCAGTATTTTTATAGTATTTTACAAAATTATTGGTCCTCAACAAAATTATAATTTTAACAAATGGTGCTTTACTCCTATTAACTTATTTTACTCCTATTTACTCTTATTTACTCTTATTTACTCTTATTTACTCTTACTCTTATTTACTCCTATTTACTCCTATTAACTCCTATGAAGAAGCACCATTGTATTATTTTAGGAAAGTAAAATTACTTGTGAAATAATAAAAATTCATAATGCTATACTGCACCTTCTGGTTTTAAATCAAATGGATATCAAACATTCCATTCAAATATTAATTTATTAGTACTTTTTTTTTAAGAATTACCTTGGAACCTGGGAGTCAGGTTTCTTGATTTGATATAAAATACTAATACCTCTAAAAGGTTAGTGATTAATTATGTATAGACTGTTCTCTTAACCACCTTCATTGTATTAGGTAGTTGCAGTAATCAGCTGGTACATATTAAATTATTGGTGGAAGCTGTGATTTCCGAGACATTTTTAATTCTTAATCTTTACCCAAGGGTATGTTATTGATTAGAGGGGGATAGAGAAAGAGAAAAGGAAACATTGATGTGAGAGGGAAACATTGATGGATTGCCTTCAGTATGCGCCGTGACCTGGGATCAAACCCACAACCTATGTTTGTGCCCTGACTGGGAATCAAAACCACAATCTTTTTGGTGTCTAGGAAAATGTTCCAACCAAATGAGCCACCCTACCAAGGCCATTTCTAATTCTGAAAGCTGAAAAAAAAATTAATAAAAGAAAATACATTTAGAAAACAATTGCTATCTTACCACTTGTTTCAATACTTTGAAATGAAAACTGGTACATTTTTATTTTACGTGTTTTATTACAGATATTTCCTTATTAGTAAAGGTACCTGTACCATAATTATTATAATGCTGTGTCTTATAATTTAAATGTTTGTTCTGTTTCACTGTTAATCATGTCTTTCATGACCAGTTAATCTCAGAATTAACAAGGTGCCTTTTAGTTCTTTGGCAAAGTGGGAGTATTTAAATAAAATCTTTAAGGAGTAGTTACATGTCATTCATAGGAATTTTGTTTATTAAATACACAAATTTAGTTTTGAATGAAGTTTACGGGGAATCATCCTAAAAGTTTTCTTTGTTTCTCTTACAATTTGAGGACACTTTTAAAAAAATATTACTAATCAAATTTTACTACCATACCTCACACTTTATATAGCAGCATCTGAGATGTGAGGCATGCCTGAGGCATAAATTGCTTTAAGTCAACTGATATTTATAATACATCGCTGTTAATGTGATAAATATAATTCAGAATCATTCTTTTTTTTCTTTTAAAGTGAACTTAGTTGAGGTATACTTTTAATTTTTTGAGATATAATTCACATACAATATAATTCTTTTAAAATGTACAAGTCAGTGATTTTTAGTATACTTGCTGTTATGCCACTGTTACCACTAATTCCCAAACAATTTCATCACCCATAAAAGAAACTCATTAACAATCACTCCTTTTCTTTCTATTTATTGCGTAATTGCTTAGGCCAAAACTTCACCAGTTATATTGAATAGAATCGGTGAGAGTGGTCAGCCTTTCCTTGTTACTGACTGCTCTTAGGGAAAGAGCTTCAGTCTTTAGCATAGAGTATGCTTTTCATTATAGGTTTTTCATATATGGCATTTTTATGTTAAAATAGTTTGCTTGTATCGCTGTTTTGGAGTATTTTTTCACTAAAGATGCTGAATTTTTTGAAATACTTTTTCTGCATCAGTTGAGATGATCATGTGACCTTTTCCCTTTATTTTGTTGAAGTGGTATTGCGTCGATTGGTTCTTGTATGTTGAACCGTCTTTTCATTCCAGGATAAATCCTACTTAATTCTGGTACATAATTTTTTTCATATGTTGCTGAGTTCTGTGCTGAGTTCTGTGTTGAGGAAATACTTTGTTGAGGATTTTTTTTATCAGTGTTCAGGAGGGATGTTGGTTTGCTGTTTTCTTGTACTGTTCTTGTCTGGCTTTGATATCAGCGTTATGTAGGCCTCATAGAATGAGTTAGGAAGTGTCCCCTCTTCTCTTTTTGGAGAAATTTGAGAAGGATTGGTATTGTTTAAGTATTTGGTAGAATTTACAAGTGAAGCTGTCAGGTTCAGGACTTTTTCTTTGTTGGCAGATTTTTTAAAAATATATTTTATTGATTATGCCATTATAGTTGTCCCGTTTCCCCTCCACCCTGCACACCCCCTACCCCACAATCCCCCCCCCTTTAGTTTATGTCCATGTGTCACAAGTTCTTTAGATTCTATATTTCCCATACTATTCTTGCCCTACCCCCTGTCTATTTTCTACTTACCATCTATGCTACTTATTCTCTGTACCTTCTCCCCCAACTCCCCTGTTGCTAACCCTCCAGGTGATCTCCATTTCTGTGGCTCTGCTCCTGATGTAGCTGTCCTCTTAGTTTGCTTTTGTTTTAGGTGTGGTTGTTAATAACAGAGTTTGCTGTCCTTTCACTGTTCATATTTCTTGTCTTCTTTTTCTTAGATAAGTCCCTTTAACATCTCATAGAATAAGGGCTTGGTAATGATGAACTCCTTGAAACTGACATTATCTGAGAAGCATTTTATCTGCCCTTCCATTCTAAGTGAAAGCTTTGCTGGATAAAGCAGTTTTGGATGTAGGTCTTTGGATTTCATGACTTGGAATACTTCTTTTCCAGCCCCTTCCTGACTATAAGGTCTCCTTTGAGAAATCAGCTGACAGTCTGATGCGAACTCCTTTGTATGTAACTGTCCCCTTATCTTGCTGCTTCTAGGATTCTCACTTTATTTTAATCTTGGCTAATGTAATTATGATGTGCCTTGATGTGTTTCTTCTTGGGTCTGACTTCTTTGGGACTCTCTGAGCTTCCTGGATTTCCTGGAAGTCCTTTGCCAGACTGGGGAAGTTCTCCTTTATTATTTGTTCAGATAAGTTTCCCACTTGTTGCTCTTGCTCTTCCCCTTCTGGTACCCCTGTAATTCGGATGTTGGAACGTTTCAAGATGTCCTGGAGGTTCCTAAGCCTGTCTTCATTTTTTTTTTAATTCTTGTTTCTTCATTGTTTTCTGTTTGGTCATTTTTTTCTTCCTTCTGGTCTACTGCTTTGAGTCCCAGTTTCCTTTTCATCATTATTGGTTTCCTGTGCATTTCCCTTCATTTCACTTAGTTTAGCCTTCATTTGTTCCTCTAATTTGTGACTAAAATCAACCAATTCTGTGAGCATCCTGATCACCAGTGGTTTCAACTATGTGTCTGATAGGTTGGCTGTCTCTTGGTCACTTAAAAGTATTGGCTCTGGAGCTTTGATTTATTCTGTTCTTCTGTTTGAGCTTTTTTCTTCGGTCTGGTCACGCCTGTTATGTAGTGAGGGGCAGAGCCTTAGGTGTTCACCAGGGTGGGGCAACCCAGGTTGCGTGTTGTGTTACTGTATGTGGGGGCCGAGTCAGAGAGGGAATAATGGTGCTTTCTCCACTCTCTCTCAGATTTCCGTCCCCTCTGCTGCTTCCCACAATCAAACTAGGCCCCCCTAGTGCCAGCTCCTGGGTGTGTGGGCCTGTGCACCTTCCAGGACCCTGTGGGTCTCTCCAACAAACTCTCTGTTAGCCTGGGAGCTTCTCCCAGCACCTTGATCCTGAGTGTTTTTCCAGTTGGTGCTTTTAGGCTTTAATTCCCATTGTTGGGTTCCTAGCGTGGGCGGTCTGTCTCACTGCTCGCTCCTTTGCCTGGTTTATCTGCATGCGAATGTGTTACCTCGGTCAGCCAGCCGACTTGCGTCCCCCACTGGGTCTGCCTGTTGCCACAACATGCGTGGGATCTGCCAACGCCGCCACTAGTGCACCTGGGCCAGTCTGGTCCCACCGCTTTTTCCTGCTCGACCCTGCTCTGCCAGCCGCCCCTCTTACCAGTGTGGATGAATGGTTTGTTGTTGTTGGACTTCGGTACAGTTCAATTTTCTGTGTTTTGATTGTGGTTTTTTTTTTACTAAAACTTTGTCGTCTTTAAACTTGGTTGTGCAAGGAGGCACAGTGTTTCCACCTACGCCTCTATCTTGGCTGGAACTGTTGGGCAATTTTTGATTACTGATTTAATCTTACTAGTATGGGTCTATTCAGATTTTTAATTTCATTTCTTTTTCTCTCTGGGTTTTAGTTTTCAAAAGCAATTTGATTTTATTTTAATATTTTAAAATTTTAGTTTTCAATTACAGTTGACATTTTTGTTTGCATTTTTTCCTCTTCTTGAATTTATTGGGGTGACACTGGTTAATAAAATCATGCAAGTTTCACTTCCACAATTTCCTAACACATCTATTTGTATACTGTATGGTGTGTTTGCCACCCTAAGTCAAGTCTCAGTCCATCACCATTTATCCCCACTATACTTTCCTTTACCTTCTCCACCCCATCTTCCCTCGGTAATCACCACAGTTTTCTCTGTCCATGAGTTTTTTCTTTCCCCGCCCCCCCCCCACCGTTTGCCCAATTCCTCTACTCCTTCAGCCACCTTCCCTCTGACAGCTGTTAGTTTGCTTTCTATTTGTGAGCCTATCTCTGTTTTGTTCATTAGTTCATTAGTTTCCACACATGAATGAAATTGGTACTTTTCTTTCTGAATTAGAGAGCATTATTCAGATTTTTTATTTATCAATGAGTGTTGGTAGTTTTTGTGTATCTAGAAATTTGTCCATTTCATGGAAGTTATCCAATTTTTTGACATATGATTGTTTGTAGTACTCTTACAGTCCTTTTTATTTCTGTAGAATTGGTAAAAATGTTTTCACCTTTCGTTTCTGAGTTTAGTAACTTCACTCTTCTCTTTCTTAGTCCTAGGTAAAAGTCTGTCAATTATTTTTGTTGGTTTTTGAAGAATTAACTTCATTTTGAAGTTAATTCTCAATGAAGAATTGTAAGACTGAACTTGTGGGTTTGGGGGGGTTGTTTTTGGGGTTTTTTTGCCAGGTATAGGTACAGTAGTGCCCCATTAACCATGGCGATATGTTCCAAGATGCCAGAAGGTACCTGAAAACTACGGATAGTACCAAATCCTGTATATACTATATTTTTCCCTTTATATACATATACTTTAGAACTTTTCTTTGTCATACCCAAGCTGGCAGCATCACCACTCTCGAATTGTGGGGCCATGTAGAACAGGGGTTAATTGAACATGAGCACTGGAATAACAAGACAGTTAATTAGTGATTAATGGGTGTGGTATGAGTACAGTGTGGACACACTGAACCAAGGGATGATTCATCTCCTGGCTGGACAGAGCAGTACAGCAGGAGATTTTATCATTACTCAGAATGGTGCACAATCTAAAACATATGAATTGTTTTTCTTTTTAGTATATTTTATTGATAATGCTATTACAGTTGTACCACTTTCCACCCTTCACTTCCCTCCACACCCCCTCCCACCCACATTCCCCCCCTTTAGTTCATGTCCATACATATACATATGTGTTACACATATAAGTTCTTTGGCTTCTATATGTCCTATACTATTCTTAACCTCCCCCTGTCTATTTTCTACATATGATCTATGCTACTTATTCTCTTTACCTTTTCCCCCTCTTTTCCCTTCTTTCCCCTTCTTTCCCCCTCGTTCTCCCTCCTTCTCTCTTGTTGTTGTCCCTCCATGTGATCTCCATTTCTGTGGTTCTGTTCCTGTTCTAGTTGTTTGCTTAGTTTGTTTTTGTTTTTGTTTTAGGTGTAGTTGTTAATAATTGTGAGTTTGCTGTCATTTTATTGTATATATTTTATATCTTCTTTTTCTTAGATAAGTCCCTTTAACATTTCATATAGTAAAGGCTTGGTGATGATGAACTCCTTGAACTTGACCTTATCTGAGAAGCACTTTATCTGCCCTTCCATTCTAAATGAAAGCTTTGCTGGATAGAGCAATCTTAGCTGTAGGTCCTTGCCTTTCATGACTTGGAATACTTCTTTCCAGTCCCTTCTTGCCTGTAAGGTCTCTTTTGAGAAATCAGCTGACAGTCTGATGGGAACTCCTTTGTAAATAACCATCTCCTTTTTTCTTGCTGCTTCTAAGATTCTCTCATTCATTTTTATTTGGGTAATGTAATTATGATGTGCCTTGATGTATTCCTTCTTGGGTCTAACTTCTTTGGGACTCTCTGAGCTTCCTGGACTTCCTGGAAGCCTATTTCTTTTGCCAGATTGGGGAAGTTCTCCTTTATTATTTGTTCAAATAAGTTTTCCACCTGTTGCTCTTCCTCTTCCCCTTCTGGTACCTCTATAATTCTGATGTTGAAACGTTTCAAGATGTCCTGGAGGTTCCTAAGCGTCTCCTCATTTTTTTTGAATTCTTGTTTCTTCTTTCTTTTCTGATTGGGTATTTCTTTCTTTCTTCTGCTCCACACTGTTGATTTGAGTCCTAGTTTCCTTCCTATCATTTTTGGGTCCCAGTGCATTTTTCTATATTTCACTTAGCATAGCCTTCATTTTTTCTTCTAATTTGCAACCAAATTCAAACAGTTCATGAGCGTCCTGATTACCAGTGTTTTGAACAGTGCATCTGATAAGTTGACTATCTCTTCATTGCTTAGTTGTATTTTTTCTGGGGCTTTGATCTGTTCTTTCACTTGGGCCTTCTTTTTTTTTTTTTGTCCTGACATGCCTGTTTTGTAGTGAGGGGCAGAGCCTCAGGTTCACCAGGGTGGGGTAAACCACCTTGCTGGATTGTGATGCTATTTGTGGAGAAGGGATCTGAGAGGGAACAGTGGTGCTTGCTTCACTCTCTGCTGGATTTCAGTCACTTCCTCTGCTTCCCACAAGCAAATTGGGTCTTTCTGGTGCTGATTCCCATGTAGGTTGGCTTGTGTACATTCTGGGACCCTGTGGGTCTGTCCAACAAACTCTCTTGTTAGGCTGGGAGTTTTTCCCGGCCCCTCAACCCTGACAGATGTTTTCAATCAGTGGTTTGAGACTTTATTTCCCCACACCTGGACCCTGGGTTGTGCAGTCTGTCCTACTACCCAATTTCACGTAGTTTAACTGTGTGCAAACGTGGGACCACCTGGTCTGCTAGCCACCTTGTGTGCCCTACGTCATTCCACAGTGTGCTGCGTCACTGGGTTGGCCTTGCGCACCTTCATTCACCTCTCCTACCCGTCTGGATAAATGTGCCTTCTTTAACTCCTTGGCTGTCGGACTTTTTATACAGTTCAGTTTTCTGCGTTCTGGTTAGTTTTTGTTTTTAAATTGTTGTTGTCCTTTGTTGTGTGAGGAGGCATAGTATGGTTGAGTAAGGTACACAGTAATGCATATACTTGGTGTATGTATTACATATGTATGTGTAATAATTGAGTGTGATTAAGCATAGTGTGGAAGAGTAAGGTTGAGGTTTTGTTTTGTTTTCATGCACCTATCCAATTTTCATAGCACCATTTGTTGAAAGATTTTTTCCTCATTTAAATTTCTTGGTACCTTTCTGGAAAACCAATTGTATAGGATTGCTGTATTTCTTGGTATTAGAGTTAGGAAAATAGGAAGAAAAGGACTATTGAAGAGAAAGCCCTGAATCTCATCTTGTTCTTAAGTGATACTCTTATTTAAATAAAGTGTTTTACTTAAATTGTAAAGTACTCCTTTAGGTCAGTTAAACATATTATACTAAACAATATTTTACCTAAGAAATGTTTCTTTTACTTCAAACATACACACATAAATGTAATAGTTTCAGTTGAATTCTTTTCAAGAATTATTTGAGAGTTGCTTTGGCCCCAAAATAATAGAGTATGTTCATCTTGTGTGGAGAAATGACTTGTAATACTTTGTCTCTTGATTCATTTCTTTTGTAGGTAAATATCTTTGTTAGAGTTTCAGGGTTTGGTTGTTGTTGTTGTTGTTTTTGAAATTATAATGCATTTGATTAGGATACATTTAAAAAACCCTATATCTTTTCTTTTTTAAAAGATTTTATTTATTTGTTTTTAGAGGGGAAAGGAAGGAGAGAGAGAAATATCAATGTATGGTTGCCTCTGGTGTGTCCCCTGCCGGGAACTGGCCTGCAACCCAGGCATGTGCCCTGACTGGGAATTGAACTGCAATCGTGTGGTTCACAGGCCCACACTCAATCCACTGAGCTACACCAGCCAGGGCCCTGTATCTTTTCTTTTATTCAGCAAAATTCTTTAGCATGTGGATTAAGTATTAGCTATAATTATCTTTATTTTCTTGCCTTTCATTTCAAGTTGTATAGTAGCCATATTAAATTAATTAAAATAGGGAAATGACATTTTCTTCTTATCCACAGTGGCAACTAGACTGTCTTGCTTGCTTGCTGAAGCTAATATGCCAATTTGCAGTAGATCCATCTGATTTGGATTTAGCTTATCATGATGTCTTTGCCTGGTCTGGTATAGCAGAAAGTCATAGGAAAAGAACTTGGCCTGGTAAATCAAGAAAATCTGCTGGTGATCATGCCAAAGGTCTTCATATACCAAGATTAACAGAGGTAATTTACAGAAGTTATCATTAAACTGTAGTAATGAACTTATGTACGTTTTAAGAGAATTTATGTATTTTTGTTTTGCCAAAATGATGAAGTACACTAATGCAAAAGAAATGCTATTCTACAATACAACAGTATGACTTAACAGCTGAAGTGATGTCTTCACTTTAAAGCAGAAGTAATTATGAAGCAATAATGCTTTTCAGTCCATCATCCAAAATGCAGGAATGAATTACATCGCATTTTAATGTTCTCTAACTGTAGGATTGAGTTTATTATTCAGACACAGTAATTCGTATACTGAGTGTATTAGGGGTCCATTCAGGAAAACAAACCACATTAGGTATTCAAACAGACGAAGTTTAAAATAGAGAATTGGTTTTATGTGTATGTTTTAGGGGGCTGAAAATACAAAAAAGGAAACACTGAGGTAACCTAGACAAGTAACCATTTATCACCCTTAGGGTTTGCAGAACATATGGAAGGAATAGTTTAGGATATTTAGAAATAAGATGCTTACAGGAGGAATACTGTTAAATGGGTTTAGACCTCTGAATAAAGGGGTTCTACTACTGCTTCTGAAACCATCTGCCTTTTCTGGGTGAAATACTTCTGGAGCAGTGCTAAGAAAAACAGCAAAGAAGTGATAGGTTGACAGAAGGTAATAAGAATCTGGCTGGCAAGGGTGGTAGTTGATTTGTCATGTACCAGCCCTAGAATTGCAGAGCAAGTACATAAAATGATAGATGGGAAGATGAAGAAAATGGAACAATAACCAGCGATAGAATTATTTATGACTGAATTCTGCTGTTCACGTGATCATATATTTCCCTCCCAAAGTCACTGTCAGTGAACTAGGAAGTGGGAAGAGATGAAGATGAGTTTTGAATGAAATCTCTTACTCATTTTGTAATCTTTTGAGAATGGTGCCTCACCTTATACCTGCCCAAGAAACACCAGAGTAATGAGTTGGTTACTGGTAGAGAAATATTGTGGTGATTATGGGTTGGAAACTGCTGGTATAAATGGAAACCCAAAGCTTATTTCCCTTTTGGAATTTTAGGGTTAAGTGGGGAAAACTATCAGTGCTACTATGTTAGGGTTAAATGGGAAAAATGGCTTATGCTAGTATTCTTGGTTATAATACAAGAAACTCAAATTCATTGACTCACAGTCTTGAAGCTTTTGATCCTTAGTAGTGATTTCCTTTTGAGATATTAATAACATAAATGTATGTACTACATTTTGCCATGTATAAGCACACCCACATTTTTGGTCAAAACTTTCAGTAAAAAAACTTTTATTTTTTAATTCAATTTTTTATGTGTTTATATTTGGATGTACTTGTTTTTTGTATTATAAAGGAATTTTAGCATTTATTTTTGGACATATAGCTATGGTTATTGCTTTCTAAAGTTACACTTTTAATACATAAAGCATAAATTAAAAATTAAAAACATTTATTTAGGTACAGAATTAGTACTACCCATGTATAATGCTGACCCTTATTTTTCCCTCAAAAATTTGGGCAAAAAAATGTGTATTATATACAGTAAAATACGTACTGTGTTTTTCGGATCATAAGATGAAACTAGGTTTTTGAGGAGGAAAATGGGGGAATTTTGAAGCAAAAATGTGGTAAAATATTTAATAACATAATATTTCACCAGTGTAAATGTAAATAAAACTCAGCAGCAGCATTAACAACCATTATTCTTCCCAAATTTGGGCAAGGAGTATAGAGGGGGAGGGTGGCGGGGGGAGAGAAAGAGAGAGAGAGAGTAAGTCAGTCTTACAGTCCAAAAAATATGGGTAAGTATGTGTATGCACACATAGGAGTTTTGAAAAGAAGTGAGTTGTTTTTTAAAAATATTGTAAGTACATTCTTACTGAAAATAATTCTGAATATGCACATGACCTTCTTTCCAGTCATAAGTGACTACCCATTTAAAAGCACTATTTTTAAGTGAATTTTTCTATCTACATGACAGTGTTAGGTTTTTGTAGTTCACAAAAGGTGCTTACACTAAGTATAACATCATTAGTTCATTTTCTTCATAATAATTAGAGCTTAGTATGTAAATCTAAGCTGTTTGGGACAAAAGTTCTTACTATACTAATTCTGGTGACAAAGTCATCCAGTTTTGACATACTATAGATAGTAATGTGTTGTCATTCATTATTTAATTTGTTCTCTTTAATAGTCTTTAAGAAGGTTCAAATTCCAAAGTGACCTTTCAAATTTAATTCTGAACATATTTTTTCTTGAACCTTTCCTGATTTTGCCAGGAACAGGTTTAGTTACTACTCCCATGCATTGCACACTTACCACATTGTGTATACTTGTGTTACAGTGCTGTCTCTGTTTTATGCTGCCCTTGTCTGACATTCTAGGATGGAACAGTGCTATAATTAATAAGTGCCAAGAATTAGTTCTGACTTACAGAAAGGATTCATTAATTTTTATTTCAGTAAATTACCAAATTATTTTTTCTATATACGGATAAAGAACTATAATTTAGAAATTAAGTATTTATTAGAATCAAGCAGCTTGAAAGTTAGCAAACTCAACATTGAACCTCAGGATTTTAAGTCTAAAATCCATACTTTGTGTCATATAATATACACTCTGTATTATATTTTCTGTATTTTAGTGTGGTTGAGGAATCTGCCATTGCTTGACTTTTTTCTTGTTTTAAAAGTAGAAAATGTTCAATTCCTTACTCATGCCCTAAAAATCCACTCATTTAATACTCAATACTCTTCTCACCCAGTTGGGTGACATGCACGCAGAGAATTGTGGATCAAATATAAAGAATAGTTTTGTCTATTTCAAATTTTTTTTAGTTAAAGTTGCTGTCTTAAGGTTGGATACAAAATTCTGGTTTTCTAATATTTGATATTTTTACTGTATGTTTAGACAAGATTGAGTATGTTGAGGGTGGTATGGCCATGGACTTTTCAATTGTATTTTCAAATGGCCATTCTTAGGATATTCCTTTTCTTGTCGTGGATCAAAATTAATTTAGAGTCTTGGGTTAAAATTGAAGTGTTGTATTTCAGTGCATTTAAAGATGTTTAAACTGTTCTTTTGTTTTAAAGGTATTTCTTGTTCTTGTGCAAGGAACCACTTTGATTCAGCGACTTATGTCTGTTGCTTATACATATGATAATCTGGCTCCTAGGTATGATATTTTAATATAACTTATGTATGTATTTATAGTAAGACTATAGTGTTTTAAAATTTCATTTTGAAAAAAATTTAATACTTAACAGAAAAATTGTAGAGTGCCTTAATGAGCTCCTATACTGCTTATTTAAATTTGCATATTATTATAAACATCTTGCCAGTTTTATTGCATAATCATGAGTGTGTTTTTTCTTTGTGTGTGTGTGTGTGCAAAAGCATTTATTTACAGATCGTCCTAAATCTTTCAGAGTAAATTTTAGACATCATGACCATTAACTCATAAATACTTTGGTGTGTATCTCCTAAAACCAAGAACATCTTCTTGACCACTATAGTTAAATATTTCAGTTTAGGCAGTGTTATCTAATATACCATTGATCTTCAGATTGTCTTGTTGATATTCTTATAACAATTCTTTTTCTGGTTTAGGATTGTGTACTACTGCTGCATTTAGTTGTTATATTCATTTCATTTCCTTTAATCAGATTACTTTATTAACCTTTCTTTGATGAATTAACATTTCTGACCAGTACAAGTCAAGTCTTCTATAATGGACCTTTCAGTTTGTTTTCCTGATTCATTGTTTTCCTGTGATTAAATTCAGATTATAAATATTAACAGGAATACTCCATAAGTAATGTGTCTTTCCCAATACATTCTGATGATGTCAATGTGTCCCATTATTAGTGATACTAATTTTGATCAGTTAACCTGGTGTCCTTTAGGTTTCTCCTCAATAAGGTTTCTGATTTTCTATTTTGTAATTAAAAGTAACCAGTGGGGAGATATTTTGCAACTGCTTAAAATTTCTGCTCCTTAGAGTTTCATTCATTAACATTTTTTTTAACATTCAGTGATGATTCTTTCCTGAATTAAAGATATTAGTATGTTTACAAAGTATTGATTTTCTAACTCTAACCATTTCTTTTGTGTTTACTAGTTGACATTCTGTTGTGAGAAAGTGCTTTCTCTTCCTCCCTTTTATTTATTACCATTTTGGATTTTTTTCATTCATATGAAAAAAATGAATTCATAATGAATCAACCATATGATTCATTACTAAATACTTTGCTCAAAATATACCTGAGTTGGACTCATCAAGCTTGTTCATGAGTCCTTTTGGCATAGCCCATTATTTTGTGTGGAGAGGAGGAATCGTTTTTTCCTTGTCTTCTAAGCTTGTAGTATCCCCCCTGCCTTATTCCTAGAATCAGCCATTTTTTTAAGAAGTCATAGTTCCTATTAGTGGGGAACCTCAAAAATGTGGGTGCTTGGTATACTCATTGCTATCAGTATTTCCTTGCTTGTAGACCCTCAGTGGACAGAGCTGGAAATGTGTATATAGGAATATAATTAAAGCATGTGATAGGATTTCACTTACTTGAGTTATGTTGGAAATTTTTTTTAATCATGTAGGAAATTTTAAAAATGTAGAAATTAGAATATGATAATTGCTGACTAATACATAGGATCTGACTCTATGCCTTAAATAATCACATAAATATGTTAAAGTATATAAAATTAATTTCTTAGTATTCTGTAGGTGTTATGTTGGGCTGATGTTTGACATTGTACTGTCAAATGATTTATAAAGCTAATGTAAATGCCTTTAAAAGTTTTTAATATTGCCAATAGCTAATTAAATGTTTTTAGATACTATTAAAATAATTTCAGTTAAAAAAGTCACCTTCATTGGCATTAGTTGCACATAAATAGCATGATTTTTTAAAGATAATTTTTTTAATGTACTTTAGTGTCTGTTGTAATTGAATTCCCATTTATTTCTTGATCAATATCTGCTGTGCCCCACCAGACTCAAAAAGTTGTATATGAACTATGTTATTTTGTTTCACATTCTATTTTCATGCAAGGCACCTTACCTCAGTTCCTAAAAAACTATGAATGGATAACATGGGTAAATGAAGAAAGTGCTATAATATGCCCTTGAATTGTGTGATAAAATACTTTTAACACCCCAGCCACCAGTTATTTTCTAGCTAAATTTATTTCTTAATTCTTCCCTACTTGTCCTCCTATACACACCCTAACTCAGTATCCCATACACTATAGTATATTGAGTTACAGCAAATCATTGGTCAGTGACTACTTTAGTTGGCTTTTGTTCCATTGACTCTGTTAACTGCACACAACAAAAAATAAATATGCAGATTTGATTGAATTTTTTAAAATAAATATGCAGAATTGCTGCTATCCAAGCTAGTTCCCTCTGTGGCAATTCTTGTTTTGATTTCAGCAGTTCTATACTTTTACTTACTAATTGATTGATTTGAGAGAGAGATAAGAAGGGAGAGACAGACATCGATTTGTTGTTTCACTTATTTATGCATTCATAGGTTCTTGTATGTGCCCTGACTGGGAATCCGCAACTTTGGTGAGTCAGGATGATGTTTTAACCAACTGAGCCACCTGGCTAGGGCCAGCAGTTCCATTTTTAAAGAACTCGTTAAAATCTGTAAGCTCCCACCCCCTCACCCTCAGTTCATACTACACTAGGAGTTTTGTATCAATTGAGGCAGCCAGAACAAATTTTTGTTTGTGTTATCAAAAACTGTCTGTTGCTACAGATTTAACAGATAGATGGGTATTCTCGTCTGGTAAAAACTGTATCAATAGGATAAAAATGAAAAATGGAACATATACTAGATTTATTATTAATACTTGATTTACAGTATTTAAAATTTTTAGTAACTTTTACTTTAAAATTAATAATATGAATGAGCCTTGCTTTCTGGAATGTTTGAAATGTGTTTTGTGTAATACATTTTTTAAAACGTGGGAATGCTAGAGATTAGTGATTTTTAAAAAAACTGTAGGACAAATAATCTATATTAGATCATTTTAAAATAAAAATTTTAATATTTAGTTTTCTTTAAATTGAAGTAGTACATTTTCCATTGAAGTAACTAAAAATATTGGGAAAATAGAAGTGAAATTATATTAAATTGAATTAGTCAGTTTTCTCTACCTTTTAATAATTCACTTTTCACTATTCATAATAGAGATTGGCACTAACAATACAAAAGCATTAAACAAACTTTCATGGCTGAAAGCTTTTCTGAAGGGGTTTGTTGAGCAAATGCTAATCAGAAAAGGACTGGGTCCAGGTGTTACAGAATGGACTTGTGGGGGGCCAAGATGCTGTTACTTAAGTAAGCTCCCTTCCCCAAGTTCTGTCTGTACTAGGTTCATCTTGCCCGCTGCCAGATGTTAGGAAATGTGGTTCTCAATGCTAGAGTTTGATAAAAAGGAAAGGAACTATTTATTCAAAAGTTATGCAGGTTTAGAGTAATGGTGAAATGCTGCTGTTGAAATCCCAGTCCCTCTAAAACACTCACAAACACACACCACTCACAGGCCTGCCTTATTCCACTTTTCCCAACTAAGCCAGTCTCAGGGGTACTGTATCTCAAGAAAAAAAGTAGAAGTCTGTAGCTCCTCTAGACTCCCAATTTCTCCCAGTAATCCATGCTTGGTTGGGCAGGTTTCCTGCAGTCCCCAGCACCATCACCTGTGTCACCGGGATCTCCAGTTTTTAATCCAAAACTTGGGAGCACCTACTCATGGCCCACCAGCGGGAGTCCTTCTACCCACATGGTCTCGAATCATCCCCTTGCATAGTCCTGCATTGTCTTTCCTAGGCCTGCATTGTGCCTGTTGTCTTCTATCTCACTTGACGGCCTGCCTTTAGTTTAAATTCCAGCCTGGAACCTCCTCCATAACCCCATTTCTAACTCCTCCCACAATTAGCTACACCTGCCAGCACTCCTGCAGTTTTCACCCTTTCTTGGCTACTACAGTTAAGTCCTAGGCAAGGCCCCCTGGCATGGAGTGAATCATCTTCAAGATCTGTAAGGAGAGTTGCCTCACAGTTACATTGTGGGTCAAAGTCATCCCCATCTCCCTAGCTAGGCTGCTGTTGATATGCAAAATAGTCACTTTGCATATAAATGTGAAGACTAGTATGCTGTTACTGATACGCAAACTAATTCTCAGTGGCCCTGCTCCATGTGTCCCATCCCCCAGCCAGACTTTTGGGGGGCCCTGGCTGCTCCCCACTACAATACCCATCCTGGGGGCCTTGGGGCCTCCCAGCCTACACCCCGTTGTTACACAGGCATGAAATCACCAATAACAGGGCTAGGTGGAGTTGGCCATCCTGGAGTTGACGGGCTCTTACACATTCTGTTTGGGGGAAGAAAGATGTAAGGTTTTTTTTCTTCTTTTTTTAAAGATTTCATTTTTATTTATATTTAGAGAGAGAGGAAGAGAAGGAGAGAAACATCAGTGTGTGGTTGCCTCTTATGTGCCCCCAAGTGGGGACTTGGCTTGCAACCCAGGCATGTGCACTGACTGGGAGTCGAACCAGCGACACTTTGGTTCGCCACCCATGTTCAACCCATTGAGCTATGCCAGCCAGGGCGAAAGATGTAACTTGTTTTGAAAGAATTTACATTGATTTGTGGCTGGCGTGACCCAGTGACTCAGTGGATTGAGCGCTGGACTGAGAAGCAAAGGCTTGCCAGTTCCATTCCCAGTCAGGAAATGGGTTGTGGGCAGGGCCAGGTCCCCTGTAGGGGGGGGCGTCAGGGGCAGCCACACACTGATGATTCTTTTTTTTCTTTCTCCCTTCCCCTCTCTATAAAAATAAGTAAATAAAATCTTAAAGAAAAAATAATTTACTTTGGATACAGATAAGTGGGATGGTAGGAGAAAATAAAGCAAGAGCAGTTCTAGGGTAGGTGCATAGTTCCTAAGGAAGAACTGTTGACTACTTTTGATTTGTTGAGGTCAGTAGTCATGAGTTAATTCAAAGCTCCAGTGTGCATTCAGGAATGTGAGCAGTTTATTGTTAGTTGGCTCACAGCTATGAACTAGTTAAATACTCTTGTCTTTTTCTCTCATTCTCTGGCCTGCTATAATTTAATTTAGAACATCTCAGAATTTTTTTCCTGTCAAAGGAAGGGCATTTTATGTCAGTGGTTGATTTATTTTTTTGAGTCTGAAGTTTAGACTAAGACTTTATAACCTTTCTCTTTGTAATATGCATCTCTTTAGTAACTAAAGCATGAGCACTTTTTGAGGGTTCACTTTTGTGACTCAGTGTTGGTATCACTCAAATTTTGTGTATTAAATGAACATTTATTTGGTGTTTGTGCTAAGATTTTACCAGTGAATTTTAAAAGAAAAATAAATATCACAGAAAAAAAATAAAAGTAGCTTTCTTAAAATGTAATCATTTTAGTGGAAAAGTTGTATATACTTTAAATGATATGTGATAAAAAATTGAGTTACTTTTAATTTTTTTGCTGAATTTAATTAGTGGTGATATGTCTTTATTTACAGAGTTTTGAAAGCTCAGTCTGATCACAGATCTAGACATGAAGGTAAGGGTTCAAGAAAGTTCATTTTTAATAGGTAAAGATTTGGATAACTTGATACATTTATATATATAACATTTTTGTTTACAGTACCAGCCTTTATAGGTGAATTTTTCTTCTTCTTTTTTAATTTTTAGTTTCACATTATTCAATGTGGCTCTTGGTGAGTTGGGCTCATTGCTGTTCTTTAGTGAAATCTAGCCTTGCTGACAGTGATCATTTACAAGATTGGCTAAAGAAATTGACCCTCCTTATTCCTGAGGTAAGTTAAAGATTTAAGATTAGTAGTTACTCTTCATACTTTTTAATATTGTTAACATTGACAATAAAAAGGAGCTAATAAAACAAGTAGACATGATTCCATAAATGTATCATGTTATGTAGAATGTGCTCTTTCAGCTCTTTAAGATCTAGAGTCTCTTGAACTGTGTACACTTAAGTGTGAATATTAAATATTCTGTACCAAGATGGAGGTGTAGGTGGAAACACTGCCTCCTCGCACAACCAAGTTTAAGGACAACAAAGATTTAGAAACAAAAACACAACCAAAACAGACAGATATTTAAACTGTACCAAGTCCCGACAACAATGAACCATTCATCCAGACCAGTAAGAGGGGCAGAGTTGGCGGCTGGTGGAGAGGGGTCATGGCAGGAAAAAGCGGTGGCTGCTAGCAAACTCAAGTGCATAGGCGGTGGTTGGTAGATCCCAGGTGCAGGGTGGCAATGGGCAGACCCAGTGAGGGCGCAAGGCAGCTGGCTGACTGCAGCCACACATTCACACTCAGATAAACCAGGCAGAGGAACGAGCAGTGAGACAGACCACGCAACCCAGGTCCCCAGCAAGGGGAATTAAAGCCTAAAAGCACCAGCTGGAGGAACTTTTGGGGGTTTGAGGTGCTGGGAGAGACTCAGCCTCACAGAATTTGTTGGAGAGATCCACAGGGTCCTAGAACATACACAAGCCCACACACCCGGGAACCAGCACCAGAAGGGCCCAATTTGCTTGTGGGATGTGGCAGAGGGGACCAAAATCTGAGAGAGAGCAGAACAAAAGCCACGGCTCCCTCTCTGACCCCGCCCCCACATACAATGTTACAACCCAGCAAGGTGGGTTGCCCCACCCTGGTGAACACCTAAGGCTTCGCCCCTCATAATGTAACAGGTGTGGCATGACCAGACCAAAAGGTGATGGCTCAAGCAGAAGAACAGCTCAAAGTCCCAGAGCCAGTACTTCTCAGTGACCAAGAGATAGCCAACCTATCAGATGCACAGTTCAAAACACTGGTGATCAGGATGCTCACAGAACTGGTTGGTTTTAGTCACAAATTAGATGAAAAAATGAAGGCTACACTAAGTGAAATGAAGCAAAATGCATAGAGAACCAATAGTGATGGGAAGGAAGGTGGGACTCAAATCAAGGGAGTGGACCAGAAGGAAGAAAGAAACAACCAAACAGAAAAGAATGAAGAAACAAGAAATCAAAAACATGAGGAGAGGCTTAGGAACCTCCAGGACATCTTGAAACGTTCAAACATCTGAATTATAAGGGTACCAGAAGGTGAAGAGCAAGAGCAACAAGTGGGAAACTTATCTGAACAAATAATAAAGAAATACTTCCCCGATCTGGCAAAGGAAATAGACTTCCAGGAAATCCAGGAAGCTCACACAGTCCCAAAGAAGGTGGACTCAAGGAGGAACACATCAAGGCACATCATAATTACATTAGCCAAGATGAAAATGAAGGAGAGAATCCTAGAAGCAGCAAGAGATAAGGGGACAGTCACCTACAAAGGAGTTCCAATCAGACTGTCAGCGAATTTCTCAGAAGAGATCTTACAGTCAGGAAGGGGCTGGAAAGAAGTATTCCAAGTCATGAAAGGCAAGGACCTCCATCCAGGATTGCTCTATCCAGCAAAGCTTTCATTTAGAATGGAAGGGCAGATAAAGTGCTTTTCAGATAAGGTGAAGTTCAAGGAGTTCATCATCACCAAGCCCTTATTCTATGAGATGTTAGAGGGACTTAGCTAAGAAAAAGAAGACAAAAAGTATGAACAGTGAAAGGACAGCAAACTCAGTTATTAACAACCACACCTAAAACGAAAGCAAACTAAGTGGACAGCTAGATCAGGAGTAGAACCATAGAAATGGAGATCACCTGGAGGGTTAGCAACAGGGGAGTGGGAGGAGGAGAAGAGGGGAGTAGGTACAGAGAATAAGTAGCATAGATGGTAAGTGGAAGATAGACATGCGGAGGGCAAGAATAGTATGGGAAATATAGAAGCTAAAGAACTTGTGACACATGGACATAAACTAAAGGGGGGCTGGGGGAGGGTTATGCAGGGTGGAAGGGAGTGAAGGGGAGGAAATGGGACAACTGTAATGGCATGATCAAAATATATTTTAAAATATTCTGTACCACTCATTGTCTTTTTCTGAAATAGTTGTTTACAGAGTGATTATTTTGCTTTGTATGTTTTTGTTTTTTTTCTGGTCAGGGGAAAAAACCAAATTTTTCTGGGTACCTGATCATTTATTTTGGTAATTTGTGCTTTAGAGAAATTGTTTTTTATTTAATTAGAATATATTTTTAGATACAGAAGAAAGTAAAAATAAGTCAAATGTATTTTCTTTTTATTCCATTATGGACACTAAGGAGGACAATATAATTTTCACAAATCATATCTTGATATTACACTGTATTCGTAAATGAAATAGTAGAAACACACCCTATCACTTAGTCACCACAATCACATCTTTTTTAGACAGCACTGTCTAAAACATTAGCTGTGAATTGTTGTCTATGTGTTCTTGTTCTCCCTGTGTCCTAGAGAACCACTCTGACATTTGGGAAGATCCCTTGGAATGTATAAAATTTTCTATTTAAGGACTTTCTAAATTGCTGCCTGATATGAAAGTATCTTACCCTGTTACTTAATCTTTTAAATAAATGTATGTGTATATCTTTTCCTCAATTCCTTTTCTATTTGTCTATTGTTATGCTTATTTGGTTTCATTTTGCAGCCATATTTGGGGTTTCTAAATTTGTTTTTACATATTACTGTATACTTTGAGGTATTTTATTTGATTATATATTTACATGCATGAGTATATGATCAGAACATTGCATTTTACAATACATTACTAAAGAAGCCACTTAATGTTGTTTCTGTCAACATACTAACCTTAATATTAACTTTTTAATACTAACTCAGATTATCTTCTTAACTTGCTTTTTTATTTAGACTGCAGTCCGTCATGAATCTTGCAATGGTCTTTATAAGTTATCTCTATCAGGGCTGGATGGAGGAGACTCAATCAATCGCTCTTTTCTGCTATTGGCTGCCTCAACATTGTTGAAATTTCTTCCTGATGCTCAAGCACTCAAACCTATCAGGGTAAGATTTTACTGTGTTCGGGAGCGGTTTCTATTTTTGCAGTTTTCTTTGCCCCACTTTATCAGTATATTATATACAGTAATTTTGAGTAGTTGTTTATATGGTTTTGCCAAGGTGATGATAGTTATTTAGTTCTTAAAACAACAGTCCTGATTGATGTGACTCAGTGGGTTGAGCATTATCCTGCAAACTGAAAGGTCTCTGATTCTCTTCCATGTCAGTTCACATGCCTGGGTTGCAGGCCAGGTCCCTGTTTGGTTGGGGTTGTGTGAGACGCAACTGTTCGATGTTTCTCTCTCACATCAATGTTTCTCTCCTTTACCCTTTTCTTATCCCCTTTCTTCTTCCCTTCTCCTCTCTCTAAAAAGAAATAAGTGAAATCTTTTTCTAAAAAAAAAAAGTGACAGTATTGTGACATACTGTGACCATGTTACACCTAGTAGTAGAATCTGTTTGCTTTGGTTTCAACTCTAGAGGATCTCGCATGGGTATTGTTTTGGAAATAATATTTGTTCTTTGTAGGTTCTGGAGCCTTGTGTTAGTAAGTTGAATGACAGGAAGCATCATAAATGTAGCTCTCTTCTCAGTCACAGGCTTTATTTAAAATTCTTATGATATTCTGGATTTTAAGTGTCCTTCCCTTTCCACTTTATATGCTAGCTTTGTAAAAGCCTTCTATCACGTAATAAATTCTGAGCACATTAGTATGTAAATTCTACTAATCGCAGAAATTTGTTGCATTGTAGGAATTTACTTCTCCTCCTCCATATTAACCTATTATCAGCTCTGTAAGAAATGTATTATCTTGTTTATTTTTCAGATTTCAAAGCTATAATAGACCACTGCATGTGGGTAGATTTATATATACTCATGTTCTATAGTTTTCCACATTTTCAATGAATTCTGAATTTATATCACATTATTTAGCATTATGCATTATTCTTTTTTTAAAGATTTTATTTATTCATTTTTAGAGAGAGGGGAAGAGAAGGATAAAAAGAGGGAGAGAAATATCAGTGTGTGGTTGCCTCTCGGTCACCCTGTACTGGGGACCTGGCCTGCAACTCAGGCATGTGCCCTGACTGGGAATCAAACTGGTGACTCTTTGGTTTGCAGCCTGTGCTCAATCCTCACTGAGCTACACCAGGCAGGACAATTATTCTTATTTTTCAAGTAGGTTGTAAGTAATTCAAAAGTAATGTTTTTCTGGGATGTCTCATATTATTCACCATGTACCTAGTTATTCTAATTTTATAAAAATTAGGGGTTCTCTTTTTCCTTATATTTTGATTACTGTTTAGTTTGTGTTGGGATTTAGTGTTTTTTATAAAGCCTACTTTCTTAAATAAATTGTAATTTTAAGTTACTTCCCTTTTAAAATGTTTTCACAAAATTAAATTTTTTTTAACAGATAGATGATTATGAAGAAGAACCAATGTTAAAACCTGGATGCAAAGAATATTTTTGGTTGTTGTGCAAATTAGTTGACAACATACACATTAAGGACGCTAGTCAGGTACTTTTAAGAAATGATATATTGTTATGTTAATGGAGTTGTGTGTTCATAACTTTATAGGTTCTCATTAAAGTCATTTTAATTGATGGGTTGAAAATGCCATAATTTTTCTACTGTATTTGCACCTTTTTGTTCTGCTCAAATCCTTTCCTGCTTTTTACTTTGATCTTTGTTGCAATGTCTTTGATATCTTCATGTAAGTAGTTTCTTGTCTCTTTTAGATAAGATTTGTGGCTGCATAATCTTATTTAGAATGTGAAATTTAGACTTTAAATACGGCTTTCTGTAATAGCATGTGGATTTGGAGTTCTGATTGTAAAATAATATTGCGATTTAAAAGTAGTTATTTTAAGCTAAACAAGACATATCAGTGTGCTCTCCTACTAATTTTCTTATACTAGGCTAAAATACTTTGATCTAAACAAAGTATTGTTTAAAACAAGTTGGTTTTGAAAACAAACTTGGCACATAAAGTCTTTTGGGTTTTCTCCTTTGTAAATTTAGTACCCTAAAATGCATTTAAATGATCTCAGAAAAAATGAGAAACACTTGGAGATACATACAGATATTTAGGAAACACTTTTGTTCATTTTTTAAAAATGTATTTTGATCAAAGTACAGCATACACACTTTACCTTTAAAATATCCTGTAGTGTTTGAACTTTCTACTTTTAAGAAATAGTTTACCTATGAATTCTTAAAGTCTTCTACTTTGCACTTGGGGAATAATTACAAACATTAATATTGAATATTTTGATTTATTGATTTGATGCCAGAAAACATTAATTTTTTTTTTAACCTGACCCTGTATATTTAAATTAGGAATCTAATATTTTTTGCTTGCCAAAATTATTTTTCTTTATAGAGACCAGGTTTCTTTGAGAATCTTCTTAAATTAAGTTCTGTTTTATAAAATCTGTTTTAATATTTTGCTTAGTTATAATGAGAATTAAAAGATTTTTGAAATATTTAGCTGTGCCCATATAAGTTTACTTTTAAAGCCTAGTTTAAAAGTTGTGTTAATTGTACAATATGTATATTACACCTCAATAAAATCGTTAAAGAAAAAAGAACAACATCACACCTTAGTGTCTTCTCAACAAATTACTACGGTGATCATAATTTGTTACAGACATTCCATTGCATTTTTTTAAAGGACTGTCAATGATGTGTTTATAATGAATTTTATTAATTTGGCATCATGTATAAGTAGTGAATTATTTATTGATGGGTATATTAATGAATTTGGGAGAACTGATTTCTTATTATTTATAGGGAAGGGATTTTTTGTAATAATCTCTGAACTGCTAAACATAAAAATTTATATTTGAATTTTGTATTTTCTCTTTGAATTAAGACAACACTCCTTGACTTAGATGCTTTGGCACGGCATTTGGCTGACTGCATTCGAAGGTAAAATTTCATGTGAAATTGACCATTATACTGTTGTGGAAAGATAACTGACATAATTATGTGAACTATCTTGTTTTGCTTGTATTCTTTTTTTGTAGCAGGGAGATACTTGATCATCAAGATGGTAACATAGAAGACGATGGGCTTACAGGACTCCTCAGACTTGCAACAAGTGTTATTAAACACAAACCACCCTTTAAATTTTCAAGGGAAGGACAGGTATGTATTAAGACATTCAGATATCTATGTGTAATGTGGTTGAGACTTTTTATTGTTAAATTGTATGTGGATATGTAAAGTTTCCTTAAACATGTGGATGTAAAGTTTGCTACACCCTTATTGCTGTCAGGAAAAGCGAACTTTGAATAAAATGTATCCTGAAAATATTATAAACTGTAGGCTTATTTTTAGAATTCAGAAACAACCCCCCCCCCCCCCCCGGGAGGTTTTATTTATTTATTTTCAGAGAAGGGAAGGAGGAAGAGAAGGAGAGAAACATCCATGTGTGGTTGCCTCTTGTGTGCCCTGTACTGGGGGACCTGGCCCACAGCCTGGACTAGGAATCGAACTAGTGACCCTTTGGTTCGCAGGGTGTCTATTAGTCCACTGAGCCACACCAGCCAGGGCCAGAAACAGGTTTTAATGTCTATGACTGTATGTAGAGAGACAACCTCTACTTCAATGATATAATTTGTGGGATTGAATATTTTTAATAGTAATTTACACAATAGTATTGATAACTAGTCATTATAGATTGGCCATCTTACTGGTTTTATGTTTAAAGGCCCATTTAACCCTGGCTAGCGTAGTTCAATGGATTGAACGTGGGCCTGTGGACTAAAAGCCCATTTAACATACAACCTGTCATTGAATATTTGATACAGTTAATGACTCTACACTAACAAATGTCTAATTACACTTTAGATTAAGTTGCTCACTCTCCCCATTGGCAGTTTCGTCATTGCTTGCATTGATTGAGGTGTGGTTTAGAGGGTTTTCTTGAGGTCATTGATTGTGTCAGAAAACACAAAAATAACCAAAAGGATGGAAGATTGTCTCCCGGGTATAGACTACAGATTCCTGAAATAAACTAAGGTGACAGTTTTAACCTAGATTAAATCTGTGTTACTTCCCCTATTCTATAAAGCTCTTTCCTGTGCTATTCTTTTTAGGACCTTCTTTCATTTTTTTTATTATAACCATTGGGAATAATTTGGTTTATTTATAATTTTGGTGGTTAAAGTGTTTATTTTGTTGTTTTTGTTAGTTGGCTATAGGTTTGTCATAGGTGGCCTTTATCATGTTGAGGTATGTTTCCTCTACTCCCATTTTGTTGAGAGTTTTAAAGTTTTATATTGTATATAAACCAATGTAGAACTATAATTCTAAAATAGAAATGTATTTTTCTGATAACATAACATTATAAAGCAAAAATCATAAGTAAAGAAGAAAATTTCAGATAGTACAAAGAGAAGATTACCATATTTAGTTTGGTTTCCCATGTTGCCTGGTTGGCCTTCCAGGACTTTTTGTGGATATAATAAATACATAAGTATGTAATTTATGTTATAAAAACAGCATTCTGTTATCTGTTTTCTTTTTTTTAAGATTTTATTTATTTATCTTTAGAGGGGAAGGGAAGGAGAGAAATATCAATGTATGGTTGCCTCTCGTGAGTCCCCTGCTGGGAACTGGCCTGCAACCCAGGCATGTGCCCTGACTGGGAATTGAACTGTGATCGTGTGGTTCGCAGGCCTGAGCTCAATCCACTGAACTACACCAGCCAGGGCTGTTATCTGTTTTCTTCATTTAAAAATGAATACATTAATAAACACATGAGGAAAATAATCTATCAACATGTTACTAGTTTAAAAAAATACTGTGCAGGGTACAGCTTTGCACACCTGTTTCATTATATACTCACATAAATTCTTAAATTTGATTTATTTTAATCGGAATACATCACTTTACAAAAGACTGTTTTATTTTATATTCCCAGACTTAATACGTGACAGCTATTTTGAACCAGTGTGCTGCAAGAATTTTTAAAACATGCAATACCTATTTAGTCAGGGTCACTAATTGCATTTCTCCTTAGACTCTAAAATTTTAAAAAATGACAACAGCCAACATGACAATAGTTGTGTGCATGAATCAAAATTATACTAATTTTTTGGTCAAATCATATACATATATATATATATACACACACACACACACATATGTGTATTTTTTGCTTAGTTGGAATCAGAATTAAACATTTTTAGAATTATTATTTTTGTGTGTGCATTTAAGTTTATTTTTAAAGCCTAGTTTAAGGGTGGTGCTAAAAATAAGTCTTAATGGGTAAATTGCACAGTATATGAATTACTCTTCAATAAAATTGTTAAAACAAAAAAGCAAACATCAAAATTTGGTGTCCTCTCAGCAAATTACTGTTATCATAATTTGCTATAGACATTCCACTGTATCTTTTTTTAAAATATATTGATTGTGGCATTACAGTTGTCCCTTTTTTCCCCTCCCCTTTATTTCCCTCTGCCCTGTACCCACCCCCCCTACCAACACCATTCTCCCACATTAGTTCAGGTCCATAGGTCATACATATAAGTTCTTTGACTTCTCCATTTCTCATACTATTCTTAACCTCCCCCTGTCTATTCTATACCTACCATTTATGCTTCTTATTCCTTATACCTTTTCCTCCATTCTCTTCTCTTCATCTCCCCACTGATAACCTTCCATGTGATCTTATTTCTGTGAATCTGTTTCTGTTCTAGTTGTTTGCTTATTTTATTTTATTTTAGGTTCCATTGTTGACACTTGTGAGTTTGTTTTCATTTTACTGTTCATATCTCTGGTCATCTTCTTTTTCTTAGATAAGTCCCTTTAACATTTCATACAACAGGGCTCAGTGATGATGAACTCCTTTAATTTATCTGCAAAGCACTTTATCTGCCCCTCCATTGTAAATTATAGCTTTGCTGGATTGAGTAATCTTGGATGTAGGTCCTTGCCTTTCATGACTTTGAATACTTCATTCCAGCCCCTTCTAGCCTGTAAGGTGTCTTTTGAGACATCAGCTCATAGTCTTATGGCAACTTCTTTGTAGATAACTGTCTCCTTTATTCTTCCTGCTTTTAAGATTCATCTTTAATCTTGGATAGCTTAATAATGATGTGTCTTGATGTGTTCTTCCTTGGGTCCAACTTCTTTGGAATTCCTGGACTTCCTGGAAGTCTGTTTCCTTCACCAGATTAGGGAAGTTTTCCTTCATTATTTTTTCAAGTAAGATTTTAATTTCTTGCTGTTCCTCTTCTTCTGGTACCCCTATGATTCTGATGTTGGAATGTTTGAAGTTGTCACAGAGGTTCCTCAGCGTCTCCTCATTTTTTTTAATTCTCATTTTTTTTATTCTGTTCCAGTTTGATGTTTATTTCTTCCTTTTGTTCCAAATTGTTGATTTGAGTCCTGGTTTCCTAACTGTCATTGTTGGTTCCCTATATATTTTCCTTTATTTCACTTTATGTAACCTTCATTTTGAGAGTGAACTCAGTCATTTCTGTGAGTATCCTGATTACCAGTGTTTCAACTCTGCATCAGGTAGGTTTTCTATTTCTTTGTTGCTTAGATCTTTGTGTGGAGTTTTGATCTGTTCTTTCATTTGGGCCATATTTCTTTGTCTCAGCTCACCTATTACTTGGTAAGGGGTGGAGCCTTAGGTATTTGCCAGGGTGGGGAACCTTCTTTGGTGCATTGTGGTGTTGTCTGTAGGGGAGGGGTCAGAGAGGGAACAATGCCACTTGCTTGGCTCTGATCCCACTTTCCATCACTTCCCTTGCTTCCCTCAATTGGATTGTGCCCTTTCAGGTGCTGCTTCTCAGGTTGGTGGGTTCATGTACATTTTAGGACCCTGTGGGCCTCTCCAGTGGACCCTCATGCGAGACTGGGAGTTTTCCCCGCTGGTGCAGTCCCCACAGATTTTTACACCAGGAATTTTTAGTTCTCAGTTTCCCACACTGAAACCTTGGATTTCCCCATCTGTCTTGCTCCCCCGTTGTTCCTCCCAGCTTATCTGTGTGAATGTGGGGTCACCTGTGTGTTCTGCCTTACCTTGCTTCCTCCAGCTCCCATCTCTGCCCCTTATGCCAGTCTAGGTGAATGTTTCCTTAACTCCTTTACCATGTTGTTTGATTTTTCTAGAGGTTTTATTTATTTTTTGTTTTTTTTTTTAAGATTTTCATTTATTTTTAGAAAGAGAGGGAGAAAAATATCAATGTGTAGTTGCCTCTCGTATGGCCCACAACTCAGGTGTGTGTCCTGACTGGGAATTGAACCGGCGACCCTTTGGTTTGTAGCCCTTGGCTCCACTGAGCTACACCAGCCAGGGCTGTTCTTTGTTTTTAAATTGGTTATCCTTCTTTTGGTTGTGAAAGGAAGTGAAGCATTTCTGCCTATGCCTCCATCGTGTCCAGAACTCCCAAAATGCTTTCTGCTTATACTAGCCTTTAAATACATGTGACAACTATTTAACTCACTCAATTTCTATGTCTAGACTCATTGGCAAAGGTGGCGCATTACTAAACTAGTTTCTAGTCAGTTCACATTCTTTTTGAGTGACCTTGATTTTATTTTCTGGTTCATGTACATGTGTTACTTTGTGTCCAAGATAGTCATCTAATCTTTGACTCCTAAAACGGATGAGATATTAATTGGTCTACCGTATGAAGTAAGAATGTATTTACTTTCTATATTTCTTAGCCAAAGTTAGGAACTATGTTTTATTTTTTCTTTGATAATAGTGAGGTGGAAGACACGAAGTCATTAATGGGAAAATATTTCAAAGTGTCCTTTGTTTGGTAGTTGTGTCAGAGATTTCCAAGACCAGCCCAAGCTTACTGATTTACTAGAAGGAATCAGAGGACTCAGCATGTAGTTGTAGTCATAGCTAATCTTTGTTGTAGCAAAATGATACAAAATGAAAGCCACAAAAGAAAAGCATGGGAACAAGTCTAGTGGCTACCAAGTACATGCTTATGACAGTGCTCTCCCAATGGAGTTACCCAGAGTCTACTTAATTCCCCCAGCAATGAGTAATAATGTGTGTGTGGTGTTTATTCTAGGGAAGCTGTCTTGAGCTTAGGAGTCCAGGTTTTTTATTGGAATGGGTGTTGCAGACACAGAGTATCTGCATAATTGACATAGTCTCTGAAATTCCAAACTCTCAAATAGATAGCAGTTACTCAGCATAAACCAAGCACTAACAGCCCAGTGAGCCACTTTTATCAGTTAGAGAAAGTTTTATATCAAAGGAGGTTACTATTTACCATTCAAGTTCCAAAAGACAGCCAAGGGCCAACCTTGCAATCCGGACTTTGTAAGAATAGGAGCATCTTAGTCTTAACCATATTCCCTTTTTTCTATGCAGCAACCCAGGGGGTTTTATAACCCAGAACAATGTACCATAGTAGTATTTGAGATGGCTGAGAGGCATAATTTGTTCTTTACTAATTTACCAAAGAAAATTAAAGAAGAACAAGCAGGGGAGAGGTAACTCACTGTGAGGGAGATCAAATGTAGGAAAAAGTACATCTGGAATGTTATCATAGATGGTAAAACACTGCACCTCAGTTTGATCTTCACTAGTATAGAAATTAAGAGTTTGATGTCTTAAATCCTGACTTTGGCACCTGCCAACTCAATGATCCCAGACAAGGTTCTTAATATTTTCTTTTGTTTGTTTGGGGGCCTTTGATTATCCTCTGGCACTTGAGGTTTTCATTATGAGTAAGTTGCTGCTTTGGCTGCAACTATGATTGCTGCTGCTGCCACTACTAGAGAAAATAAGAAGAAACTTAAGTAAATGCAGAGGCAGTCAAGATAGAGAGTAATGAGTCCTTAACAAAAACTTGGGTCACTGAATGGAGTATAAAATAGTAGCATGCTAGATGGGAGTCTGTACGAATGAGCTATATTAGGTGTTAAGAGGGAGGTAAGAGTGAAGGTGATCCTCATCCATTTTGTTTCCTTTAAGAGAAGCGAAGCTTGGGAGGACTCATACGATTGTATATGATGCTGCTTTAAGTTTTTAAACAGCATTTTAGAAAATTACAGATTGTTGTATAATTTATTCTGCTGAGTTATTCATTATATTTGAAATATAATTAATATTCAAGTTTTGATAATTACTTGATTTTTCTCTGTTTTCCAGGAATTTTTAAGAGATATCTTCAATCTCCTGTTTTTGTTGCCTAGCCTAAAAGATAGACAACAGCCAAAGTGCAAATCACATTCTTCAAGAGCTGCTGCTTATGATTTGTTAGTAGAGATGGTAAAGGGATCTGTTGAGAACTACAGACTAATACACAACTGGGTTATGGCACAACACATGCAGTGTGAGCAATCTTCTTTTTCTTTAATCCTTCTAAATCTTGTATGCAGAAACGAGACTCTTGGATTGCATGGTTTAAAAAAATTTACTATCCACACACTTTAATGTTTATAAGTGATTTTTGTTAGAATGTTACTGAAGTTAAAAAGTAAAAACTTTCTTTTTAGGAAACCAGTGTGAAGGATATTTTATAGAGAGCTGATGTTCTTAAGCATTTTTTGGTTAAATAATTTAGTGCTAAGGTGTTGTGGACTCTGGCCCACAAGGTCCGTGTGTTGTGGCTGCAACGAACCAATTCACACAGACTACAGAAGTCCTGTGGAGAAAAAAGGACCACATGGCTGCTTTCTAAGTGAGAGAGATGGCCTGGACCCCTGCCTGGACAGGCTTTTATTGCTTTTGTGGATACATTACATCAAGGATTGTCCTCATTTACTATGCACAGGTTTGCTTTAGGTGGTTGCCTTTTACAGATAACAAAGAAAAGAATGTTGCTAATGACTTCAGAGAAAAAGGATATTCGCAAAGGGAAAGGTGGTTGAACTGGTTACACTCCATATTTGGGAGGTTTAGCACAGATTTTAGGAAGTTACTTTAAAGATATGCAGTAAACATTTGCTACCTCAATTCAGGGTAAGGGAGTTTTAGCAAAAAGCAAGCTTCAAAACAGCCTAGGTACAATACAGGCCCGATTACCTGGGAAAACTGATCTGTGTGCCCTGTTCCTGTGTGTCGACTCACTCCCTGCTATTTTTCCGAA
>NW_028079044.1:9942781-10240281 GCF_014824575.4 Sturnira hondurensis | reverse complement strand
GGGGCCTGTTGGTGCGGCCAGAAGGTGGGTTCCAGTGCTGGTGCAGCACAGTAAGTGGTGCTGATGGGACCTGAATCCTGAGCCCTTAATTTTAGCTGGGCTCACTGCCTTCTGGGTCTTGGAGATCTTACTTGTTCTTTCAGTGTGAGGGGGGAGGGCAGGTGTTGAGCACTGAAATGAGAGCCTGAGCGGCCTTAGGAAGGGGAAGCAGCCTGTGGGTAACTTTCCCCTCCCACGTGGGAGAACTTCCTGAGATGTTGCAGGCTCTGCCTGTGCACTGTGGCCATCGTCCGTCAGCTTCTCAGGGTGGTGTCTGCACGGAGCCCCTGACACCTAGGGCACCTGACCCCCCACAAACCCACCCTTCAGAGCTCAGTGGTGGTGGTTGTCTAGAGTGCTGCCAAAGTATGTATGGCAAGTTTCACTGGCTGGCTTTTCCCTTGTGCGAAATAATAAAAGCCCTGGCCAAGGCTTATGAATCTATTTTTGTTTCATTAATATTATTTATTATGTATTTTATTAATATTTTTAGGAGGGACTGTGCTCTCATTTGACCATTTGTAGTAATAATTAATACATTCCGTGCTGGTTGTAAAAAGTGTACTTGCATTTAATTGCAAGTCAGAATAAATTAATGGATATGATTTAAAACAAAACTCACTTAAAATATTCTTGCAGGGAGTGAAAAAGGGGGCAGTGTCTGCATTCAATTTGTTTTCTGGGTGAGTGTCCATGGTGAGAGGGTCTGAGAGGGCTGAAAGGGTTGCGGGGGTCTAACAGTGTTTGTGTGTGTCCCCCAGGGATGTGGGGGCCCATGGGAGGAGGCGGAAAACCTGGGCAGGAGGAGGGGTGGCCAGGATCTCCGTTCTTTTCTTTAATGTCTGAGGTTGCGAGGGGGGAGGTTTAAGCAAAGTGGTCAAGTCCATCTGCTCTGGAGAAGGTGGTAAAGAAAAGAGGTTAGTAGCAAGAGGGAAGGAGCACAAAGGGAAAATTGTACATTGGGAGCGTTGCTCCCTGGGCCGCGGTGTAGCCAGACTGGTTTAGCAGACAGAATGATAGATTGTTTTGTCAAGGGTCCCAGGGTGTGCCCTGAACTTGAAGCACTTTGTTTATCTTGAATAGAAAGGGAAAAGCACAGACATAATCGATGTCTAGTGTTTAGGAGCTAGAAAGAGGTAGGAGAACAGAGAAGAGTCGGGGTGGTGGGGGAGGTGCAGGCCCTTGGTTGTGGCTGTCCATTAACAGATGAACTTGGCCGAGGGCCAAGCTTTAGATGAGAGCGTGTCAGGGCCCCAGTGCAGCCAAGCCTTTTCAGTGGTTCTTTCTTTCTTTCTTTCTTTCTTTCTTTCTTTCTTTCTTTCTTTCTTTCTTTCTTTCTGCTGACTGTACATCAGATGCTCCCAGGTCTTTGGCTAACGGCAAGAGAAAAAAAAGGCACACAGCTCAATTTTTTCCCCTCTGAACCAGTTGAGGCCAGTCTTTTGGCTACACACACAGGTTCTATCATCTTCCTGGGCTTGCCAATTGGGAAGAAAAAGAGTTGTGATAACGCCAGTAACCCGAGGGCCCGGGATTGGAAGGGTTTGGTGTGAGCAGACCAGCGTGTGTGAGCGCGTGTACTGGGGTATAAGTGTGCGAAGCTGGGGTGGGGTGTGGTGGATGGGCCTGCACGTGCATGCAGGAAATCAATAGAAACTATTTTCTTTTCTTTTTTTGATGGCTGAAGTTAAACTTGCCGGAAAGGTCCTGTGAACTGAACTGTTGGTGGCCGAGGACGATAATACAAAAGCAAGGCCTAGGAAAGGCCAGGGGTGGGGAGAAAGGGCTGGTGTTGGAAGCTCAGCATTTCCTGTGCAGGGCTGTTGGCAAACCTGTGTATCAGGCTTGTTTTGTTCTCGATTGTCTTATCTTCTTTGGTCTGTTTCTGGGTTTTTTTTTTTTTTTTTTGGTGACATTATGCATTCACTTATGAGGGTTGGCAAGCAAGAGCCATCAGCCCAATAACTTCCTGACATTTTTAGCTCTTTTGATGTGCAGTCCACAAGTGGTGAGGTAATTGAATTTCCCTGTTACTTACCAGCAGGAGGCATGTTCTGGTTCCCACCAGAGGGGCTGCTGGGGCTAAAGCTGGGTTCATAGAGTTTTACCTGGGGGACCCTTCCAAGTGGTTTGGGGACCTGTCTGAAGTGCAGTTCACGCAATGAAACCTATGTTTCCCCACCATGAACTTGACAAGGCACCAGTGTGACCATCCAAACAAAGCGTGATAAAGTCATGCTCACAGCCCCAGGTGGAAGCCTCACGAGGCAGGTGAATTTTTCTCCCTCTTCATCTAATAGCCAGTGGAGACTGGGAAAACGTGGAGGCCTCTGGGCTCATTCCCCAAACCACCCCAAAAACTCAGCCTGGCCCTCACGCGCCCTCTTCTCTCCCATGGAGGTGTCTCTGTAACCTTAGTGGTAAGGAAAGGAAGAGGGGCTGAGAAGAGGGGAAATAGGCCCTTAAAAATGTTTGTCTCCTTTTTTCACTCTCTTCAGCCTCTTTTAGCACATGAAATAAAATGGCGAAGAAGTGGTGCCATTTCTAGTGGTGTGAGCTTGGGCAGCTTTCTCCATCTCTAAGCTTCGGTTTCCCCATCTGTATGGTGGGGCAGCCCCAGGACCCACCTCCTGCACGCTGGGAGCGTTAAATGAGAACACTGCCCGGCACGTGGTATGCACTAGAGGAAGCCAGTTCCTATTGTGGCTATGACTTGTGGCTAGGGACCTCTTTCTCCTGTCAGAACTGGGGTCCCCGTAGGTCCTGCCTGGGTGGGGTGAGCAGGCTGGAGGAGAAGAGAACCGGGCAGGGAGGGTTCTAAAGCCCTGAGAGACTCTGTCTGTCTCCCATTGATTGGGCTCTGGTGGGAGCCTGTGGGGCGGGGTCCCTGGGTGGAGAAGCTCAGGATCCTTGGCAGGTGGTGAGGTGAGCTGACTGGGGGTTCCTCTCCAGTGGGAGCTCCCGCGGGCTTGCCGTCTCCCCAGGAGCTGCCTCACCAGGAGCGTGTGCCTGGATGTGTGATATGGTCACTTGGGTTCAAATTTCCACTTGGCCCACTGACTGGTTGGGAGAGTTTGGGTAAACCATTTAAACCTCTGTGAAGGGGAGACGAAGCAAAGTACCGCCCTTATAGGTGGATGCAAGGAATTGCTGAGAGAAAGCACATAAATTATTTGCCACACAGGATGCACTCCTAGAGTTTTTATGCGCATGCCTTTTATCCGACCTGTTACTCCTTCCCACAGCCACCCCAGAAGGGAAGTCCTAACAGCTCCGTTTGGTGGAGGAGGAAATGGGGGCTCACCAAGGGTTAAATAACTTCCCCGAGGGCTCACAGTTATTAAGGATTCAGTCCTTTGGCTTCCAGTCCTTACCCTTAGCCACCTCTTCAGAAGGTCTGCAGCTGTCTGCAGTGGGGCTGGGCAGCAGTTGGGTGGGAATCTCTGGTGCTGGGCGGTTTGCCCTCCTGTGGGTTCTGTGGTCAAGTTTTTCAGCCTTCTGGGAAGGAGAGGAATGTTCCCATCCAGTCCCTGGGCGGCTGTCCTGGGCACACTGGAGGAGCCTTGGAGCTGTTGGAAACAGTTGCAATGTAAGGAATTCTGCTTTGGAAGTAGTCACTTCTCCATTTGTGCAGAGTGAGCCGGAAACAGAGTCAGGGTCCTGCGAAGATGAGGGAGGAGGTTTTACTATTTGTGTTTGACTTGATCAGGAGACAGTGGTAGGCCGACCAGGAAAGCAGACTAGGACTTCTAAGGGCTGGTGAAGTCTGGCTTTCAGCAGTTCTGTTCTATTGTCTTTTTGGCATTCTCTTTGCTGACCACACCTTCAAAGGGTGGGGAAGGAGAAGCAGAATTACACAGTGAGGGAGAGATGTGTGTGAGTGTATGTGTGAGTGTGTCCGCGTGTGTATTTGTGTATGTGGGGGTGCGGGGGACACTGGGTGCTGGGGGCAATAATCTGTTTCAAGGAGGTTTTCATTTCTGGCCGCACCAGTGCTGTGGTGAGGTGAGTCCGGAAGGCATGCGAGGAGACTCGAGGGGACATTTGAATGGAAACTACAGTCAACAACTCCATATGACCCACATGTGGCTTTCCCCGAGGCAAGCTTTCAACTGCACGGTGGCCTCCCCCAGTCACTCCGCAGGCTGCTCTGACACCATTAATATTTGCTGAAGCAAGACCTGAGGTTCTTAGCAGGGGGATTACGTAACGTATTCCAAAACCAAATGTGAGTGTTTTCTTTGTATTACTCATTCTTTCGAATTGTCTGGTTCACTATAGACCCCCATTTACACGATTTCAGCCAGTTGGTAGTTAGGAGGCACCTACTGTGTGCAGAGGTCCCATGGTGGAGCTGAAGAGTTGACCTCAGCGTTGAGAAGGATTAGCTGGGAGCTCGGCTCACTTGGTTGGTCCTTCCACTAGAACCGAGGGAGGTTTTGCAGAACCAACACCAGGAGATTGTCGCTGGTGTGTGGACCCAGGTGGGTGGGGGTGGAGGTGGCTGCTGAGAATACGTGTAGGAAGAACCCCATACCTTCTATTTCAGTTCTTACTCTGCCCTGGAACTGGCACTCTTGCTTCCTTGCCCCTTGCCTCCTCTGCTGGTTCTCTATGTAGTGTCTACACGTCCCAGGTCAGGACTTGTGGGGGTATCCTCTGATCACCCTAGAAGAGAAGTTCTGAGTTTTGTCTGCAAAGCCGAAACGATAAAAGGAATACCATTGCTTTGGGGTCCTTCTTCCACCCCACCCCACCCCAGTTTTCTCTCCATTTGCTTGAAAATCAGGCCGGCACTCGGATAGTGGCCTTTTGTTTCTTTTTCTATTTTGGTTCTGCTTTCCTTAAGGTAAGCACGAATTTAATGTCCCAAGAGGCAGGCCGGTGACCCTTCAGGCCAAGTGCCTGGATGTGGCAATGCTATAATAAATATTGAATGGTGAGAGCAATGGAAATTTAACAAAGCCATAACTGAGGAGACCACAGAGGGGCAGCGGACTGGTGAAGAGGCTGTTGGATGAACGGGGTAGTATTTCTACTTCAACCTGATTGAAATGTCGACTAAAAATCAATGCTGTTGACTAGTGATAATTTACAATGTTCCCGGTGCTAAGTAGTTCCCCGCTTATGAATGCGTTGGCTGGGCAGAGATTAGTGCAGGGAGTTGTGTGTGTCACAATGAATCAGACGCATTATAGGTCAGCCCTTTATTTGTTTCATCATGACTTTTACACAGTTGTCATGTAATTTATGGCTGCTTTCACGTTGTCAAACATTTTCATTGCATCTCCTTTAACACACTCCTGACACAGACGCGCTGTCTTGGAAGGCTTGGTATTATTTCATAATCCAAGAGGAGGCCTATAAACCATCAAATTACACTATCTTCAGGCTAATCTAAATGTGCTGCAGATTAAAATCAGAGCTCATTTGTCCCTGATGCAAATTATTAAGTTCTAATTATAAATATCCATTTAATTACCCCATACATTTTTGTTTTGCGGACCCCTTTGAGCACTGCTGTCTGCAATGGGGGGAGAAGCAGGGGAGACAGTCTGCAGTAATCAATGAGCACTTCCCAAATGGTAAAGGCTAAACATATGCTGCTTTGTCTGTCTTATTGATTGAATGATTAGATGTATAGAGACGTTGGCATCGGCACAATCCGAAGTTGAAATCCTTTTAAAAAATGAAAACTATTTAAAAATCTGTTGGGGAGGAAAAAGCAAAATATAGCCAATCAAGAGCTTTCTGCTAGAACACATTGTCCTGAAATGTAGGATTTTCAGCAGATTCTGAATCTGAACCAGTCTAGATTTTGCAGAAGTTAAGGATGAGAGAGACCATACCTGTTTTGTACCTAGAATGTGAAGTCATTGTTACAGAAAAAACTATAATGTTAATAAAAGTGGCATTCTTACATCCTTGCTACCCTTCCCTACTAGGAAATGACAGTGTCTGCCTGTAATAGGAAGACAATCTAATTGAGAGCATTATGATAAACTATTTTTGGTTACGAAACTATAAAGTAAAAAAAAATGATAAAATTTAAATCTGTAAAGGCCTTATTAACTAGACAATTTACTCTTCCATGAAGGCAGTGGGAAATTACCAAAACTGTTTTTTTGGGGGGGGAGGATTGAGATCTTTGGGGACTTTTCTAGAACCAAACCTTGCTGTTTAATGATTGTGGACAGGCACTGGCCTGGAAACCAGTTTCTGACCTGAACTGTAAGACCTTGGCTTCCTTCAACTCCTGGCATTTTCGTTTCCTCATCTGTAAAATAGGTAGTTTGGATTGGGTGGGTCTCTTAAGTTCTGCTCTGCTCCAGGGAACTGAACACCCAGGCAGGCAGATCCCCTGCTCTTTGGGATCTAGTTGCTGAAAGGGCTCACCTGCAAAGCGGGCAGAGTATTTTCTTGCTTTTCCTCAGAGATGGAAGCTGTGGTGGAGTGTAAGGCTTGGGCTCACCACCCCGTGGCAGAAAGCTCAAGAGCAACTTTCAGATTGCTGGAAGCAAAACTGAAGCACGGTACAATGGAATGGTAACAATTTACAGAAGTTTCTAGCCTTATAAGATTTCTTTATCTTTCAATTGTTGTAATTGTTGCAAGTTTTTTTTTTAAAAAACAACAACTCTAAGTCGTGTAATGTGTATTTTCTCCAAGCTTGCTCCTTTGTGCAACGGCTAGCTGTGTCAAAATAGGAATATGTTTGAAAAAGAAATCAGTTGCATTAAAAAACCCAGGTATTTTAAATTAAATCAACGGACTGAATTCAGTGATATTTTCCTTCCCCCCACCCCACTCCAAAGCTGGTTTCTCTGTATGGACACAGCCTACATATGCTGAGTTCTTGGAGTTACAAATTCTCGCTCATTAAAGGCATCTGATGCAACATGTTTAGAAGAACTCTCCCTCTATTAGGGTTGCATACAGCATAAATTGAGGGAAAGTGCTCTTTTTTTAAATTCCTGATGTAGGTAAAGGCATATGGCCTATTCTGGGACACGTGATCTTTGCAGTCTTTTCTCAACTCGGTGTCTACCATTGACACTTTTCTTTCCCACAGTGTCCAGCAGGTACCATTTGTGCGTGGCATTAAATTGGATGGAACATCATTCTCAGAAGCATGCTGAAAAACAACAGTTACTCTTTGATAATGATTATCTAACACTTTCCTTTGTTATCCCCTGTGCTGAGAAGGGAGGGGGAAATGAACCAGTCAGGAAGTCTGTTCCTCACAGGACAGAGGCACTCTGTGAGATCTGAAGCTTCAATTAAAGTGCAACTTTTAGAATTACGGCCTCTTTACTTTGTAACGTTTTGGTCATTTTTATTAGGAGTGCAATGATAATCAGCTGTTTCAGAGTTTGCATGGTCTTTGTCTCTGGTAAAAACAAAAAACAAGTTAAAAAAAAACGGAAAAGAAAAAGTTTAGTCCTAAACTGAACCAAAGGAAAGTAATGGACAGAGTGAATGAATGGCAGCCACTCAGCAGCGTGACTTTCCCCTCCGGTGATTACCTGAAGAGAACGCAGGGTAACATTCCTGCCAAAGAGACAGGCGACCAAATATGTATTCAGAGGGCAAGTTTAGGATTTCGTAGCCCCGCCCCATCGTCTCTCTTCTCCCCGCCCCCTACCCCGCCCCTCGTGCTGTGCAAATGTGTGAGCCCTTGTATTGTTAATGTGTGATGGGAGGCTGCTTCTGGGACAGTCTTGGCTCACTAATGGGGTTGCCAGTGTCACAATGTGATCTATGGATTATGTTTCCCACGGCACATTTTGTTTGCGAGCTGGGCTGGGAGATGAGAGCCGATGATAAATGAAGATACCCTACAATTTCACACTAGTTCCTATGGTCCTGAGTCTCCCAATCAAGCATTGCTGATACCGGAGAGGTATTTATGGAGACGTAATTGATTTCAAAGTTTTAGGTCTCTGGCTGAAGTTTAAGATAGTCCATTACATTCATGCCTTTATTTAAAGCTCCTATTTGACTTAAATAAATTATTTAGGGTTTGCTGCTGAAACCTCGGTGAATTCACGAACCTTCGGGCCAGTTAAATAACTTTCCCATGGCTTTCTGCGCCTTGATGATTCATTTGCTTGGGTGCCTGTGTGTTTGTATGACTTCTAAATTTATTCCTCAAGTTTCACTGGGAAGAAATGATTTTTCTTATTGAAGTCTCTTGGGGTACACCTGTAAAAAACTTATCTCTTTTGAAAAAAATTCAAAATTTTTACGTAGTCCTGGACTGAGGGGCAGTGTTACAAGTTTAGGGACAACGGTCTGCAGGTGAAAGCAGGTGAAAGCAGCCTGTGCCTTCCCCTTCACTGAGTTGGGCAGGCTGGTCTTGATTGAACTCTCTTGAGGGGTGGGTATAAGTAACACTTGTCACCTTGAAATCCCCTTCTTCAGAGTCTGCCACAAGTGTATTTCCCCGTGACCAGCCTCTGCATCTGGTTAGATGGACTTCAGTAATCTGTACACAGTTACTTCTTACTTATTTTATATCCCGAAAGATATTAAGTCCAACAAGCTTTTACCCACCGAGTCGACAGAGAAAACAGCCGGGCAATTTTTGTTTCAATCATCGTGTCTCTCTGGAGTACCAGTTCCAGAGGCTGATCAATAGGTTTTATTGTAGTCCTCACTGTCTCTAAAAGCATTGTGACCTTATCCTGTCTAAAAATAGCATTTGCTCTTGCCTGCAGAACCTTGACCTGTGAAAACCCATTTGGAACATAACTGACGTATCTAGTCAGCTGTATATCCAAGACACACTCTGTGAATGAATTCTGTGCAGAACTGGCCAAGGGAACACTTCCTTCGAAGAAACATAAATACCAGTTCTGAACACTGGGCGCGCACCTGCTTGCCTGATGGGGTGATGGGACATGTGGTGGGGAGTGAGGGAGACTCCGGGACCAGGGGAGCTTTGAGAGGAGTGAGAACCCTCACAGAGGACTCCAGGGGTGGTGCATGGGACCCCACATAGGGCAAGGGACTGCCCGGGGAAGGAATTTGGACCAAAGTGCACTGTGACTTTAAACAAGTTTCATGACCCTGTTTAGAAAGTACAGTTCTTTGAAGGTTTTTCTTGGTGGCTTCAGTCTTGAGCCTGGGTGGAAGGGATTCTCCAAAGCATGACCTAGATGTAAACAAGTATTTCTGAGTCTAAAAGAACTCCCCTGTTTAATCATTGCCACTTCATTGTTTTAGGTGTGATAATGGTTTTGTGGTTAAAGAAAAAAAGTCTTTATTTTTGAAAAATACATGCCAAATTAGTTACTGATGAAATGACAGGATGGCTGTCTGCAATCAGCGTAAGTAACCTGGTGGGCAGGGTGGGCGACAGGGTTCTGGGTAAAGCAAGACTGGCTGTGCGTGGCTAGTGGCTGGAGCTGGATGATTCCTACCTGGGGTTTGATTTATACCATTCTCTCTACTTTGGAATATGTGAGATTTTCCTGACAGTTATCGGTGCCACCTAACTGGGAAAGATCAAAATGGTCTCGTTCAGTGGGTGTTAATGTTTCCATCCAGGGTTTGGCCAGAGGTAGTGAGGGGGCGGTTGTACCGCGGCAGAAGTGCCTGTGAGTGAGCTCAAGTCTAGTGTCCAGGAAGCTCCCTCTGAGAGATCACCCGAGAAGTCTGCACTGGGCACCGTGCAATGTTCTCCTGGACAGAAAGAGATCCTCTGGTTTCTTTCAGTGTGTGAAGAAGACTTGGAGGTGGAGTTTGATTGCGTTTCAGCACCCGGGTCTCTTCATCAGGTAGATATAAGGAAGAAGAAGATGGGCAGTACCCACTTACCTGACAGTGTCCGGGAAGACAAAGCTGTTGGAACTTCCCGTGGCTTTGAGCCCTTGCTATTCAAGAAAGGTGGTTTGCCTGAGCGGAGGCTGACCTCATGCTCAGGAAGAAGGGAACCAGACCACAGTCCAGGGAGGACCGGGTGCAGCCTCCGGGAGGCTAAGGGGAGCCGTGCATGATGGCACAGCTGCACAGGGCACTTTGTTCCCTTCAGCAAAAACCAGGGCTGTCGCTGAGTAGCTGGAGAGCAGGGTCGTCAGTGGTCTTAGTGTATGTAGCCAGTCCCGTGGGAATCATGGTGGGCCTGGTTCTGCCATATCTGCTGCCTTGAAGCTGAGACCAGCCTGACGGAGCCGTTCCCGGGCTCAGGTCTCTCCGGTTTTACAAAATGTCTGCTCCTGCTCGTTCCCTGCAGAGGCTATTATTAGCAAGTGTCACTCAGTTATCTGAGAGTGGCGCTTTTAGCTGCCATCTAAGTGCATGACACTTGGGTTTACAGCAGATTAAATTAAATTTTAGGCTGGTTTGGCTTCACCGGCAGTAAACAATGGGACCAGCTGTTGTAGAAATGTAACCGGGCACCCTCAAAGACTAGAGTGTGTGTGAGTGTGTGCATGTGTGTGGGTGTGTGCTCACATGTGCACCTCTGGGAGTTCTGAGCATGCGGGCGACTCTTGGGCAATTCAAGAGTCGACAGCTACCATTGTGGGAATGGGGAAGGTGCCACTGCCTGGAGCTGACCGCAGGGCCACCTCTTTTTCTCTTCTCCACACTTCACCTCTTCCCCGAAAAAGTCTGTGTTCAGACCGGTAGTTTCTCCAACTTGGTTTTGCTGTGCTTGATTGACAGAGGGAGTGTGTGAAGCTTCAACATTCTTCCTACTATTTGCACACCCATGCCAATGTTGTCCCGCAAAGAGGGGGCTAAGCTTGCCTAAAAATACCAGTGGAAACCAAGAGGAGAAGGGTGTAGATGATTTGGGTCTTGTTGCAACATGATCAGGTTGATCCGACAGGTGTTGTAGGCCGAACGTCTGGCTGCCCCCCTATTCTGCTTACATCTCAGGCTCCTGTCCGTCCAGCAGGCAGACTGTCATGGGGATGGGGGGCTGAGTTCTGCTTTTTCAGATGCAACTAGCTTTGCTCTCCTTGGTCCTTGGTGCTTGGTACTTGGTGTGGGGCTGCCTGTGAATTTAGGACCTTTGTATTTATGCCTCACCCTGTTGAGTCAGAGCAAAACAGTGTACATCAATATCACTTACTTAAAATTCTTCAGGAAATTCTGTGGGGATAACTCCTCCTTCTTATAAACAGAATGCAAATGTGCACATTATTCCACCAAAGGGCAATGCTCTTTACTTTTTCGTCTAGATTTTAAAATTCGGTGGCACTTGATTTCAGTTACTCAGACTCCAGAATTTATACTCGCTGATTAGTAATACATTATGCAAATAATTCAGTTTACATATCCAAATACTGTTTTGCATCATTCACACCTCATGTCTTGGAAAAAAAAGTGAAATGTTTCCTCAAAATAAACAAAACCTGCAGAAGAGTTTATTGTAAGGGTGAAAATTAAAGAGGCACCCATTTGCCAGGAAACTTTTGAGGAAATTTTTAATACTCCTGCATGATTTGGTAAGGTGTTTTTTTCCTTTTTTCTTATTTCTTTTGCTTCTACCCATAGGACATGCCATTCAAGGTATATTACATTATCTTTGGCTTCCTGAATTTTTAAATTTTTGGAAAAAGAAAGCCTTAACACTACATTGGATACACATTTGTGCATATATACACACAGCCATAAATGAAAATTTAAGCTGAGTTATTTGAAGGGGGTACAATAATTGCTTATGAGGGGTATGATTTTTCTGCCAAAGGAGAATGAGTCGATGCAAACTTTTAATATTTCATGTCAAGAGAGAGTTAACTAAGCATAGACATGAATGCTTAAGTTATAGATTGGCAACTGGCATTGTGCTACAAAGTATCTCTTTGCTCTCAGTGAGTTTATTGTCTTTGGAGCAATTCAGGAGAATGCAGGATGTGACCTGGAGCCCTTGTCTGAATGAGCACGAGCCCCTGTCCACGTGAATGTCTGAACTGGTGGTTTCGACCTCACATGTCGGAACAGAATTGGCCGCAGCACTGTGCCCAGATCCCGCTGGTTCCAGCCTCACTCTCTGGAGGCACCGACTCACTGCCTTTGGAAAGCATGTCGTCGGATTGCAGCACTCCCCACAGATGGAAGGAAGGGAAGAAAGCAAGCGGGGAGGGGGCCTTGTTTTTTTCTCTGCGGCCTGAGTGCTGTCCTCTTTCTCACACGATGTTCCACACCCATCTCCCCTAACAGGTTATAGACACGTTTTTGGCACTGCATAGAGTCAGCATTCCAACATGTTTTTAATCTTTAACTTTACGTCTTTAAAAGGCTGATGTACTCACTCTTAGTTGCCTGGAGATAGTTCAGGACACAGCACCTGGCAGGTGTAATGTCTGGTGTTTTATGTCCCTCAATATGGAGGTTATAGAATCAAAGAAGCCCCAAGATGCCTTAAAGATGTGATCTCCATATACCGACCATACACAGTCCTTAGGTTCCCTTTCTTGCTCCAGTTTCACACCTACTTTGTTTTTTTTCTTTGGTAGCCTGTATTCGAAAGGGGCCCCTGCTGCACTTGGGAGAGCAGAAACGTCTTGGCTTGGTATAACCTGTCAGGATTGAGGAATCCCACTTTTTGTGTTCTTTCATGGATTGAGCAGTGTGTACCAGAGCTCTTGCAAAGAGTGGACTCTCCTTTTGCTGTGGATTGTAGGGAAGCAGGCTTGGTGCAGCCTGTGGCTTTGGGTCTCAACTTGAATGACAACACACCGGTAACAAGCAGCCCCATGAGCTCCCAGGTCTTCATCTTTGCCCATCAAACAGCAGCATATTGATGGGGTCCGTCCGGCTCTCCTTGAGCTTGAATAAGTAGTTGCTGCGTCCTCAGGAAGCCCTGGGACACCACCTTTACAGTCTGGTTCTAGATGGACTTCCTACGGAACTCTGTACTGGTAAGGAGGCTCCTAAATTTTCTTCAACACACTTTGATGGGCGTGCTGGCCCCCGGCCACCCCCCCCCGCCCCGCCCCCTGGTGTGTGGTCAGACTGGCCTAGATGCTTCTGGCCTTGTCCAGCCACATCTGTGCATGTGAGAAAGTGACATTGTCATGTTGGATGCCCTGCCCCCTGCAATTTCTGGCTGGGCCCTTCTTCTTACTCACCACCCAACTCAGTACATTGAAATTCAGGTGAGTGGGGATATTATCTTACAGGCACTGTGTTGCATCTGCTGTAAGACAGACACTTAAACAGTACATTTTATTAGCACTAAGTAGGAACAAAATTCCCCGGGCTCCCTTCACGAGGGGCTGCCACACACCTAAGTGGACTGAAGGTCTGCACTGAGCCGCCGATGTCTGTGAGGCCGGGCGCAGCCGGAGGGTGCAGCAGATGGTCAGGAAGAACTGAGACCCAGCGACTTCGGGCCCAGCCTTTCAGAGCGAGTCTGGAGAGAGAACAACCGGGTTTAATTGTGTTATTTTCTTAGATTGAGAGAGCTAGATCCTAGTTGTTACTTTAAAGTGTTTTTAAAGAATTTCTCTCTTCCCCTAAAATTGACGTTTGGGCAAGGCTCTTGCTCCCTGCTGACCAGAGTCTCTGAGGAATCCCAGCAGGCAGACGGTTACAGGTCTTCCTTCATGGACGGGGAGATAGGGAGTCAGTGTGTGCCGAGTGTCTTCCAGGCAGGTGTGGGTTTGGGAAGGCCTGTCAGTCACCCTCTCGTGTTACAGATGAGGAAGGCTGAGGATGGGAGGGCGGCCATGTCCCTGCAGCCGCTCACTGGGCGGGGGCAGAAATGGCCCACAGCCCAGACCTCACACTCTCACTCTGGCTTGCTGGGATGACGTGACAGCCTCTGCTTGCCTGGCAGGACCCAGGGGTGGCTCCCTGTGCTCCTGCAGAGAAGTCCGTGCTGCTCCCGCACTTTTCTCCTGGCAGCCGAGTTGCTCTCCAGAGCTGGAGCATTGCTGGTGTGGACTCCAGAGCGCTCCGGGCGGTGCTAACCTAGGGACCCCGTGGTGCAGCTCACACAGCAACTCGCCCAACCACGCGGCCGCAGGAGAGAATGGTTGTGTTGCTTTGCCTGGTCATCAAACCTCCTTCCTTGTCCGTGTTCTCAGGCCTGTTTCCTGATAGGGCTCCCACACTGTGGCAGTTTGGAGGTTTGCACTGTGTGCCCATGGGACAGCTTGGTGTCTTTATGCAGGTTGTTGGGCATTTGGGGTCGGTGGAGTTGGGGGGGGGTGGAACCCATGCCCCTGGGGGCAGATGGGTCTTGAGAATTGGCCAGCCCCAGCCTCTTCCTCTGTTACATGGGTTCTGGTTCTAAAGACCTCTCTCAATGGCAGGAGATCCTTCCTTCTGTCTACCTTAAATCCCTTATGCTTCAGTTTACACACCCATTCCTTCTTCATTCCAGAGAAGACAGAGTATCTTGTCGTCAGCTTTGGGCTAAAACCCCTCATCTTTTAGAATTCTTTTCTGTCTTCCCTGCCTCTGACCCTCAATAATCCCGATTCCCTGAACTTGACCCCTAGATCAAGTATCTTCTAACCCATTCATTATTTTTGTACTTCTCTTTAGAACCTCCTGGTTTCCCAGATCTTTCACTCAGACACTAGTCTGATGACTGCAGAGTATACTATGGCGAGGCACCTCTGTGTTGCCCACATTTCTTACTCTTGGATCTGTACTCGGCTGTCTTGCTTGCCTTGTTAAAAACCAGGGCATCATCGCTGCCCCTGCTCAGCTAGATGTCCAGGGATTCCTAGATCTCTGTCAGCCGTCTTTGAGTGCCATTAAACCTCCACTCCCAACCGTATCGAGGCCACATCTCTCCCTCCCCAGACCGACCTCTCTGTCCTTATTCATGTTGAACTCAGTTCGCCATTCCTGTCCCAAGGTCCTGGACCACCTCTCCGCCTCACCAGGTGATGGAGAGTTATGATCGTGTCTCTGAAGGTGCCTCCTCCCTCTTGGCTCCTCTCCCAGTGACAACTTCATGGGGGCTGAGGAATACAGTGAGTGGCCATTCTTGCCTCACTTACTGCTGGGGAGAGAGCTGCTCAGAACTTTCCACTGACATCTGGAGAACATAGGTTTTGGAGATGCAGAGCTCAGATTCCCACAAACCATCTAAGCCAAGTCTTTTTTGAGTTTCCTGCACAACCTGTGTTAATCATAATGGGAGCTGGTCATTGTGTCTCATAGTAAAACAAAACCTAACTGCACATGGGAGGCACATCTTCTCTGTGTGCTGGGGTGAGGAGAGGTGACGATGAGTGTGTAGGATGACAGGAGAAGCATTACAGACATGGGAAAGCATTTCAGGGCACACAAACATGGCATGAGTAATAGCAGGCTTATAGCCACAAGGCTGGATTTTCAATCCCTGCCTTCTTCTTCTGTACCCCAGTCTGGTCAGTTAAGATGTGAGTGAAGTGGTGAGAAGAGGGGCCACCTGCCCTTCAGACTTCAGGGTATTTTGTAGCTCAGGACCCTGCATGGGCGTTGGCCCCGTGGGGCCCAGAGAACACTCCCCAATTGGAACTTGGTCGGCCCGACTTGCTCACTTTCCGTTCTGCCCTGCCTGAGGTGACTCGGTAATCCCCACAGTGTGACCTCACAGTGGGCTGAGTGGCCTGGGAGCTTCTGCTTCCACTCTCAGGTCGGGAGGGGAAATGCAGAAGCTGGGAAGTTGGGGGATCAGGAGTCGGCTGGAAACCCCTGCGTCTGTCAGACCTGCTTCCGTCTGCCCCTCTGTTGTTCTCCATATTCTCCTCGCCCAAAAGCGTAGGGCTGTGTTCCAAGGAGGAACGAGGTAGCTTGTTCCCACGTACTGAGCGCTCGTTTCTGTAGTGCCTTCCCCCAGGGCGGATCTCCCAGGCCATCTCTCCAGGTCACTGAGAATTCTGAGTGGGGCTGGCGAAGGCTGACTCCGTCACCCTGTGCTGGTAGCACTGCTCCGGGTCAGTGACAGTGTCAGGAGCGTTCACGTTGCTTCCTGGGCGTCGGTGTTTTCTCCTCCCAAAAGTAGAAACTTTTTGAGGGCAGGGATTACATTTTACTTTTTGTATTTTCATGCCCCAGATAATGGCAGTTCATATATTCTATGTAATTCATACTTCTGTTCAGGCTGATTGATAGAAAAATCAGTGGCTAGGCTTTGCCCTGGATTCCTTGGCTCCCAGTGGTGGGAAGGTGCCGAGGCTGGGTAAGTTCATTTCCCCCCTTCCTCCCTGTGGACAAGATGAGAAGGGGTTGGGGGTGGGATGGGGGTGGCCTCCTTGTGGACTTCACTCTTGGCCTTTTTTCTCTTGGCCAAGCCATGTGCTCTCTTCTTTCAGCTTGTGCCCTTCTCATGTGGCAGTCAGTGTGGAGGAGGATCTCCAGGCCTGGGCCTGGGCAAACACCGGAGAGGGCAGCTAGGGGATCCCCTGGGGGTGTGGGAACCTGGGAGCAGCATCCTGCCGTCAGTCCGGTACATTCCAGAAGGGACTGAGTACTGCTTTCCTTCCGGGAGTTCTGGCTGACGCTGGGTTGGGTTTATTTAAATGGTGATTCATCCTCTCTGTCTGGTGTATGTGTGTGTAAGGCCATCCTTCTCCCAGGAGAAAGCCTTTAGAGCCTTGTGGGGGCTGGGGGCCGGGAGTCCTCACTCTCCCCAAACTCTTCCCAAAGGTGACTGCTCTGTGGGTCCGACTCTCTGCTTCTTCCAGAGGTAACCAGAGGTGCTGTAGTGGTCAAATGTGACTTGTCAGCTGTGCCCTGGGGACCTGTTTGGGGGTGAGATTCATCTCTAAGATGGCTAAAAGGTAAAACTCCTTTCTCCTCATACCATCCAAATGGATGCTGTGCAGGTGGGCAACATGGGCAAGTTTATTTCTTTACGTGAGATGGGTATTGCAATCAAACCTGCCCATTCTCCTCCCTGTTTCGAAAGGGGTGTCAGTTGAGAAACTGAAAGGAAATAAACTGTCTTCGACAGACAGTGATCCTCTGCAGGCTCTGAACCAGTTCAAGGAACCCAGGGCTGCCCGGATGCCTGCATAATTGAAGCCTCTTAAACACGCAACATAAATTATTGGGGGCTTTCGTGTTCATAGAACGAGAGTACTAGAGCTGAGATGAGAAGCAGGTGACATAATCTCATTGTTTTATTCAGTTTGTGTTTATTGAGTGCGTCCTTACTCTGTGCCCAGCATGGTGTTAGGTACTGGAGGCAGAGGTGAGTAAGACCCGGCATGTTCTCTCTGGTGAAGCTGACTTTCTTATCCGGGAGATGGGTTGGTGTGGGGAGGACAGTATGCGGGGGCAAATCCTTACACCCGAGAGCCAGAAAATCTAAAGTACACAGTCTGAAAGAGGTGAAGTGACTTCCCCGGGCTAACGAGCTATCTAAAAGAGTTTAGCCATGAAACCAAGTGAATTTTTCTAAGTCCCAAACCCATGCATTTCTTAGCACACCCAGTAGCCACCTTTGGCTCCTCAACAGAGTTACAGGTGGGCCTTCTGAATTGCCCCCTTTAAATAGCATCCCAGGAGAGCAGGCTTCCTCTTTGGACAGCACTCCAGGGAAGGTGGGCACAGAGCTTCCTTTGCTGTTTCCCACTCCACTGTCCTCGCCTCCCACGTACCTTGGATAAAGTTGCAGGTCCAGGTCTGCGTACACAGTCGTTTTAGAGGCATTGAGACTCCGTATTTCCTGGGAAGCCTTTCTGTATCTTTGGCCTGGTTAGTACTAAGCACTGAACCATATCCTTTCTTTGCTTTGAACTCTGATCCCGGTTACTTCCTAGAGGGCTAGCTTGGTGAGTTGAGTGTAGCAGATGAAGCTACCACATTCATTTGTTTTTGAAAGAAGAAATTCCCGCTTGCGTTACCATTCCTTTTCTTCTGGCCTTCACGGCAATAGAGTGTACACAGCTTAGAGAAGGGTCGATGGCACCTGCCCCGCGACTGTTGTCTTCGTTAGGAGCTGCTGCTTGGCCTGCTGCATTTTCAACTTGATTACAGCGTTTCTATGGTTCAGAAAGTCCGTTGACTGAGTGATGATTGTTTTCATGACGTGGTGCAGCATGGAAAGCCACGGTTGTCATTAATATTGCAGTTATGTAGAGTGTGGCTTTTTAAGCCTTCACTTTCAAATCAGATTAGTGCTCTGTTAACTTAAAATAGCCCCCCAAAAAAGAAGAAAGAAAAAAGAGAACTGTCGGAAATCAGAGGGAAATATTAGCATTATGGAACATGTTAACAAGTGGCCATTAGCACTTTATGTCTGCATGAATAGCATCTTTAAGTGTTTTATTGGGAACAGAATAGAGTGGAGTCACATAGAATGGCATTTCTTTTCAAATTGGCAAGTTCTTTTAATTCAGACTTCTCCTTGTTATTGCCTGCTGGGGAGCATTTATTTGCTTGTCAAAATGTATGCCAGGGTGGGGAAAGGTGCTTGAGCTTTTCTGGTGGATCCTGAGACCTCAGGTGTAAGGGATTGGTCCCTTCCCAAGAACCTCCCATGCCCCTCCCACCGGGAGGAGGGGGGGGTCTGAAAGCTGACAAGGAGGAAAAGTGATGCCCGGGGGAGCTGGCATCCCAGGGCTTTGTGGCTGCCTGGTGCCCGTACACAGCACGGAGCAAGAAAGGGCATCGCATCTCGGTTTGCCTGGACTCTGGCTGACTGCAAGTGTGTGGGTTCATCTGCGTCCGCCCAGGGGGAGGAGCTCTGAAGAAAGGCTGGTGGGAGGCACCTGCCCAGGCTCTTAGCTTCTGCTAGAGGCTCCCCACTACGCCTTAGGGATAAGAGCTCTGATTTGGTCTGGACGGGCCCCTCTCAGGGGCCACTTATTTTTTCCCTTTCTCCAAACTATCCAGACCCTTCCATTTCTATTATAATGCACATTGCTCTTCTTTCTGGACCTCAGGGCTCCTGGGGAAAATGGAATTTGGCTGAAACTCAAATCCCAAAGCCAAAGTGACCCCAGGTCTGGCTGCTGGACGGTTTTATAGATACAGTGTTGAGTAGCCTCTTGACGGTTAGGGATTCCAGAGGTTCTCTCATTCATTTGCAACCCATTTTTTTGAACACGTGCCCGGTGCCAGGAACTGTTCTTGGTATTGGGCATAGTGACGATCAAAGCATTCAAAAATCCTTGATCTTATGTGAATTATATAGCGTGTCAGAAGATGGTCAGACTGCTTCGGAGAAAAATAAGGTGGGGCCAAGGGAGAGGAGCTGTGTGGTGGGCACACTTTAAGTGGAATGGTGAGGGAGGGCCCCACCGAGAGCAAAGGCTCCCAGGAAGTGACAGTCGGCTGTGTGGGTTTCTGGGGGAAGAGGGTTCCGAGCAGAAGGAATAGAAAATACGTAATCTGTCTGGTTGTTGGAGGAGTGATGGCCCCTGTGATCAGGGTGGAAGTAGTTGAGAGGTGGAAAGGAGCTGAGGTCCAAGGAGAGGAGGCCAGTGCAGACTTTGGCCTTGACTCCAAGATTGATGGAAGCCTCTGGGGCAGTGGCGTTCTGTGACCTTGGTTTCTAGAAGGTCACCTTGGCTCCTTTTGGGGACTTGAGTGCGGGGAGGTGAGGAAGAAATGGTCAGGAGTCTGTTGCCCAGATCCAGGCAAGGTGATGGCTGCTTGGTTCAGGGTGGTGGGGCTGGATTTGGGACGTATTTTGGAGGTAAGACCAACAGGGTTTGCTGACCAATTAGATATGGGGTGTGAGAGGAAGTGAGGAGTCAAGGTAGACCTAAGACGCTTGGCTTGGTGCCTGGGAGGATGGACTTGCTGTGTTCTGGGCTGGGCACAGCACTGGGAGGTGCTCAAAGGGATGGGAGTGCTCAGCCCAGGCTGTGGGCTCCTCCTCTGTTTAGGGCCAGGAGTGGGTATTAGATTGCTCTGTTCAGGGAGGATTGGCAGGGCAGGGGCAGGGCCCTTGGATGGGGCAGTTAGGAGAGCCATAGTAGACCGCTTGTAGCGGAGATGATATAAGTCAAACTCTAACTTGTAGTTCTTTAGGGGAAGGTGTTTTTCTGAACTGTTTTATTCAGCTTCCTGCTCTGTTGTTCTTTAGGTACCAAAGACGCAGAAATATGTCCTTTGTGTCTTGCATTTTTTGTTAGCTGTTGTTTTTTTGAGAGAGAGAGAGTGACAGAGAGAAATACTGACTTGCTGTTCCACTTATTTATGTATGCATTGGTTGACTCTTATATGTGCCTTGACTGGGAATTGAACCCCCAACCTTGGCATAGCAGGACAACACTGCAACCAAGTTACCCTGCCAGGGCTTCCTTAGCTTGTTTTCTCAGAGCTCAGGTAAACCCTAAGGGGATGCTGGTGAACCATAGGCTCTAGAAGTAGGTATGTAAGCCGTGTCTTTCCCTGGACTTTGCCCTCTCCTGGTGCCTGCGGCTCCTCAGAAACCCACTGCCTTGCACCTCCAGAGAGTCCGTTTCTGCAGACGTGCCTGTGGCTGTGCTGCGCTCTGACCTGCCGGTCATTCTGGGGTTTGGAATTCCTAATGGAAATCCGTTGTCCTACTTTCCCTCCTCCTCCCTTTCCCATTCCTGGAAAGAAGTTGGCTGGCAGATAGAGTGTTTTTCCTTGAAAGGAGAGTGGAGAGCCCTCTAATGGAAAAGTAAAATAATTCTTGGAATCCACATAACGCCCAAGCCAGCCAAAGCTGAGACCAAGTAAATTATTTGGGGGTAATTTGCAGGGGGCCGAGTCAAACAGATGCTTTCTTGCCCTAACCTGAGCCTGAGTCTTTAGATCAGTAACTGGTGATTTTAGGAGTCTGATGAGAAACAGGAGTCAGTTGTTTCTGTCTAAGCGCTTTGGTTTTAAGAGGTCTTCTAGGGTTTGGGGCTCATAGGTGAACCAGCTACAGGCTCCTTATTACGGGGAGGGGGCTCCTGTGTCCTCAAGTCTCAATGAAGACCTTAAAACAGCCGCATTTACAGAGCAAGAGTTTAACATCCCTCAAGTTAGGGCTTAGTGGTTTTACTCTCTGTAGTGCTGGCTTTGCCACACGTAGAACAAATTATTCTGGAATCATAGATGATTCAAAGGAAAACCCATAGAATAGTCTAGGCTGTCAGCTCAAAGGTCCAGCCTTGCAGCCTGAGAGACCTTCAGGGAAGTCCCAAGGCCACCGGCCATTGCCATGGTCCCAGGCATGCAAGCACCAGTCTCTCCCCGAACCAAGCAGTGCTGGGTTCCCGACGTCTTCATTCTTATAGCTACTTGACCAGTTTGCCAAAGTGCCCGAGAACAGTACTGTCCTTCAGCCACCAGTCATATCCTTCCCATCCTGGAGGGAAATACAATCTTCTTCAGAAAGGGAGAAGTCCAACATAGTTCCACACTGGTTGTTCCATAACCTTGTAGCCACATCTCTTTAAAAATGTGTTTGGGGATGTTTTTCTCCCAGCGACTGGCGAATGTCTTGTTCCTGTGAATGTCAGGCTGGGCTGCCATACTGGACCTTTCCCCCACTGCAGGGAGAGCGGCCTGGGGTCCCAGGAAGCTTTTCTCTGGCTCCTCTTTCATGGCAAGCCTTCTCTGCCACAGTCTAAAACAAGTGTGGCCGAGTTTGAGTTTCTTCTCGTTTTTTATTTATATTATTTTTTGTGGCTGTTTCGGGGGAGGGGGTAGAGAGCCCTGGGGCAGTCGGTGTTTTAGGTTGGCTCTTCGAGATGAATAACTACTGAGCTGTTGCTCAACTACTTTTGTTTGTGAAATAAAGGGGCAATAAGCACCATGACAGGAGAGAATTTCAGCTTTATTGTGATTTCGTTTTTGTGTTTGCATCTGCCCTCGCTCACTTTGGGCACTGCCTGTAGCCCTGTGTGACCCAACGGCCGAAGACCATATGATTTTAAAGCTTTAGAAATCTGCGTGTGTAATATGTCTTTTGTGAACAGTTTTTTTGTTCTTTTGCTGTAGGAACTGTAATAATAATCCATAGTAATTATCCTATAGTTTGCTGTCCTTTGTTACAGGAGCACTGGATTAGTGTGAAAACACGTCCTGTATACAGTTTCAACAGCTTGGTTTTGCTCACTGCCCCCTGCCCCACCTCCTTTCTGTCCTGTGCCGTTGGGAAGGCAGTCTCCACGTTTCCGCCGTCCGTCTTAGAGAAGCTCAGGACTCCCAGGTGGGAGCAGACTCCGGACAGTGAGCTCAGTTCAGGTGGGGAGGCTGCCCTGTGTGGCAGTGTGACAGTGTGACAGAGACCGTTGTGCAGACGGTGAGCTGTTGAAACAGCTGCACGTGGGAATAGAGCTGCTCCTCGCCTGCCCGCCTGCCCGCCTGCCTGCCCTCTTTTCTTGAGAGACCCAAAACATCTGAAAATGCAAAAGCACTCGAGGTTTTAACTTTTCTGGCTCAAACAGGAGCTGCTTCACATCAGTAAGAGTGCAGCAAATCAGTGTACGTTTTGTGTACATTCCCAGCTTTCAAAGAAAGGCCACCCCCTTCTTTCCTGTTTCCCTCTCCTTTCGTCTTGTCCTTCCTTTTTTCCTTCCTGCCTCCCTCCCTCCCTTCGCCTTGTTTTGCATTCTGCTGGATGGAGAGCACTTAATCCTTGGCCTCCTGTCTGTTGAGATATTATGTTTTTTTAACAGTGCTTGTTTACGACTAAGGTCAAAGACAGTATTTCAGAACAAAAATTAGAGTTAGTTCATAATTGAGTACATATGTATGTAACTGTTTATTTTTATAGTTTGCTAATTTATTTTTAAACAGCTCAGTTATGCCAACATGTTTATAGCTCTGTTCATCACATGCCTTACCAGTCAGGGTATTAAAAGGCACACGCTTTTCAATAGTTTGGATCCCAAGTTAAATTAGATAATGCCATCAGGTAGCAATTTAATTACATTAATTGAATGTTTAGGCGGAAAGGTAGTTTTGCAGAGGCTATTACGAAGTAACATTTATAAGTACCCGTGTATAAATCTCAGCATTATAGACATTATTTGAGGTTGCCGACAGAAAAATGGATATACATCAGGTGTTCAGAGGGAGACGTGAGGGGTTTCTCTCATCAGTGGTGAATGCTGCCTTTGTGGATTAGGAGGCTGCTGGGCACAGGCATCGCCTCCTTGAGCGGCCTTTATTTTTCGTCCTCGGAGTGGAGACACACAAAGGCACTTGGGTGCGTTTTGTATAGCCAGGGCTTTCCTGGGAGGCAGATTGCCAGCTTGGGCTGGCTTGCTGAGCCTGAAATGATGAGACACAGTCTACTTTGTCACCTTGGAGGGTCAAGGCTTGGCACACTCGGGTGTATCTCCGTGGCCCTCCAAGCCAGCTGTGTCTGGAATTGAAGGGCTGTCTCAGGGTTCCTAGGGGTTGCAGGGACCAAGGTGGAAGCCACTAGCTGAACCCTGGGATATAGGGTGAGGTGAGTCGCTTTCCTCTGATGGAGAGGGAGTTAAACAAGAGCCCAGAGCCCCAGTCCCGCTTGCCTGCCTTTTGCTGATGCCTTGGGACACAATGGGAGTGCCCACCTTTGGATAAGACAACAAGCTGTTTCGTGTCCAGGTGTTCTTTCCCACTTTCCTAGGATTTAGTGTGGTGGGCTTCAACTGATGGCTAGAGAATAGGGATTTTTAGGTGTGCTAACGACAGATCCTTTGCCTACGAGTAATTCCTTGTCTCCTGACGCCATCTGGTTTCACGAGGGCTGCAAAACCCAGTGTGGTGTCCTGTACCTTGCGGCACCTACGTGGGTCACTTACCAGGTGTCACAGCCAGTACATCAGGTGGGTCTGCAGTCGCTCCTGGATGCGAATTTTCCTGCCCACTGTTGTTTTGGGGGATACTGTCCTCCTCCCTCAGTTAGAGAGGTTCCTGGTGACCTCTGTAATCAGGGATGGCTTTGGCTAAAATTAAAGGCCCAGGTGGAGGGTTACCCCTCCTCCTCACAGAGCAGCCTGCCTCTGGGGGTGGGGACAGGTGGGTGGGACTGTTTCACAACACACTCACCTTGGTGGCCTGGGTTCCTTGGAGCGGAAAGGAAGGGTGGGGAGGTGTGCCTCTGAGGGAAAGGAGGCCTGCTGGTTGGGACAAGAAAGCACAGGAGGGCTGGTTTGGCCCCCCGGCGAAGGACAGGAAAGCCCTCACTCCCGTTGTGCGGGTTCGGTGTTTGTCCAGCTGAGAGCAGCCCCACTCGGCTGACTACCCGATGAGTGATTTCCCCCGAGCTGACAGCTGCTCCAACACGTTTCACCTGCAAGTCCTGACAAAGTGGCGTGTTCTTTTGGGGCTATGACTGCAGCAGGCATTTGGAAGAATCTGGAAGAATGGGGCCCCAAAGGACAACCTGGAAGCAGTCTCTGAATATCTGCTTTTTCCCATCCTGCCAACCCTCCAGCTTTTTCGGTTTATGGGTTTATGAAAAATTAGGCCCATCCCTTTCAAACATCCATTGTGCTATTAATAATGAGGATAGAAATAAAATCACAGTATATTTTTGTGGTTCTTGAATAAGCCCTTTGATGGGCATTGTCAGATTGGAGCCTCACCTTATGAGTTAACCCTGTGAAGAGGCGGGAGAGGTGGTATCTGAAGCCCAGAGAGGTGAAGGGCAGACCTGGTCTCACCGCTCAAGGACCTGGGACTCCTCAGTCCCCGCCTCCACCGATTCCGCAGCCCACCCACGGGGCTGACCGGTGGGGCTCGCAGAAGGCTGGTTTTGGGCAGGAGGCAGTTTGAACAGTTTGGAGCAGGGGAGTTCCTGGGGGTGCTCACTGGTATAGGAGGCAGGTGACAGGAATCAGTTTTATCCTTTTAGGGTTTGCAGGGACAGAACTGCACCGGACCTTCAGCCTTTCTGTATAATTTCAAGAATGTATTGCCGCAGTCCCTAAGCAGCAGGGGACACGTTAATGTGGAGAGGCCTCTCAGTGAATACGTGGTACACTTCCTGGTGAGCAGTGGGCCCGCTCCTTGGGCTTATTCCTGGCTTGCTGCAGTGTTTCCGAAGAGGAGGGTTTGCAGGGACACTCGCGGAGTTGGCTGTTTCAGCACACTTGGCCTCCCATTTGCATTTTGCTTTAGACTTGACTTTTCCTGGGTTCCAGGATGCTGAGCTCCCATTTCAAGGAGAACATTAGTGTAAATATAAAAACCACAGGTAGTCAGAGGTTGACTTGTTTGTTTTATTATGCCTTCCTCTTGGGGAAAGCGGGCTGGCAGGGTGGAAGGTGCAAGGGTGTGTAATATGCTGGCATTCAGATTGGTGGCCTCCTCTACCTTTGCAGTGGGTGGCTGGGTTGGGTGAGGCCCCCCCCCCCCCCCCCCCCCCCCCCCGCCCCGAGGCAGATTTCAAAGGTAAGAGTAGCCCAGGCAGACCTCTGGAAGACGGAGCATCTTCGTCATCGCTCCAGCATGTGTGCCGGCAGGCAGCTGGGCCTGGACGACTGGGAGACTGCTGTGCAGGGGGAGCCCTGGCCCTGTTCTCTCATGGGAAGGCTCAGTGGGCATCTCTGTTTGGTGCGGGAGTCCTGCCAGGCAAGTGGAAGTTGAAAAGGTGACCAGGGCCCTGTGGCACCAGAGTGCTGTAGGGTGAGTGGTCCTCTTCAGAGTCTGCAGAATATGCCGCCTAAAGCCAGCAGGCTGTGGGAAATGTGGGGTTTTGGTCTGGTTGGGCCTTAACTCTCAGTGTCCCTTCCCCTTCCCTCCCTCCCTCCCCCCCTCCCTTCCTCCCTCCCTTCCTCCCTTCCCTCCTTCCTTCCTTTTTTGGTTTGATTGGGTCTTGACACTCATTATCTTTCATTCCATCTCTCCTTCCTTTTCTCCCTCCATCCCTCCCTCCCTTCTTTTACTCCTTTAATTTTGAATTAATAAATAGTCGATATTCAATTTTCAGGAGGTATAGATGAATGCAAATTACTGTTTAATTTAAAAACTTTACAAGGAGGATTAAACTCTGACAAAAGATCCAGAATATTGTCCCTCTTAATGGGCATTGGGTTTGCATCTTTTCTCCCAAATCTTCTAGTCAGGTTAAGTGACTCCTTGCAAAATGCCGCCCTTTCCTGGCAGAACCACCTGAGTACTTAATGGAGCCTTTTCAGTTCCCAGGTAGGAGCTGCTGGGTGTGGAAGCCACCAGTGGGAAACCCCGAAACAGCCACTGGTGTGGGAACCTGGACAGCATGCAGACCCGAGTTCTACAGATTCCTTTCCTGGCCTCGGGCAGTGTGTGGCCAGTCCACTTGGAAGGTGGGAGCCTTATGCTCCGTCCCAGGAATAGATGGAGGAGAAGGCACAGAGGAGATTGTTAGGGTGCTCACAGGAAGCAAGAATCAGCTGTCTCCCAGGGAGCGAGGTCTGGGTCCTGGAGTGGCTGCCCAGGCTGAGGGGTGGGAGGATGGGTGAGGATTTTCATAAGTCAAATCCTTGGAGAAGTGAGGTTCCTGTGCTGCTGCTCCTCTTTTCTTTCTTGGGTCTCCTGGTTGGACTTCATCTCTCCTACCTGCTTGGAGGCAGATTCAGCTTTTGAATGGCGCTGACAGGCCCTGGGGAGGGGGTGTGTGGCCCGCTTCCTGGCACCGAGGATAACTGGGTTTGGGGCAGGTGGCCTTCTCCCTTGTTCCCACCCTCGACGTAAAAGCAGAGAGTGGACCTGGGGCTCCCTTCCCCACAGACACCTTCACGATGGGCTTTGATCCTTATTTTAAACACTTTCCACACATATTAAGATGACAGACACACTGGTTTTGCTCCAAGCAAGTAGCTATCCATCCTGGATGGGCCCTGGGCCCTAAAGACAGGTGGGTGTTTGGAAAAGAGTAAGCAACACCCAATGCTGTTTTTCCTGGAAGTCCCTGATGGCTGAGTGTTCCCTGTCTCGCACACACCTTCCCCTGTCTCGTTTTACCCATGAGAAACTTGACTCTCTTGGAGAGTCAGTGCCTCCTCCTTGTCACACAGCTACTTAGTGACAGGACTAGAATCAATGTTTTCTTAATTACCAGTGGAGTCCTTTTTCTGCTCAACTGTATTTACCACGATCAGAGCTAAATATGTTTTTTTGATTGGTATTTCTTTTTTTAAAATTTTTCTTATTTATTTATCTTTAGAGAGGAAGGGAAGGAGAGAAGGAGAGAAATATCAATGTATGGTTGCCTCTCATGCGTCCCCTGCCGGGAACTGGCCTGCAACCCAGGCATGTGCCCTGACTGGGAATTGAATCGTGATCGTGTGGTTTGCAGGCCCGCGCTCAATCCACCGAGCTACACCAGCCAGGGCTTGATTGGTATTTCTTAAACACATATTTTAACATAAGAAAGCGTGGGATTGGGTATAAATAATATCTTGATGGAGGAGGGAGAGAAGGGGAGGAAGTTAGTTGAGTGTGGACAACTCCAGAACAATACCCGAGATCTCGCCTTCTATGCACAAAGCCTGCGATGGCAGAATAAAAAAATGTGCCACCACGAACCCACTGGCTACTCTTCTGATTTCCACGAAGGAGTTACTCTGTCTGTGCGACTCTGTTGGGCCAGCCCTGTTCCAGTGGTTGATTTTTCCACTTGCACACAGCCCGTAGAAGAGAACCTGGGGTTGGGGGGGCAACACAGTCGCCTGGTTTACCTGCTCTCCGGACTTGGGAGCTTGGCAAGTCCGCTGTGCGCTGGTTTGTTGCACAGACTTTGACAGATCAGAACAATGAACTGTAAGCATCTCCACTCACTTCGAGGGACCTGACTGTTGCTTTGATAGGTATCTGTACAAATATTTATATGTCTCTGATCGTCTTTGAGTTGCGTCGTTAACAACACGTGAAGCTGTCGGGGATCCAGGACTTCCAGTGGTAAGTCTTCTCAGTGGAGTCAGGATCACTTTTGATCTGGCCTTTCCTGCCTGAAACTCCGTTAGCCTGAGATTTTACCTCCAGAAGCAGAAGTTGTGTTGAGAGAAACAATATTGCCTTTACCTTGTTCGTTCCGTCGTTAACCAGTAAAATAACGAGGAGGCCATTCTCGAATGCAGAGAGGCTGATGTAACGTCTCAGAATGTGTCTGCCTGCTCAGTCCCCCTTTTTAACTTCACATGAGGTGAGCACGTGGCCGCAATGAAGGAAGCAGAGTAGTGCTTTTCGAAGGCCTTTATCTCCTGCCATTCAGGAGAGCACGTGAAAGAATTTATAAACCATCTGGGAGTGACTCATCATGTTAGAAAAGTGTCCCTCATTTTCCTGAAGGGACACCTCCACGTCCACCTACAGATTGTTAAGGATTAGAGCTGCTAGACTGTGAGCTCCTTAAGGGCAAGGAGCAAGGCTTATTTCATCTTGTTCTCTTACCATTAACGTGTTTGGAACAGATGAAAGAAATTGGCTGCTGTTGACTATCAAGGGGAGTGAAGGTAGTCTTTCTGGAATGATGTTGTAAATAAGTGCAGAATTGGATATTTACTGACACCTTTGCAGAAACAAGTCTTGTTTTGGAAGACAGGCCAAGGGCTTCTTCCAAAAGGAGAAGGTCGTTTTTTGCCTTTTGGGATGGGCTCATGTGGTACTTGGAGCCCTCTGTTGTTGACTTAGTCAACTATGATTGGGCCAGGCTGTTACGGTTTTCCCCACGTTACATATGAGGAAGTGAAGCCCCAGAAGTACTTGCGAGCCCACCCAGCAGGGTACCTGAGTCCCAGCAGGTCCTGAGCTCTCCTTCTCTGGGCTCAGTGCTTCACAGACACTATTGGGATCAGTTTGCACCAGGAGACTGGCTCAATAGTGCTGTCAGGTGCATTTTAGTGATGGGAACACTGAGGCTCAGAGAGGTGAATGAGCTGCTCTGGGTTGCACAGACAGGAAGTGATGGTAGTTGAAGATTCAGAATCTAATTTGGGAGTCAGAGTGCTCATCCTACAGACCCGTCAGGGCTTGAACCCATGCACTCTGGGTTTGATGTCCCAGGCCTTACATCCTGACTGCTGGCAGGTGCTGTTTTTAGAGGTGGCAGCTGGCAGGCTGGCCCTGGAGTTGGTCCTGCAGGATTGGGAGGAGCGGGGCGTCCTCAGCACACCTAGTTCTTTCCACTCTTTCCCTGTCTTTCACAGGGCCTCACCTTTCTTCCCTACCGCAGAGACTGTCTGGCTCTGGGGTAGGCCACTGGCTCCCACGTGCATTCCTGCCGGGGATTGTTTCTCTGGCCAGGCCATGGCCGCTCCCCATCCCACTGTGAAGGCATGTCTGTCAGCCCACAGGGGTGCGGTTCACGGGGCCGAGAAGTCAGAGGCGGCTGGCCTGAGGGAACTGGGTCCCTGGAACCTCACCTGCCCTCCTTTCTCCTCCCTGCCTAGGCTGGACTTGGGGAGTTTTACTCTCAGGACCACCCCTTGAGCCCACAGCCGCTCTGCCCTCGGGTCCACCCCAGACCTTTCTGGCCATCTGGCTTTTCCCTCCTGGGCAGAGCAGTGAGACTGTGGGAGTCCCAGCCCCCAGTGCCCTGGGCACAGCCCTGACATGCAATCGCTCTGGCAAGCAGCCTCAGGCAGGCCTGGGCAGGGGACCGAAAGGAGGAGAAGGAGAGCTGCAGCAGACCAGACGAGAGACAAAAGCCAGCTCGGGAGCAAACAGTCTGGCAGTGGGGTGGGTGCCCCGGCTGGAAGGGCCGGCCCCGGCTGGCCTGCCCTGGAGGAGGCAGGCTGGTGCCTGCTCTCTCTGGCTTAGCCCTGCTGGTGCTGTGTGTGGGGCGATGAGCACAGGGTCTGGGAGTCTTGAGGTTGTGAGCTGGGAGGAGAAGAAAGAACCGAGAGAGCAGAGCACCACAGGACTTGGGCGTGCATCTTTTCCACCACGCCCGTGGCCAGGTGTTGCCCCAGACCTGTTTCACTGCAGCCACTGCCCTTGGGGCTGAGCGGGTTTCTTCATTGCGGTCCACCCTTTGGTTCCAGGGGCCCACTGGCCCCTCTGGCACACTGACACACCTGTACCTGGGGCTGGTGGGTGGTGGTGCACGGCGGTTGGCAAACATTGTCTTGAGAAGGCAGCACTTTGAAGGAGCTTGGGCTCCAAAGCCAGGTACGTGAGTTCCTCCACCTGCTCTCTGGGTGGCCTGAAACAAGTTGATCAACCCCATTGAGCCTCAGGCTCCTTAACCATAGAATGGAGCTAATTACCTTTCCTGTCCGCTGGGAAGAAATGTTCTGCTTGACTGCCTCTCTCTCAGAGGTGTCACAGAATGTGCGTCTTCTCCGGGGGTGTTGTTTTGGAGGCACAAGAAATGGGGGGGCTTTTGACTTTAGCCTGAAGCACTGCGGCTAGAGCTTTGTGGTGGGGGAAGAAGTGTGCCGGGGCCCCTGGCAGCCCCCCATGGGGCCCTGTCTGCTGACCCTGCACAGCACGTGTGGCCGGTCCGAGCTGCCCCAGCCTCCCCTGCCTCTGTGGCCAGACAGAGGCCATTATTCTTCAGCTCATTGGCTTGGGCCCAAAGATGGGACAAGATGATGGCGACTTTAGGAACGCAAGTTCCAGAGGGCATGCCGTAGGGTCATCCTCTCAGAAAAGGCAAAGATAAATGTTTTGTCGCTGTAGCATTCTTCCCCCTTGCTGGTGTGTGCAGAGAGGGTCAGAGGAAGGGAAAGTGGGGAGCAGCCTCTGCTCCTGCCTCGTACTCCTCACCCCACTGCATCCTGTTCTGTTAGAGAAATGTAGTTTCTGCATGAGCTGGACAATCATGAGTCTAGTCGAGGTGTATGGGTGTTTCAAATGCATGTTTAAGGTATATATGCGTGAGTATGTAAACCCAAGGGGCTTCTCTGAGCAACAAAGTATACAGGCTCCTTGGAACATCAGCAGCCTAGCCAACAGTGGGGTGGGTCTGGGACAGCCTTGAACCTGCAGATGACCTTAGCAGCCCCACTGGCTTCTGGCCTCCTTCTCCCTCATTTGCCTACTTCCCTCTCTTTCCTGGCCATAGGTGCTGGTGAGTATAGCTGGGTAGATCAGATCACCCCTGCCCATTTCTTTCAGTGTGCTAAATTTATTGGTTATTAAAATTAAAAATAAAAGTGCTCCTAGAGGTGGCTATGTCATGAATGTCCCAGGGCACTTGTGGGAGGAGACATGAGTACAGGGCAGCTCAGTGCTTCTAGTGGTGGGCTGATGCAATGCTTGGACGCTGTCACCTCCCTTCCTCCTCGGTGTACGCCCTGCAACCTTGTGGGGACCCCTGCGTCCAGCCCAGCCTGGGTGTGCATCTTGTGTGGTTGGTTTGCACTGATAGGGGTCACTGGTGGGGAGGAGTTCTCTGTGGAGCACACTGCCACACATCCCATGAGCTGTCCCAGAGACTGTGCCCGGCCTGCAGTGTCCAGGGTCTCTTCTGCCAGGGCCCTGCTGGTTATCACTGTGGGCATTATCTCCACCCACCACCTCTGCACCCAGGGCTGTGGTGTCCCTGTGAAGAGCCACACACCCATCTCCTAAGAGGCCCCTTTTGCTTAGAGTCTGACCCAGCCCCCCACCCCACCCTTCTACCAACCTCCCCTAGGGACAGTTGAGCAGCTCAGCCCTGCTCAGAGCAGTGCCTTTCCCCCAAAAGGACCAGACCCTATTCTCTAGGGGCTTCCTTGCCTGTGGGCGCCCCGGTGTCTTGCCTCCCTGGGCCTGCTGCTTTTGTCCACAGCAATCTCTGCAACATCCAGACCTTTGTGGGTTCTCATGGTGGCCCTCGGGTGAGGACAGGGTTTCATTTAGGATGATTCATAGGACCCTTTTGATCATACTAGGTCATTGTCTTGTCATTGGCAAAGGAAGAAGTGGGACAAAAGAGGCCACGGAGTCCTCTGGGGTCAATGCTGAAGATCAGGTGGTAGAGCAGAGACAGTGGGAGTCAAGACTGGCCTGGAAGGCCTTCAAAGGAAGCAAAGTTGTTAAATTGCTCTGTAAGCTACAAAGGGCCATTTGGTGGAAGCTATTATTATTACTATCATCATCATCATCATCATCATCATCATCGTTGTAATGGTCATTATCATCACCATTATAGGTAATGGCAATGAGGTAGGTGGTAACTGGCGAGCACTGATCGAGTTTCCAGCCGATTCCTGTTGTTAGAGGCCATGAATTAGCCTACCTGGAACATTCCACTTCAGTTCAAGAGCGGGCGTGTAAGTCTAGACTTCACAGCTCTCCGATAGTTCCCTGGCTTCCTAAATTGATGGCTAGTTTCTAGGATTTGACTTGAAGGCAACTTACATAGCCTTGAATCCTACTTATCCATATTGTGCAAAACCTTGAATTGACCAAGCAGCAGTGAAAAAGGTGATGCTTCCTTTTACCAGAGATTTTGTTTTCACTCTGCCAAAGAATTCACAGTGCTATTCCTATTTGATGGAATGTTTCTTTAGCTCCCTAAGTGTTTTTACAGGTCATTAACTACTCCATGGAAGGGCCTTGATAGACGTAAGGAAGGCTGCAGGAAAACAGACACGCAGCTCCAGCTCAGAGGATGCTAGTTAAAGAGAATTAGAGTCTGTCGGACAACAGGTGTCTGCTGAACGCACCCTGTGCTCTGCGCTGGCAGAAGAGAGGCGGGGAGCGAACTACCTTCCTTCAGAGAACTGAAGGTCCCTTTAGAGTCGTGTTTCTTGTAATTGCGAAGACAGTATTGTGCAGACAGAAATCAGGTGTGTTGTGTTCACTCATCTCTTAGGATGATTGATGGAAAAATGGTCTGTGCTTCACAAAAATTCAGTTGACATCATGCTTTTCAGTCTGCTTTGCTGTCTGCTATTTGTATACAGTGAGGAGGATTTGAGGAAGGAGTTGGCCCAAGACTCCTTTTGGGAGTGTGGACTGCAGGGCTGGCTGTCCTGGAATTCGGTGGGATCAGGGTTCGTACTCCAGAAATGGCCCTGGTCCCTGGGCTGCTGGGACAGCGGAGTTGGTGAGGAGAGAGGGCTGAATAAGATGGGAAAGTTGCACTCGCCGGTTCTCCCAGAAGGGGAGACTGGCTCAAGTCTGGTCTCAAACCAGTGGCGAAGGGGAAGATGAATGTCACCCTTCCGTCTTCCTTCGGGCTGCTGTTCTGGGCTCACTTTTGTCCTGTGTTCAGGGCTGTTCAGGGCACAATGGCCTATCATCTTATCATCAGCACCAGCTCTGTGTCTGCCTGGGAAATGGTTTTAAAAAGCTCTTGGTTCTGGCCTGTGCACCTGCCTCAGAGAGCTAGCCATTGCCCCTTTAGTAACATTTTGGGGATGGTCCTGCCACCCACTCCCCGCCGTGGCAGCCTGCACCACCTCCCCAGGCAAGGCATTGCGTTCGTTGGGCTTTAATTGTATAGGTCAGAATTTGTTTTTCAGGCTTTCAGGGATCTTCCTTGGTCCTCGCATTCTGGGATTTCATGAGCAAGTCCGTGTTCCCCTAATCCCTTTCCTCTGTATGTGCGTTGCTTTCCATGGTCTCTCTTCTTGTTATCCTAAAAGCCTGCATTGTTATTTGAGTTTTCACTTATGACGGTGACCCTGGCCTCTTCCTTTTTAGTTTGTCCCCATCTCTTTTCTGGCACTCTTTCCCAGATCTGTTGTATGTTTCTTAGGTGTTTTTAAAAGTATTCTAAGATGAGCGAAGGGTCCTTATAATTCAGACTCTCAGAGATACGCTGCGTCATTCAGAGCCCGTGGTTCTGGTGTGCCCTGAGTGTGCCCCGAATGTGCCCCGAATGTGCCATCTATGCCCTGGCCTCACGGTAGCAGGGGATTTGGGTGAGGGGAGGGATCTTGAATCGCCCACCTCTGAGCAGGAAGGGGACCGGGGTTTGCCAAACACCTTTTATGTATGTGTTCGGATTGAGGGTTCCTTTGGAACATTTTAACTTTCAGGAAAGCCCCAAACTCTCAAACCACAGGGGCCACAACATAATGTCTGCAGCCCAGCCAGGAAAACAACCTGACTGCCCCACTGGCTGACTGGACTCCTTCCTCCGGGTTCTGGCCTGAGGTGCCGAGGCACCAGCCCTGTGAGAAGAAAGGAGGCTGGGCAGGGGTTGGGAGCTACCTAGAGTGATACGGCCGAGAAGGGAGAGACACAGGGCTGGGCCTGCGCCCCAGGTGTGTACAAGTAAGAGCAGGCAGCGGCTTCCAGGGCAGAGCCCCAACATGGGCCAGCAAAGAGATGTGACATTCACTCCCAGACGTGACCCATCAGGGTCAACACGTGGGTCTGGTACAAGCTCACAGTTGCTTTTATCAAAGCCCCACGGAAGGGTTTGGCCTCCGATGGGGGTGGGTGGACGGGGAATGGCAGAGCTCTGGGCCCGTGGCTGTTTGTTTGCCCAGGTGGCCTCTTGCAGGAGTGTCTCTGGTCAGCTGTGAATTAGATCTTACTTTTCAATGGAAATGAGATTGTGTGCCGTGTCAGGTGGACTGGATCGTCTTTCCCAAAACTGTGAAGGAGGTGAAAGCTCCCCTGTCTACACTCTCCCCACCTCATCACTATCCATCTGCTGCCCTTTATCTGTTGTCCGTCTGTCACACAGAGGCATCTGTCTGGTACGAGCTACTGTGCTAGCGTCTGTATTCCCAGTTGACCCTCCCCACCCGCCCTGCCCCACCAAAGCCTCACATTCATTTCCTCTCTTCTCTCCCTCTTCCTTTTTCTATTGATTTGAACTTACTCTTGGGGAAGGGTCTGTCTGATGACCTCATTTCTGCTGAGGTATAATTAATAAGTGCCAGGCGATATGTGTTTTATTTCACAAACAGGGCACTTACACTGTTCTGAGTACTTTACAAATATTAACTCATTTTCCTTTCATAATAGCCCTACAAGGCAGACAGTGTTATTATTCCCATTGTACTGATGAGTCCATTTTTTAAATTTCAGCTGAAGATGTAAAGTTTGGTGGCAAAACATGAGGGGTGAGGCAGCAGTTATTTGTCATCACAGAGCTGGTCCGTGTCTCCCCAAGTCTGGCATCCCCACTGGCAGGTTGGGCAGTTGCAGTGAGCACTTCAGTATGTCGTCTCGGCCGCCTCTGGGCCACCGCTGCTCCCCTGTCCCATTCACCTAACCTGTGAAATTGGCAGAAGGCTTCCGAGACGTTAGGGTGTTAGAGATCATTTATTCCAACCTGCCTGCGTTTGTGAGGTGACTGAGGTCCAGGAAGGTGATAAGACCTGGTGTGGTCACCCAGCCAGTTAGTGGCGATGCAGACAGGAAGCTGGGACTCCCAGCCCCGTACTTTTCCACACTCCCATACCACTCCATCAGCACCGTCCTCTCCCTGCTTCGTGCTTCCCCAGTCTGTGTAGCCAAAGGATCGATTGCCCCAGGAATAAGAATCTGCTCAGGTATCTTGAGTAATGTAGGTGTGCCTCCCTCATGGGGCTTTACTTTCTTTTTCTTAGGTTATTACCCGTAGCAGTCTCTGTTCTGTTTTCTTCAGCTTCTTCCCCTTGAGTTACTGTTTTTTCATTTAAGATGGCTGTCCCCTCTTTGGTCCACTTCCCTTCCCTTCCCAGGTCTTCCCTTACTCCCCTTCCGCCCCGTCTGCCCCTGCAGCTCCAGTCACCAGGCGCTGGCTCCTGCTGCTTCCTCTTCTCCTGTTGTCTTCCAGGCCTGCGGTTGGGGCCTGGGTGGAAGGAGGGTGAATCTTCATTTCTTTCCCTGATTCTCTGCTGTCTCCAGCCCTGAACAGCCGCTGTCCCCCCAGCCCACCCCCATCCCTGGAGGGGGATTGTCTGAGAGACCTTGATGTTGTCTTTCTTCCCAAGGCCCTTTGGCAAAGTAGGAGTTATCTCCAGGGCCCTTGGCTACTGTTCAACTATATACTAATGGGAGAGGTCCGCCCCCCCCCCTTCTAACCTGGTGGGGGCTCTTAGGGCTCTCAAAACTGCATTTAGTAGTTACCTATGACTTCAAAGGGGCTTCAGTCCAAATGAAGACCCACTCTAAAGTTCTGGGGTCCCTTCCCGTCACTTCCTTAGAGTAGTGGAGAGATTTCTGTGGAGTAACATGACATTTGGTAATTGAGCCAAACAGGTGGCCGATATATAGGCTTTGGTGTCAAACTCCAAGGGGCAGACTGGAGGGTAACAGAATGCGGCCCCTGGACTCTCAAATTGAAAACACTTTCCTGGGTTCCCCAAACTTGTTGCCCTAGATATTTCTCTAGGAGAAATTAAGACACGCATTCTTATAAACACGTGTACACAAATATTCCTTGTATCATTGTTCACAATCACCAATAAGTGGTAGCACTCCCAATGTCAATCAATAGGTGAATGTTTAAACAGATTGTACTACAGCCACCCAGTGGGATGGATATTCAGTGTAAGAATGAACTAGTACACCCAATAACTTGGGTGGGTCTCCAGATCATTCTGCTCAATAAAGGAAATGGAACACAAAAGGGGACATGCCTTATGAATCCATAAATAAGAAATTCTGGAAAAATCAAAATTATGCTGGGAAGATGATCAATTACTAACAAGGGTCAGGGGCTGGGGAGGGCATTGGCTGCAAATGGATGTGAGACAACTTTTTAGAGTGATGGAAATGTTTTATATTTTCATTTTGGTTGAGGTAATCCAACTATATAGAATTAGCAAAATTCATCAAACTGTACATGTTAAATAAATGACTTTTATTGTATGCAAATTATGCCTCAATAAAGCTAAAAAAATAAAAATAAAAACCAACCACTTGGGTTGGCTCACCGTGGAAGGCTGTCTGTCTATCTCTAGCCTTTAATTGTTTGTGACTTCTCCAGATTCCAGCCATTTCTGAGGGTGCTGGGTTAGGGGGGGCACCAAAGTACATTTCAGGGACGTTAGAATGCTCTTTGGGTTTTGAGGAGAGTTTGTAGAAGTTGGTCATGACTGGGAGAGAGGCAGAAGCAGACCGACGTGGTGTTATGCACCATGACCAGAGCATGTCCCTCTGGGTGAGACATGTGTGAGGGAATGAGACAGTAAAGGGAGAAGTTTTATTTCACAGAGGCCCAGTGGGCTTGAAAACATAAAAAGGGGAGAGGATGCCCAGGGTAGCCTTATTCATTGGTGCACCTTCTTGTGTGGAGATCCCAACTGTGTCGCTGCCTGGTGAATTACTGTAATGTAAGAGTCGGTGTTTGTTTTTAACATTCATCTTTCCCTCCAAATTGCCTTTCATGCAGAGTCCAGTCAGCATAAATATGATACCTGAACTTTGCTCACTTATTTGGTGGACTCGTGTGGAGCGGTTTTCTGAACCCCGTCCAGTGGTACGGCCGTGTCGGTTTGGGTCTTCACCCTGGAAGGCTTCATGCGTCCATAGTGTAGGGTCCTACCTGGCCGCATGGCCTCGCTCCCCTCTACCCAGGGCTCTTTGACAGGAACGGCCGGCTCAGCCTGGAGAGTTCCTCAGGCAACATGTCAGACAGCAGTTACGTTAACTAGTTCTTGTGAGGCCTTCCCTTTACCCAGTAGCTGAAGGGAGCCAACACCGTTCACGTTTACTGTTCTCTTGCATCAAAATGAAGTCCTTTGCAGTAGTGCTGGACTTCAAAGCATATGAAAAATAGTTTTCAGAACTTAGCCTTTGCATTCAGAATTTGCTCCTGCTTGAGCCTAACTTCTTTGCAGATGACTGACTGGAGTACAGCTAGAGTTGCTCAACCTTGAAGTTGGGTTTCACATAGAGATATTATTTTTTTTTTTTGGTAACTCTGACACCCAGACTTGATCCATTTGGCACACGTTCTGGTTGGTGCCCCATGTGCTGTTCTTCTCTTGGGTGTGGGGTGGCTGTTTAAAGAGGGTGGATAAGAATGCTAATCTTTGGGTAGCATAACATGTTACTGCCACTTGCTTTTTTTATCTGGAAGTTCAAGCAGATATCAGAAGGGTATCAGAACTGTTTGTGGGTCCAGAGATGGTTTAAATTACCATTTTGAACAGAAGTGATGTTTGGCGAAATGACTTCCCCTGAATTAGGAAGCTGAAGCACTCACACAAACACTCTGTGTTGGATTTTTAGGATATGTATGTATCGTGTCATGTCCTATGCTGGGTGCTTTGAAATAAAATAAAAATAAGTAGAAAATGTGAACAGGATCCCAGGAAGTCAGGCAGGAAGAAGAAAAACCAGAACAAAAATGAGAATGGAGGGGATTTTTAATTGAGCAGAGTATTTTCATTTGTGGATGGCGGGAGCCAAGCCTAGGGTAGAAATTTGGGACTAGATCACAGAGCTCCAGGATGATGGGTGGAGGATTTGGACTGTAACCTGCCAGCCACGCGAATCTGCAGACACGTGCTGCGCAGAGGACAAGGCAGCGTCTTGCAGATATAAATCAAGGAGTCTGTTGAGGCGCAGGGTGGGGTGGCCTGTTGGGATCCTCGTGTCCTTCACGCCAAGTTTGCCTTTCTGTTGAAATACACGTTCTAGAGGGTGGAGTTAATTGACCTTAGGGTTTCTTTTCACAAGCAGAATGGAGCCAAACATGGTAGGGGACTAGCAAATGGGTCTGTTTGTTATGAATGCAGAGGAAATTTTAAGTCTTGCAAAGTTTCCACTGGGGAGTGGACAAGGAATTTTGGAAGCAAGAGTCGATCAGGTTCCGTTGTCCCCTGCCCCTGTCTTCCAGGCCGTACGCGTTGGGGAATTGTTCAGGGCATGGGCAGTGCTGCATGATGGCATTTGTCATTCTGATGGCATGTGATAAAACAAGGCAGGCACTGAAATTCATATTTTTACAAATGGTCTTTAGCAGAACCCTCCTACCCTGGAGGTTATTAATCTAGCCCAAATTCGAATGAACTTTTTTTAGATGGGGTAGGAGAAGGGTTGATAAAAGGGCTAGGAGACAGGAGTTTGGAGAGGAGAGGCCTGGGAGCCTAGGAGATCAGCCAGGGATGCAGACAGAGTCGGAAGGTCAGCAGAAAGCCTGATGAACCCAGCATATTCTAAAGAACAAGTCGCCCTTAGGATATGAAATGGCCAGAACATCTCTTCAGCCTCCTTCATGGCCCTTCCTCCTCTAGCCAGCAGTCTCCTTGTTCTGGACAAGGAGGAAGCCATCTGAGTGCAGGGCAGCCTTGTGTTCGCAGCCAAGGAAGAACAGTTTCCAGGGGTGTGGTGGGTTGGGGAAAAACTCAAAGTGGCAGAAACTAATTAGAGAGTAGAATAGACTTGACTTCCAAAAGCTCATAGTCCATGGATTTGGATGTGCTGAGAGCAAAATAACGTGAAGGAAGTGGGTGAGGAATGGTGTCGGTGACCGACAAGGCCCCTGTTGGCGGGCAGACCAGGGTTGGCGGGCGCCCTCCAGTGTGAATTTAGTGGGTGTTTCCACCTTATCTCCCCCAGTGCCTCTGAAGCAGCAGTTTCATGGGGGGGCTCAAGCCGTCGTTCAGAACCCTCTTGGCCCCCTGCTGTTGACGAGCAACAGCAATTTTTCTTCTTTCTTGGAAGGTGAATTTATTTGGGGTGGTCGTGACTTCAGGCTATTATTGAATCTTTGGTTATTGGTTTGAAAATTATTTTGTTATTTTTACATCAGCCAAGCTAGAAAGTTTCACCGAATCCCCCTGCAGTATAATAAATGTTTCCTTTCATTGGAGAAGCAAACTATTTACAGCCATAACAGGGTTTACAATGAATTGTATAAGTGGTACTGACTTCTGTGTCAGCAAAAAATGAAACAAAAACTGATCATAGATGACATTACCTAAATGACAATCCCTACGCGTGTCCTTTCTTTCACATTTGCTGTAATCCTGTTATGGCATTGTCCTGTTACCCCAAGTACTGTCATCTTTAAATGCTGTCAGAGCGTAACTGGATGGCCAAGGACGGAGAAGAGGTATCGTGGTGTTTCCCAACACCCTCCAGAGATGGTCTTCTGCCTCCTCGCAGAGGTGGAATTCTTGGAGAACTTGTATAGTTAAAGCGATGACTCAGGTATCTTGTACAAGCGTAGATGAAGTAGCCAGATTTACTCATGTTCCTAGAATGAAAGAAGCATTCTCTTTTAACAGCCAGTCAGACAGACTCTTCTGGAAAGAGGTTAATGTTTCTGCCTAATGAAAACGTGGTATAAGTACTATTATTGGTTTGAAAACCAGGTTGAGAGTGTAACATCCATTTCTTAAAGATCTTATGTATTATTTAGAGACAGAGGGGAAGGGAGGGAGAAAGAGAGGGAGAGAAACATCGGTTGCTTGCCTCTCACACACACCCCCAGCAGGGAACTGGCAGCAACACCGGGCATGGGCCCTGATCAGGAATTGAACCGGTGACCTTTCGGTTTTCGGGGCTTATGCCCAACCCGCTAAGCCACATGAGCCAGGGCAACATCCTTTTTTGGTGGTTGTTGTTTTTTAAATGTTTCCGCAGATTTGGTTAGCGATCCCATTTTAGAGAAGGGAAACTGAGTCATAAAACCATCAGAGGCAGACATTATTGGACAGCTGGAGTTGGAAAATCTGTGTTTTTTGTTTGCTTCACATGTCCGCATTCCTCTTCATAGGTTTCCACCAAATTCTTACCCAGATTTCAGGTCTTCACCTTTCTGTAGCTTCCGTAGATAGGATGGTTGACTGGAAATGCATTAAAATTAAGGCTCTCGCTTTTTGCATTCTATTGCTCCGAAATAAGGGAGCGAGACATGGTTACTTTGAATACCCTTATTAAGGATGGATTGCCTGCCAAAGGAAGGCTAAATTTAAGGGGATTAGCTAAGAGGTTTTTTTCATGTTCCTCTCTGCTTTGGATTTCATAACAGTATAACTTAGTTTAATTCAATTTGAGTCTGTGTTCATTTTTAAGCATATAATGTTGGTTGGAATATTCTAGTATTTATAGCCCTTCACAAGGACCCCAAGGGAAGACAGTCTCCGTTTGAGAAGACAATTGCCCACTCTCCATTTAGATGACAAAAATGTAACTGCCCCCTGCAGGACTCCCCCCGGCCCCACTCTGCGCTTTCTTCTTCCACTTGCGGTGTGTGGCGTTGTGGGTCGCAGGCACCCAAACGCCTGCCTGGAGGTGCAGTGTGAGGTGTGCCGACATTAACGCACAAGCGCTGGGTAATTGACTTGCAAAATATAGGTTAGGGAGTTTTATGGGATATCAAATTATCTTACTCTTTCTCTGATTAAAGACAAAATATTATGTTAAGTAGATCATTACATGGGTAAAAGGTTAGAACTTCACACACTGCGAGGTGTAGCAGGCCAGGCTCCCCCTCCTGCCTGTGGCCGAGGTCCCTGCACATAACGGACTGAGCCCGGAAGACCGACTGATTGTCGACCTGGGAACCTGGGAACCATCGGCGGCGTAGCTAAGTTAGATATGCAGGAGGGGTGTTTGCCTCAGCTTTGAATTACCCAAGCCTCTTTTATGCTGAGAGAATGGTAATTTTAAAATTAAATGTTAATTTGTTCGGATTCCATTTCTGACAGCAGGGAAAGGGTGAATGTGTGAGAGGGGCAATGGGCTGTGGGCAGAGCCACGGCCAGGTGTGGGAGACGAGCGACTCGTCTCAGGCTGCCCGTGGGCACCATTCACAGGGCTTTGGGTAGAATGTCCTGTGAAGGGATGTCCTCATTTTAAGAGCCTTGGCTGCCTCTCTGTCACCCCTTGATGCCTTGGCCAACTGTCTGATTCCTGAAAGGAATTCCAGGCCCCATCCTGACATTGAACTGGAGTTTCCATGTGTCTGGTCATAATGTGCCAACTAATCCCTCAAGTTGCCCATTTCTGTGCACTATTTATTTCAAAGCCTGAGGACCCCAAGTCTATCATAGGGCTTGTGTGTAGAAAGGGATGATTAATTGCAAGGCTTTTCCAGGCTAGATGTAGCCATTTTCTTTTAATATCAAAGATTGTAGGTCTTTAGAAATTACAGGTTAAAGTAAGTGTGTGTGTGTGAGAGATGTACCGGTTTCTTGAATTTCTCATTTACCCCAGTACTTGATTGCATGAATGTGCATAAATTGGACTCTAGCACTGGGCCGCCCATTCTCATTGTGTGAGAAGAAGGCTAAATTGAGGTGGGGCTAGGTGGGCTCTCAGAGCTGTGATTGGCGTCTCCATTTGATATGAGGGGGAGAGAACAAATCACAAGTCATGCTCTGGAAAGGAGCCCTGGTATACCCACAGGGCAGTGACCTGTGCAAGTGCCAGTCTCCCCAGGATGTCTTGCCCTTCAGCTGCCTTTCAGTCAAGTCCATTTCAGAATGGAGAACAGCTTGCCGCTGTCCTCTACTCTTGGCCGGCTGACAAAACAAGGGTCTTAGAAATATTGGGTAGATATGGAAATAGATCCCTAAATACACTAAACAGATCATGTGTGTGAGGGGTTGGGGTTGGTGTGTGGGGTGGGGTGGGAAGGAGAGCAGAGGCAGGAGAAAGAAAGTAGGGGAGAGAAACACTAAAATGTAGTCATACTCCTCAGCCCTCTTGTTGAAAATGGGGATGAGGTGTAGCAATATATATTTGTAGCAATCTACTTGGTGAAGGGGTTTGTCTGGGGGACCTGGAATTGCTGTGTGACGTTAAGGAAACACTTGTGTTCTCTGAGCTGAGGCCAGCCCATTGTTCATAACGGGCAGCACTTGCATTTAAGACCAGGTTTGACAGTCCCGAGTGAAAGGCACCTTCACTTCTCACCTCAGAGCAGCAAGTGTGGTTTCTCACACCTCTAGGTTGCTGGAGCAATTCTGGGGAACCTAATAGTCGGCATTTTTGTCAATGGATGGAGGGTTTTTCTTTTGAGATGAGTTGATCAGCTTTTGCCACTTTTCAGATTATTTTCCAGTCTAGGTTTTTTTCTTATTCTTTGCCTTACAAGCAGGATCTAAGTAATCCTGGTTTTTTGTTTGTTTTGTTTTGTTTTGTTTTTTTCAGCTAGCTTAATGGTACCAAGGGCTCTGCTGGGACTGATGTGTGGAGGCTGATGACCAAGCTGTCAGTAGCAAGATGTGGCTGGAGGTGGGGTTAGCAGCCCCTTGTTGAGTATGCTGGCCTTGTGATTCCTGCTGGGGTTGCTTTGCCCCACTCTGCCCACTTGCTGTGACTTTAGCTAATCTGGGTTCGTGTGAATCGTAGCCCGTGGCATCCCACTCCACCGCAGCCCATTGCATCTCATAGGCTAGCGACTGCCAGGCCAGGCTCCCTTTAGCCACAGCCTCCTGCATTTGTTCGAGGAGACCTCAAGGAAGAATTGCGTCTGCTGTGGACCTTGGGGTTTGGCTTGGTGAGATGAGTCAACTTGGGAATCATGTGGGGGCGGGGGGCGGGCAGTGTGCAAATAGTGTGCTTCCATTTCTTATTTTGATTTAAATACTGGTCTCTATTTTGGCCAAGTCTTAGTCAAGTGCCACAGAGGATTTCCTTTTTTGCTTGAACTTGATGAAATAAACACAAGTTCACTCACACGTACGGTCATGGACACATCAGCACTGCCCCCTCCTCCCAGCACATATCTGGTAATAAGTTATTCCTAAGTGGGAATCCCTATCATTTTGAGGCCTTACATTGGAAGAGTGATAAGGGTGGACAACTTCAGCCTCAGCTGTTAACCTTCCCTTCCTTCCTCCTCCTTTTTACCCCCCTTCAAGGTCCCCCTTCCCTTAAGAGAAAAACACGTGAGCATTGCTGGAAGTGTGGACTTGACCTCCACCTCACCAGGTGCAGCAGCTGACTGGCACAAAAAAATAGGAAATATTTTTTTTAATAGGAGGGGGACAGTTTCTGTTCCACAATCACTGCTGTTTCAATAAAAAGCAACTTGGTTTATCTGTGAGACCTACTTCCCCTTCTGGTGAATACGACCATTTTCATTAGCAGAGGGCCCCGGTGGCTGGGAGGGGTGGGGGAAGGAAGGTGAGAGAAGGGAGATGCTCGAAAGATGGGAGGAAGGAGAAAGAGAGAGGTGAGAAAGAGAGGAAGAGGCAGAAGACAGAAGGGAGAGAGTATTGAAATGGGAACTATTTTTAGCTGAATGTGAATGCAAATTTCATCAGGTTTGGTGGCTGTGGAGAAACAGACTGTGTGTGGACAGTCACCTTACATGTAACTTCCTGCGAAGCGGCCGTGGTGACCGAATTTTCTGACACTGTCAGAGCTTGGACAACGCTGCCAGCCCTTAGAAGGGCAACCCAACAACTGTCACAGGCAAAGCATCAAAAGCACGAGCTGTCGATAGTGACCTGCGTTTGCAGAAAATCTGAGGGCTTTCTAATTAACGGAGGAGCTCTAAATTAGAGTAAGGCTGTTTGACAAGCCCCCTTGTCTGTGGTGAGTGTCACGCTGCAGATAATCATTACATCTAACAAGCTTCTGATTTTTAACAGAAGCTATGAGACTGAACACACCTATAATGGTTCAGATTCAAGGGGGGAAAGGCATTCCACTTTGAAAAAAAGAAAGGAAGAAGGGAGGGAAGGAAAGAAAACAGAAAATAGGAGAAAAATGAAAGGATATCCTCATTCCAGGGCTTTGGGCAAATGTTGAGACCCCCTTCTCTGAATTCTTGCCTTTGTTGCCAGTCGAAGCATTCAGATTCACCTCCTGTCTCAGATTTTCCTCCTGTAATCTATGTCTGCGAATACGCCAGCTCGTTCATTTGCTGTTTCCCAGAGACAAGCATCCTCAGGGTCTGAGTTGTTGAAAGCAGTTCCCCAAACTGTTAACAACTTGAATGTTACAATCAAAACACATGATGGAGACAATCGACTTGGGTTCTACCTTGGGTGCAGAAACAGACCTGGGGTGGAAGCAGGTGGAGGCTCTTTCCCGGGACTTGCCCAACATCACTTGGGCCTTTGTCTGAGCCCAGGCCCCCTGACCATGGCCAGGGCTCCTTGCACGGGGCAGGGGAACTTGAGTCCTGGTTTGAGGTATGGATTGAAGCCAGTTTTCAAAGACCTGAGCTGAGCTGATCATTCGCGTGTCTCCCTTTCTTTGCACCCCCACCCCAGCCCATTTCTCTTCTAGGGCTGCATGTGAGGGGAAAGGGCTGTACACTTGATGGTTGCCCAGCATTGTTCAGGAGGTGCAGCATTAGGAGACACACTACTCTTGCCCGTGTTGATTCTCCCCAAACTACACACACTGTCCTTGCAGTTATTCATGGGAAAGCAGGTAATATAAATCATGCTGCCTGATCCTTCTCCAACAGCTCACAAAGTAATCACAGGCTGAAGTGCAGGTTTTCTTCCAGTGCCTTTATCAGTAAATCAGATTTTGGGCATTTATTAGCAAAAGTTAGATTTAAGCATCATTCCTATAACGTTTGAAAGAAAGATTTGTTTCGGTGGGGACTCTGCCAATCAGTGATCTTCCTGCTTGACTCTGCTATCAATTATTGCTGCAATTATTTGTCTACTTGGACATTTAAAATGTCATCAGAAAGAGATGATTACATATTCTAGAAAGCGAGGCACTGTATAATCAGATGAACTGAATCCAGTTAAATGTAGTATGGTACCAACCTGTCCTTCAAAGGAGAATTCTTGAGCTACCACCGAAGCAGCAGCCTTCTGCCCGATTTTCAGGAAGCTGATCTTAACCTTGGGATGCAGCGTGCTGCTGGGGTTGGGTGATACTCAATTATGGGAAACTTTCCAAGTCTGAAAATGGAATTGCTCCTCGCATACACGAGAAGTACATTTTGGTTATCTCATTCAACTCATCTGCAAATCTATAAATAAGATGCCCCTCTATTTCTCGTTTTCCTGTGGATTTAAATGCCAAATCCTGAATTGTTGCGACGTTGTCACATGCCCCCTTTCCCACTCTCCATGCCTGGTGCCCGCCCAGGATCTAAGCAGTGGCAGTAGAAATTACAACTGTTTGGAAGCCAAGAAAAAGCTCCATTTCTCACTTTTCTCCAATTCCGGATATTCTTGTCCCTGCTCCCTACCAGCCTGCTCCCCACACACCTCCTCCACCGCACTCTCTCCTTCTGTGTGTGGACAGGAAACAAATACAGCTCCCGACTTATTTTTCTTGTGGAGGAAAAGAAACCACAACCTGGGTAAACAATGCAAAAATGCCAACCAAACTAAACCCTAGAGAGAAGGGTCCCAAATGTTCTAAACGTGTAGAAATCTCCCATAACCAGCCTGTCCCCACTCTGGGCAGCAGGAGTGCCCCTGGTGGGTGGGGTTGTGAGGCCTGAAAGTGACAGCCACACCTTCAGCTGGGAAATGGGAGTCCCTTCAGGTTCTTTGACACGAAGCTTAGGATGGACTATAGGGTTCAGGAGACATTCTATGTAGATGGATTTCACGAGTTCAAGAATTTTCTGTGTGGTTGGCTCCCTGTCCAGGCTTTTCCCAATTTACTTCCCACCACAATAAAAAATGTATTGGGGGCCTGTCAGAAAATTAATCTAATCTTGGGGGAGGGGCAGGTGGGAAACCCAGCACCTTTAAATTAAAAGTGCTAGAGCCCTGGGTTGTGTGTGCTGGAGGATGTTGGAGAAAGATGTAGGTAGGGGGTGGAAGATTTAAAAAATGGGGTAAAAAACTAGCAACCCATTAGCATGGAGAAGAAACACTGTCTCAGCTACAATGATTCTTAGCCGGGAGCTGGGTGGGGACAACCCTGTCACCTTTGTTCCCTCTTCTCCTTTACCAGCTGTGCTCAAGGGCCCTTGTCTTACCTATGTTTCCCTGCCAGGCCCTGTAGCTTGTGGCCTGGTGGCTTCAGTTCCAGTCTGGGATGAGCCAGGTCAGCTGACCACAGTAGCCTACTGGGGAGCAGACATTATTTTGACCCTTGAAAGCAGGTTGTATGCTTGTGGTGGGTGTGTATTAAAACCACAGGGCAGAGGTGCAAAGGGCCCTTGGGAGACAGATAGGAGGCCCTGGGCTCTGGCTGTTCTTACTTTTTCTACGATCCCTGCTCCATTGTTTTCAGGGTGTCCCAAGCAGAGGTGGGTTCTCTGTTGGGGTTGTCTCCTAAGCCCATGTAGTTTTATATTCTGAGGCTCTTGCCAGTGACCCGGCGCAGATGCCCTGACCTCACAGAGCACAGCAGGGCTTTGCATTCCTTCTCCTTGGAGCCTCCACTGGGCAGTGCTAGCATCTGGTGCAACTTGGGTGATGAGGTGTGAGTGGCTCAGGTGTTCTCCTGCATCTGAGGCAGTGAGACAGGTGAGGTCACCCGGCCAGCCTTTAGTGTGCCTGCCACAGCTAGCTTTCCAACCTTGTTTTAAAAGCCTTTTTAGTGGAGCAAAACTATGAGTTCTGTGTAGGATTTTTGAACTGAAGGACCTCACACTGTGCTTCCACTTAGGGCAGAAGTTGGGTTGTAGTGGGGCATAAGAATAGAGGGAAAAGCATGAGGGATTCTGAAAAAAATTTGAGAGAAGGAGAGGAAAGGGAACCAGACTAGGTAATCTGGGCCCAATTCATCAGAAGACATAAGGAAATTTGACATCTAGTGTAACTCTTCTAACTGTGTAATTACACAGCATTTGGAAAGTGAATGATTAACAACCTGATTGTCCATAACAACCATTGAGTAAATGTACAATTACAGAACGCCAAAACTGTGCAGTGAACTGACGGGCCAACAGCTACTTTCAAGGGGCTGTAATCACATCTTGGGTCAAGGCCGATCTGGAGGTTCCTTGGTTAGTGAATCATTTACTGAAGAGACCTCAACGACTTCAGGAAGGGAAGGATCCCCTGGTCACTGCTGGCTGTGTGGCCGCTTTTCCAGCTGGGTCATTCAGAATAAACGGCTCTCTAGTGGAAAGAAAAGTCCACTGAGCAGCCCTCAATTTCTGAGTATTTACTGAAGGCTCTTTGCCCAGAATGGTGCTGGGAGTTAAGAAGTAGGCAGTACAGTCTTGGTTCTTAGAAGGCTTGGACTTCAGCTGGGGGACTCCTGGTGCTGGCGGATTCGAGGTGATCGCATGCAGTCCTGGACCCAAGAGAAACGTAGTGGAGAGCGGGGGACAGATAGTGGCATGTCCTCGCCAGCCTAGATATTGTCTAACCAGGGGCCTTCGTGTCCCCAGCCCCCAGAGCTGCGTTGCTCCCCAGGAACCTCAGCGGGGCCTCCTTCCGGGGAAGTCCGCAGCCTGCTCCGCACTGGAGGAGCTGCCCCAGCGTCAGCCAAGAGCCGCAGGCCATAAATGCAAAGTATGGTTTAACAAAAGCAGCTTTTGAGTAAGAAAGCTGAGTGGAGTTGTCCCAACCTGTCAACTTCAGATTTCTTTCCTCCTCTCCATAAATCAAAAAACGGTTGGTGGAAGGGAGGGACAGAAGCGTTTCATTTTCGGATTTTGTAAGAAAATAAAATCAAATCAAAAGAACCTGTCCCACGCTGATACCTTACATGCCAGGTTTGAGCCTGAGGCAAATTTTTGTGGCCATGTAATAAGCCTCTTTAAAACGGTGACAGACCCTTGACTTTTTGCCTTGAATTACACTGATAAAAGACATTTTATTGCATTAGAGCCGGGGCAGGAGTACAGGACGGTTCTTGCCTGGTCGGCCTCTTTGAAACAGTGTCAGCCCTGCTGTCCACACTCCCCACTGCCTGACAGGGTTGGAGCGGTGGCGGTGCAGATCTGGGGGCCTGTGACAGACGGGCCTTTCTACCCAGCAGTCGAAAGTTGAGGTTCTGGAAGCAAAAGGATTTCAGCCTGAGGGGCTTGTTAGGGAGAGTGCAGTGTCTCCTGTTGCTAGTAGATGTGAGAGCTCTTGATTGAAGAATCTCATTGAATCTTAGCAAGACTCAAAATGGAAAACGATCCTGGCCTCTCCTCTATAGTCTGGGATTCCTTCAGCTGCCTTGATGCCTGCGGGGAAGGAGAAGGGGGATTGTGGACCCTTTGTGCAGTGAGGCCAGGTCCCCGTGAACTGAGTTCGCCGTGGACCTGTCCAATACTCGGAAAGGAGCTGAGATGGATGCGTTCTCGGTGGGAGGGGCTTGTGGGGATGGACGTCTGATAACTTCAGGGGTTACCCCCATCGAATCAACGGAATTAATAAACCCGAGAACAGCCAGCAGCACCCATTCTGTGGCTGGGTTGGGACCTCTTGAACGATTACAGATTATAGGTGTAGGCATTTCTTTTTTACTCAGGAAACTCTTTCCAGGTTGGTCACTGGTATACATGAAGGATTAGGAATGGGTTGGAAAGCCAGAAGAATAATGATGAAGCCAAGAAAACAGGCCTCATATAAGTAGACTGTTTCTGCCTCGCCTTTGTTCTGTGGGACTCTGAAGAGAGGTTAGGACTGAGGCCGGAGCCGGGCTGCTGTGTGCCCTGGAGCAGGGACGGTGCCAGGGGACTGAGGGGACGGTGGCGGAGCTGGGGTGGGGGGGCTGGTGGGCAGGCAGAGGCCTGTTTTTGAAAGAAGCACTCACTGCCTTGGGACAAGGCCTGGCCTCACATCACCAGAACCCTCCTTGATTCAATCTCACCTCGGGCGAGAGGGCAGCCTAGTTTTGTTCCTGAAGAAATGTCAGAGCCTGACCTGCTAGACCATTTTTTAAAAAAGTGTGTAGAGCTTTGAAGCCTTAAATTAGTTCTCATAATTTCTGAGCGGTTCTGTTAACCATAGGACATAATAGGTTTTCATTCTGGAAAATGGCCAGTTCTAGTTCTAAGAATCTCTTGGCCAAGCTTGTCACAGAGCATTAGGCTGGTCGAGTGTGCCTTTCCCATGCTCTCTGGTGCACACACACCACTTTCTAGTCCCAGGACGCCACCTGGGCAACTCACTCTGCCTTGGGCCACCCCAAGGGGACCTGAGGGGAGTGGTGACAAGGGGCAAAGCTTGGTCCCCAGGAAGGTGGGCAGGACACTGAGTTCCAGCCCTGCCCTCACAGCATCTGTAGGACGTTCCTAAGAATTTCCACATCATGGCTGGAGAGGTGAGGATAACGCCTAATGTCACCTCCACAGGATTGCTGTGGTGCCAGAATGTGAGGAAAAGGCTTTGGGAAGCAGCGGGTGGAGCCTCCCACAGAGGCCAGGACGGACATACTTCCTCAGGAAGGGCCAGGCTTGGAGGCTGGACAGAGCCTTCCCCAGGCTGCCTGGACTCCTGGGCCCTTCGCTGTGGACGGCTGCACAGACCGTTCATTCTGGGAAATGAGAGCAGGAAACTCCGCAGCTCACGGGGTTGCAGGGCTTCCTGGGTCTGCTCCCGTCTTCCAGCCGAGCCTCCTGTCTTCCAGCCGAGCCTCCTGTCTCTATCACTCCAGCAGCACCCGTGTCCCCGCTTGGCCCACGGCCTCCTAGAGTACCAAGAACACCTGAAAATGTCAAGGGTCTTTTTATAAGGGCTGAGCTTGGCTCTCTGAAGCTTGTTCTGGTGTTTTCTCGAGACTGGTGAAAACAGTGAGAGAGAGGCATTAATTACGTTTGTTGGGAGTAGACGCTGATAAAAAGGCTTGGGGAGGCCTCTTCAGAGGAATTTGGGAGTCGCGTGTTCTGTCGGCTTTGATAGACAAGTTCTTCGCTGCCCAGGGTGGTGTTATCAGAATTAAATGTTTGCTAAGCAAGTGGTCGGTCTCATGGGATCCGTCTTGACAGCCCGAGTGCCTTTTCAGCCCCAGTTGACAGTGCTCATTCCACCGGCATCTAATAATCCTTAAATCAGGAGGCGCTCGTGTGGTTTTCAAAGCTTCCCAGGTGTCCAGGACTACGCTTTTCCACCCTTCTCTTCATTTATTTCTCAGGTAGGGTAGAGAGGCACGTGTGGAGCCTTTGAACATTTGTATGAGGCTGGACAATTCGGGTGAGAAACCCCATCCTGGCCAGCTTTCTTTGTCCCTCACCTCTTCTTCTAACCACAAAGGTGCTTCAAGTTGAGCCCTACCTGAAGAAAGCCCAATACACACCAAAATCTCACCAATGGAAACGGGTAAATTAGAGGGTGATTTTTCACATTACAGAAAGATTGTTAACTTTTCAAAAGGTTTCGCCACAGGGTTTCTTTAAATAGTGAGCTCCCCCACTGAATTTAAAGTGTTTGTTTACAGATCATTAACTACTTGACAGAGAGGTTGGGGAGGGGGTGGAGGAAGAAGCTCTTAAAAGGTAAACTGTTAGAAGCCCTGCCAATTCTCGATGAGCCTGGAAGGGTGATGAAACATCTCTGAAATCACGTCAGTTAGCCAGCGAGATTCACGTTATAGACACCCATTTTACACATGACTTTCCAGGAACCCTTCACATTGGTAGAGGGCAAGGACCACATGACGCTGGGACCTGGCCCCCTGGTTTGAGGTGGCTGGGTTAGAACTCTTGGCTCTTCTTAGAGTCCAGCATGTACCCTCATGAGCAGTGGGTGTCAGGCTCTGGCATGAGGCCAAGCTCTGCCACTGGCCTTTGGGCATGAGCAGCAGACACCTCTCCCCTTGACATTTAGCCTGAGTTTGTGGGAAGTTTCTTCCTGGTTCTCTCTGACCTTCGGCCTCTTTGGCTCAGGACCCACTTAGGTTTGTTTCCTCCTCGACGCCCAGGCAGGTGAGCTGTGCAAGATGGTACCCGAAATCCACTACCAGGTTTACACTCTGAATCTAAGAATGAACGTGGGGACAGACCCCAGCCCACACAGGTCTGTAGGTCCCTACAGATCTGTGCAAGTTCACAAGGGGGCACAGGCCCATCTGGGCCGGCTTCTGGAATGGCCCATAGTAGGTCTCTTAAATTTGTCCAAGTCTCCTGCCCTCGAACTGGTCCCAAGGAGATTGCAACTAGTGTAGGGAACAGAAAAGAGAAGTCATTCACCTCAGCCAGTCTTCTCTTTTTAAAGATGAGAAAACTTAGGGCCAGAATGGGGAAGAGATTTACTCAAGATCACGAACAGCTGGTGAGTGGCAGAGTTGGGGCTGAAGAACTGGGTTCCTGCTCCAGCAGTCTCTCTAGAGGACTGAGTCCCTTACATCCTAAAGGAAGAGAAGAATCTGGAGAGTGAGGTTCAGTGGGACTCATCGGGGAATGCACTGGGCAAGGGCACCTTTAAAAGTAGTTCCCCAGTACCCTCCCCCAATAACCTGAAAACTAACTCAGGTAGAGGCCAGCCTGTACACACAAGCACACTTCATCATGCACAAACAAAATCCTGAAATAAAGACTCGGCAGCAGTAAGGTGACCACCCCCTGCGTGCCCCCCCCTCCCCCCAACACACACACTCTCGAGGAGAAGAGAAAGAAGGAAGAGGCAGATTTTGGAGGGAAGGTCAAGTTGATGATTGAAGAGACAAAGCAGTATAGGAAAAATCTCTGCATTTCTTGCACAGTCATTTGTTGAAAATATGTCAGCAAGTACAAGCCCATCTTAAACTTGCAATGATACATCTGAAATAGATTATTTAAGCCAGGGAGGCAGGATTGCAAAGAAGAGCAGGGCTATCAACACTTGTTTGTCTGACTCAGAGGGATAAGCCACAGTGAATTGTGCCTTTGGATGTCACCATTCATCAGGGGAAGAAAACTGAGGTGGAGGAAGACCAAGCAGGACAGACGAACTTTCATGGAGTTTCACAAGAGTCCATGTGGCTGTGTCCCTGATTTTAAGAAAAACATGGTATTTTAAACTAGCAGCTTGTGACAGCTGAAGATGTCACAGAAGTCCTCAGAGGGCCAAGTAGATGGCCACATCCTTGGTTGTCAACCAAAGGAATCAATGCACAATATTTTGATTTAAAAGTCACTTCCTGTTGGGCCCCACTTGCTTTGTGCGCAGTTTGGGCTCTGCTTCTCTCTGGGCATCTGAACCTGTGTTTTCTTTTGTCTAGAAAGTCCTTCCTCTTGACTCTCCAGGTCTGGTTCCTAAGTTACCACGTCTCTAAATCCACTCCCCCCTCTTCCAAATGGAAGTAATTTTTCTTCCTTTGAATCGGCTCAACAGTTTATCTGTACCTCTCTGGTGACACACTTTCTACATTGGAGCAGAGAGAGTTCTGTCCAGGCCTTATCTTCTCTTCTAGTTGAAGGCTCCTGTAGTTTGGATTTCCCTGGTGCTAACCACAGAGGCTGACCCACTGCTTTGGGCGGCAGTAAGGCATTTGGTGAATAATTGTTGAATGTGTATGCATGAAAGAATGAATGAATGGAATTCATCCTGGGTACATATGTTTTGCATAGTGAAGTACACAGTTAAACAAATAAAAAAAAAACTGTCTTAAGACAATTTGTCTTTCTATGCAGCTGCCCTTCCAGTCTCCTCAGTAAGTTCTACCACTCTAAGGCAAACATGTAATGTGTAATAAAAATTTATCTAATTCACGATCAAGTGAAAATACTTTGGGCCCAGAGCCAAAGAATATTATTGGAATGAACTTTTTTCAACACTCTAAATTTAACCAGCTGGAATTCTTTTTTTAAGTAGCATCCTATTCAACCTTTTGAAATGAAGGATTTGCCTTTTAGTGGGAAATCTGCATTTCAACACAAAGATGGAACACAATGTCTTTGGCTTAGTTATTCTTCAGAAAAGCGAGCTCTTTTTTTTTTTTTTTTTGAATTATGTGCTTTGCTTCTGTTAAAGACACAGATTGCAGAAAATTTTGTTTAGGCCTGACAGATTGGTGGTGTGCATTTTTTGCATTTTTATAGATAAAGGGGCATGAAAGATGTCGTCTCTTCATCCCCCCTTCATAGAGTGGATGTGTAGGGTGAGAACTCTTGAGGTGAGGTTAGTAACACGTTGTTCAGATGATGCAGGCTCTGAGAGGACAGAATTGGCCCAAAGAGAAAAACGAGTGGTTGATGAAATTAAAGCCACTGATGAAGTAAGCACCAAGGAATATAATAAGAACCATGGCCAAGTTTCAGTGCAGAAATTCTGTAGTGTGGCATCTGTAGAATTCTTTCTCGCTTTCATTTAGTGAGTGCATCTTACAGGATGCACTTTTTTTAAAAAAGATTTTATTTATTTATCTTTAAAGGGGAAGGGAAGGAGAGATGGAGAGAAATATCAATGTATGGTTGCCTCTCGTGAGTCCCCTGCTGGGAACTGGCCTGCAACCCAAGCATGTGCCCTGACTGGGAATCGAACCGCGATCATGTGGTTCGCAGGCCCGCGCTCAATCCACTGAGCTACACCAGCCAGGAGGATGCACTTTTTGAAGAGCACCACGATTTGGTAAAACCTTAGCTAGTAAGAAGCAGGGATGGAAAAAATGCTCATGGGAACGTTTATGTATAGGACAAAAGGGAAAGTGAGTTTGATTATGTTGGAAGATGGATTGAGGAGTCTGTTAACGGTGATAAAGCTGGCACATGCTCAGTGGACACTGACGTGACTCAAGGTGCAGGCAGAGCTTGTGCGTGCTCTCTAGGATGCTGGTGAGTAACCGCATCTGACAGAGGAGAGCCGTCATCCATTGTAAACTGAGGGTCCAGAGCTAGAAAGATGTTCGGTGGATTTGCTTTTGGTTAAAGAAGCCTCTCTCCAGACTAGTGGCACTGTTGTTATTTTTGTGACTCGGATCCAGTGATACTGCTTGAACTGGAATTGGTTCTTTCAGGGAACTTTACAGACTTTCAGGATGCCTTTTAAGTGCAGTCCAGAAGTTAGTTCCTGACTGGGTGGGGAGAAGACTTGAGAATCTTGGAGCTGGAAGGGGTGGTAATGGTCCTTTATTTTGGCCTGTCCCCAGTGCAGCGATCCCTCTCTATTATGGTGGGTTGGCATCCTTCTCTTCTTGAAGATTCGGGGTGGAAAGGAGGTCACAGCTTCAGAAGGTAGCCATTCTTCTTGGGGACAGCTTGACTTCTTTTGTGCCCTGTCTCATTGTAAAAACAAGGAAGTTATGTAAAAATATAAGCTTAAGAAAAAATATGTGTATGTACACATACATTTTAGTGAAGAGCAATCCTCTGTACGTCTGTGTACTTATTCCTAGAGAGGCCTGGGGCTTTAATGCCTGGTGAAAGCTGGACATGCAAGGCAGTCATTAGTGTGTTGGAAATGACGCCTTGTGCTTCACTGTTTGGGCACATTTCTAGGTGAGCAGTATTACTCGGTGATTAGTAGACAGTCATGTAGATGTATTATACACCCACTGATTAATTTCAGAAATCAATAGTATGCCAGTAGTAAAGGGATCTTGGAGATGTTCTTGAGGAAACGTAAAACTTGATTTAGTAACCTTAAATTCCAGGGACATCCAACTGGGCTTATAGAGCTGTGCATCGAAAGTTGGGACTCAATGTATACAGAAATGTACAGGGACCAAAGTGTAACATTGAATCAAAATCCTACCCAATTCGTTGCATATTTTTAATGATCCCTGAAAAGAATTCACTATTTCTTATTCAGCCATTAGGAAACACTGCAGCCTGACAGAACATAAGGCAGTCTGAGGCCCCAAGCAGATGTGCTGCATCGGAAGAAACCTTGGTGAAACAGAACAGGTTAAAACACCTTTCACCAGAGGAGTCGAGGCATTTAAAAGGTTGATTCAGAAGAGAGCCGTGCCACCTCTGAGAGCCTGGGTAGGGAAGCAGGAGTCCAGTTCTCACTCCGTCCGTGCAGGAGCCATAGCTTCCAACATTTCAGCTTTTACAGAAGTGGTGGGGATGCCACCTGCCTGGGGTGAGCTGGTTGGGATGTTGTCTTATGCAAAGAACATTCCCTGCTTGATGGAGAGAGCCAGGGCCTCTTGCCTGTGCTGGTCAACCCAGTGAGGTGATTCCCAGACAGAAGGGACAGAGCCTCCCAGTCCATGGGTCTCTGTCAGGGGAACGTCAGATCTTCCAGCTTCCATGCCTCCTCCTTTTACCCAGAGATGGGACCTGTAAAGCTGAGTTGTGCTCAATCACCTGGAGGGCTTGCTAAACACAGAGTGCTGCCCCCTGACCCTGGGCCCTGTTTCTGATTCAGTAGGGCTAAGGTGGGGCCTGAGAATGTGCACTTCCAACAAGTTCCAGGTGATGCTGATGCTGCGCCTGGGTCTGCGCTTTGAGAACCTCTGCCCTGAGATTACCACCAAGGAAACACAGAGAGCATAGCTGGACCACCCGCTTCCTAGCCAGCTGCCCAAGCCCACCTCTGCCTGGGGAGAATGACAGTGCAGGTGGGAGAAGAGCCTTCAGTCAGGGGTCGTCTGGGAAGGCAGAGCTGCACTTTGAGGGTGATGCTTAGAAGCATTGATTGTGAAGCTTTACTCTGCCTAAACTGTGATGAAATAATTGAAAGCATCATAGCAAGAAGTTAAACCCTAGGGAGGCTATTAACAGTTTAGCATCTCCATTTCCTGTGGGGATGTCGATGCCCCTTGCCCAGGAGAGCGCTGTGGCTGTGATGTTCAGTGGGGAGGCGGCAGAGGCAGCTGGGCTTTCCCGCTGCCTGCGCTCGGGAGCTTCCTGGAGGAAGAGAAACTCCAGTGTGAGTTTGTCTGACAAAGACAATGTCAGCGGTTTGTTAGGCTGGCAGGAACGGCTTGTTTCTCTTCAGCTGGCTAACTGTACAGGGGAAGCAGAGGTAGGGGGTGGAAGCAGTGGGGTTGAGCCGAGAGTCACGGGAAGCAGATCAGGTGTTATTGTCCAGTTCTGAAACCAAGTCAGTTCACTTGGACCCTTCAAAAGGCCCACTCAACACCTTTGGGCTGCACCGTCGCTCAAGAGGTCACAAGAGGTTGTCTCTCCTAATGGGTCAGGAGAAGGAGAGCCTTCCTCTCTGGCCCTTGGTAGTGAAGACCAGAGCAGGAACGGCGGAGGGAGGAGATAGATGGACATCCCAGGAAAGAGCACTGGATGAGGAGTCAGGGGGCTAATTCTCATCTTTGCTTCGTGGCACCAGTATAGCCATGGGCCAGTCACTTAGTTTCTCAGGGTCTTAGTTTCCTCATCCCTAACACGAAGGCATGGATTTGATGACCTCTCAGGCTTTTTACAACTCAGAAAACCCACACCACACCAAACCACACCAAACCAAACCAAACCGAACCATGGGGCCAGGTACTCAGCACTCTCCGTGATGAGCCCTCACAGTGCCGTGTGGCCTGGTGCTGTGGGAAACAGGGCCACCGGGCTTGTGGGCAGGTTTGCCAACCAGAGAGATGTGCAAGCCGTCAGGCCTGGATTTAGGTTAACAGTTCTCCCATTTCTTGCTGGAGGCCTTTTGGGTCACCTCAGGGTCTCTGCTCAGAGTGAGTGGCGGGGAATTTGAAATTAGACTCTCCCTAATTTCCCTACAAGGTTCAAGTACCTTGATGCTTTCACGCTGGGGTCACAGAGGTACCTCAGTTGTGTGGATTGCCTAAGAACAGGGTTTTAGTCTTGTTTACAAACAGTTACTAAATAGCCAAGGTAAGAACAAGTGGAAAAATGAGTTCTCGGATTTTTCATCAAAAAACACTGACAAAATCTGCGGTTAATTCTACCCTATACTCTCAATTCATTCAACACAAACAGTCAAATGGAGACATACTTTTTTTTTTTTTTTTGAGTCCAGTGTTCCTACTTCTGCTGGCTCATTTTGCAGCATTTATTTTGTTTCGGGTCGGAGTGGAAGACATGCCTCTATAGATGGTCTTGGGCTGGGTGGAGCCTCCACAGCAGGCTCCTTTTGCCGCCCTGGTGACAACAGACTTCTGCTGTCTTGTTCGTGGAAGAGCTTCCGTGAGCCCCACGCCATTGTTAGCCACCAGGTCCTCATGAAGGGAAACCTTGTGCCGCCTGCCTGGGCCGTTCTGGGTGATGTGATCTGTGTAAGGAGAATAGGGTGTATATTACACGTGAGCCCGGCTGTCCTGGAGTCCAACAACACTTTTAAGTGCTCTTAATAGTAAGCTAGTGGAGAACACACTCTGTTTACTCGCCATCAAAGTCTGTTTCTCTTCTTTCCTGCCTCCCCCAACCATCACAAACTCCAACCCTCTAGAGTACACTGAGCGCTGCCTGCTCCGTTTGCCCTCTGAGGGCTTGACCTCCGCGTGCCTGGTTAGCTCAAGGTGCACTTAGAGAAGCTGGGAACTCACCACACCCACCCTATATATAATCCCCAGGTTGCACAAACCAAATATTTCCTTTCTCACAAAAATTTTGGTGCTAGAAATGCTTGATTTACTGCTAGATGTATGTTTTATTAGCGGGAGAAGTCATTTTTCCTCATCAGAGTGCAACAAGGTACAGTAGAATGGAGAAGGTCGGCCGCCTCTACTAGGTTCCTCTATATCGGAAAATTGGTTCTCTCCTCCCGTCATTTAATGGGAGGATTCCTCACTCTCATGGTGAGAATTGGCCAAAGTTATTTTAACTTCAGAAGTCTAACCTCTGTTCTCCATGGCTTTGTACCTGTATGGGGCACTCCACTGATAGAGAAGCCTGGAGTGCGGCCCAACTTGGGCCTGACATGCCTAAGGTTTCCCTGTCATTGAAGGTGCTGTCATAACTACAGCCTCGGCAGAGGGGGCAGTGGGACATGGAAAGGAGACTGGGACTGTGTTCCAAGAGGGAATGATTTATGAACCTATTTGTTTCCTATTAGTGTGTTGTTTTTGCTTGGGCTTGTCTTTAACGTAAAGTAAATGTATGCATGTAAACCAGCCTTGCAGATAAATCCCCCATTTTACCAGCCTGTGGTAATACCATAATATTACCAATTTCCCCTTCCTATTTTCACAGCTTATTGCAAAACAATCATCAAGCAGTAACCAACAAGCAAATGAATGAAAGAACCACCCCCAATACCTACAAAAGCCCCCCAAATAAAAGAACAGAATTCTTTTTTTTTTTTGCCAAAAAGACCAAAATTAACAATAAAACAAAACTGTGGGAAGTAAGTCACCGCTATTCTTTGGATACAGGTGTTGGGTCTGCAAACTATCTGCAAGGCTGTTGTAATGATGTTAATTTATTTGAATGGAATTGAAATGTGATATCCTGTGGTTTACAGTGCGCATTGTTCATAGCTTTAGTGCTTGATTTTGGGTTTCTTTCACAGATAAACTGCTGCACTGGAGGGGCCTCTCCTCCCCTCGTTCTGCACATGGAGCTCTAATCCCCACGCCCGGGATGAGTGCAGAATATGCCCCGCAGGGTATTTGTAAGTTGAGCATCATTTCTTCTACAAATGTACATGTGTATAGAGATGAGCGTTTCTGGAAATTACCCTGACTTTTTAAATACTGAGAGGAGTTACTTCCAAAATAGACTGGCATCCGCATATGTATTATTCCATTACTCACTTGGCACCCAGTCCACCATTCCACTCGGCTTCTCCCTCCCCTTTTTTCTTTCCGTCCATACTGAGGGCATGAGGGAGCCCAGAGCAGCCTGTCCCTGTGGGGCTCCTCCCCAGGGTCTTGCCTGGCTCTATGGATGGTGACGGTACATGTCTACGTGGTCAGAGTCCATTTTATTGCTGGACAGTCACTCCCATGGCCTCATTTAAGACACCAAATTATTCCAGGGCATCCATTTTTAGCAGAGGCCGGAACCGAAGGGAGTCAGTTTAGAGTTACTCCAAAGTTATTTTCATGCATGTTATATATGCATTTACATGTGTATTTTAAATGGTATATTTATATATATATATGTGGTGCATTATATATGTGCATACATATGTAATTTCTACTCATTTTTCTCCTAGTTTTAAGGAAAATTCACAGCACTGTGGCTAAAATTCAAAGATACAACCTCCACCATCCCCACCACCACCATCACTGTCACCACCACCTCAACCACCACTACCACCATCCCCACCCCCACCATCACTGTCACCAACACCTCAACCACCACTACCACCATCCCCCCCACCACCATTGCTGTCACCAGCACCTCAACCACCATTACCACCATCCCCACCCCCAACCATTGCTTGTTCAAGTGAAATTTTATAGTGGAGACCTTTTTATGAAATTTAGATTTGTATCTTTATAAAAATGTTTTTGGAAAATAATGTTTCTGAGGGTCACACAGCTTGCTTCTCTATGTGGGAATAAATGCTATGAGTCATGCAGGGCTAAAAAGGTGGATGGGGGGCTGATTCTACCCCAAATGCATGAAAAAGCAGCTTCAAGAAAAAAACAAGTGCGAGCGTATTTTTATTTTGAGAGTAAATGGAAAGTAACCTGTTGTGGAAAGAGAGAAAGGAAGGGAGAGTGTCAGAGGAGAGAATACCAGAGAGCAAGAGGCAGGGTTCGAGGCTAAGGAAGGGACCTGGATTTTAGACCGGAGGCAAACTGACCAGTGGACGGGGTCTGCGGGGCAGGCCTGCTCCCTGAGACCAGACTCACAGCCAGTTGTTTATTTTTGTTAACTCTTAGGTCATCCTAGGAAACAAAGATTTATCAAGGGACTTTCATGAGCCCTTGCGTCCTGAGGGTTGGGTGGTGCAGGGGCTAAAGTCACCTCCTCTGGTGGCCCCCGCCCCCTGCCCCTTCCCCTCCACACCAAGCTTGGCCTAAGCCTGCTTAGGTCACAGATTGCAGATTTAGGAGGTTGGAGTCCTGATTTCGAGTCCCTACATGCTGACTAAGTCCTGGGTGGGGAGAGCGCTTCTTATTTGGCTGGGGTTGCCTGGGGCCCCACACTTGGCTGTGGGAACAGAGCCACCCTTGGAGGGAAGAGGAAGGTGGGGAAGTAGGGCAACAGAGATGAGGTGGAGGTGAGTAGCCAAGGGCTGCTGGCCTGGGGGTCAGTTTACTTCTCTCTCTCCCGCTGATCCTCCTGAGGGTAAGGAGTTTGATCTGAGGGGTGGGAAAGTAGGAGCCTCGTGGAACCCCTGTGTTCCCTGCGAAGGGCGGGCGCCCAGTTTGCTGGAGCCCCTGCTGGCAGGACCAGTTTAGGAGTGACCAGAACAAGGTATGTGGAAATGGACTGTGGGGCTCCGGAAAGCTCTAGAGCCGAGCTGAACCCCACCCCACTCAGCGGCCTTCCCCAGGATTTCAGACCACTTAGCACTTCCCTTGAGGCCTCCCTTCGGGTGGGCACAGTCATGGTCCTTAAAACAGCCCCCTTTGGCCTCCCTCTAACTTGGCTTCCCCTTGGCTTGCAGTAAGACCTGGATTCTGGATTCTAGACTCCCAACTTTCCCCTGGGTGCCTTCTGGGTGTGTAATGTGGTTAGTCATCATGCTAGGTAACCAGTCAAGCCTGGTAGTAATGAAAACTCGCATTCATATTGGATCTGATAGTTTACAGAGGGCTTTTATATATCCCTGTCATTGGAGCCTCACAATTCTTTAAGGTACTGTTTTTATGCTCGTTTTATAGATAGGAAACCTAAGGCTCAGAGAAATTAAATGACTGTCCCTGAGCCACAAACTAGTACATCACAGAGCCTGGGGTCCAGCATCGGATCTCCTTGTTTTTTTAAATCCCAAGGCTTTGATCATGTGACTTTTTAATCACCTGACAAACTAGAAATGGGGTCATTCCATCCCATATGGTAAAGTGAAATAAAATAAAAGCCAGTAGGTGAGCTAATAGCACATTTGAACCATTTTGATGCCTCGAGTTCCTTGTTTGGGGCCAGGTCTCAGCTTATTGCTCTAAATCAAAAGAAGCCCTGTGATTGCCCAATGAGGCTCTCAAATTGAGAAGTTGATTTTCATCAGAGTAAATGAAGAATATTATTATATTTTACAAGTCAATAAATCAATGTAGCCCTAATTTTGCCACGCAGGAAATCAATTCTGGTCTTTCTAAACCATCAAAGATGTTATGAACAAAGTAATTTCACAAATTATGGCAAGCAACACATTTATTGATGACTGCAGTTTAGGAATTTAGAATCTGTGAGCACTGTAATATAATATGGTACACTGGCATGAGCTGAGTGAATACAGATTATATGGGGAAACTGTAATGCATCATTTGCTATTAGTGGACTGGTAATAATTACCAGTTTCAAAGCAGCTCTTTCCATGTAATCTTTAGTCTCAATCGTAACAGCCCTTCTCATTGACATTATGATTACACTGGCTGCCCTCACGGTCCAGAATATCTAGTTGATGGGAACACTAAAACGCGATAGTGAAAACTGTATGTTGTGTGCTCATTAGAAGATGAAATGGCTTTTTCTCTGACCTGATGTATGGGAGAGAGGAGAGGGTAACAGCACAATGTTCACATTCTGTGGCGTGTTATGTGGGCTCTGAAAACAAAATTTTAGGGAGCTCAGAGCAGCAAAATAGAATGGACTTTTCTCACATCAGCAAAGTGTACAGACGAGGTCCATGATGTAGCACTCTGCAGATCTCAGCATTTATCAATGGCCATGTTCACAGAGATAGGTCCAGTGCTGGGTCTCAACAGAATATTTATAAGGTGAAATATGATTTTAAGGCATTTGGAGTGATGAAAGTGTTAAGGACTTGCTTCAGCTGCAAATCTCCTTTTTCACTCACCCGATTCAGAGTGTCAGGCTAAATGTATGATAATGACACAGAGTCCTAGAGAGGCAAAGGAGAAAGCTACGGAGGGTCACCGCAGTTGGAACCAGATAGTTTTTTTTCCTGCTTATTTAGGACCCAAGTAAAAAAAAATATGAAAATACTCTCAATGATGCTTTCTATTTCCTTTGGAAGAGAGGAGGCAAACAAAAATAGGCAGATAATGTGCTACTAATGTCAGCATTTTCTTTCAAAATCTTTCTGCCTTTTTTCCCCCTCCACATTAGGCAAATGTTTAAAACCTAATTTTGGTATCTTATCATCTAATCTTGTTAAAGAGATTTACCCAGGGGTGGGATACATTGAGTGAGATTATAAATGCATTGTAAAGTAAATTACAAGGTCAGGGCCGGGAGTCCATTATTCAGACAAGTGCTTGAGTGAGGGTGGTGTGTTTTGGAATATGAGTGTTTGGGGCTCCTGAGAAGACACCCTGCTAGCTTTTCTTTTGGACTCACTAAATGGAGGGAACAAGATTGAGTTAATTCCTCATTCCCGTGCTAGCTTGTGCTGATTTTTTTGTTCCTTTTTAAAGAAGTTACTAGCCAAGGCTTTCAGGAACTTTTCTGGCCCCTCTTTTAAGAGAGGGGCTGACGTTTATTTCTCCTCTGTGTTTTATATACTCTCTTTTTGGGAATCCCTGGGAAGTTGTCTATTTTCTTCCTCCCGTCCTTTGGCCACCAACAGTTGCACCCTCTTTAATGCTGCAGTTGACTGGTAAACTGTTAGTTACTCCCTTGGCGTATATATGATTTTTTTTAATTTAGCTATCTCCAAATATGAATGATTGTGAAGTCAAGCTGGCCCCTCTTTGCCGAAGTGGCATTTACCACTCTCGGGTTCTTTTCAACGAGAGAGAAATAATGTGACTTAAGCAGGGCCCCTCTCCAGACGGCTTGGCTACTAGCCAAAGAGTTGACTAGCTGAACTGTATCTTTCTGTTTCTTTCTCAACGGGAGCTGAGGCGCAGCCGAGGGTGCAGGATGTTGTATAGTTTGGTTCACGTTGTTAGCCTCTCAAAATAATGAGGAGGAGGATAGTGTGGCATTTCTCAGCCCGCTGCCGGTCACGACACTGGCTGCTCTACTTTAGTCCTTAAACTAGGATGCGGTGTTGGCCTAAGTTGGCACCAGCCTCTCCTCCTAACTCCAGGCTTGCGTTTGTTTGGGGTAACTTCTGAAGATTTGACATGGACCGTTGGTTAAATCTGAATTAAATTTCTTTTGAGATTTTTCACAACATCCCTTGAGACAAAAATGGGAGTCCTTGTGGGGCATTGTGGAACTAGAGTTGGGACTCACTGACCCTCACGCAGGCCGGGATGCGAGAATGTTGATAGTTTCTCTTCCATGGAATTAGTTTTTGAGTGCCTTCTCATTTTTAACAATATCAACAATTAATGCATTTCAGGCGAAGATGAAAAGCATCTTTGGGGCCATAGAGAATTGTAATGAATTGACCTGCTCTTTTTTGATATCTCTGTGAAATGATTGCCTGTGAGGAAGGTTCACCTGCCACCCAGGCAGGGATAGAATGATGGGATTTGGGGAGCAGAAAAGTTTCCCTTAGGTCTCCTTGTCCAAGTCTCTTACTTAGATGAGAAAACGGAGGCACAGATAGGAAATGGCTTTCCCATACGAAAGCTGGTGGAAGACTGGAAAGTTCAGATGTTTGCTAAGGGTCCCTAGACTATAGGGATTATCATCCTCAAGCTCAACATGGTCTAGATTTTCCTGCTTTAGAGACTGGATTTAAAATTCTTAGAACTCAGTTAAGTGGCAGGAAGACTGACTGGACAAATATTTATTGGGTGCCAACCCCTGGATGTGCCAGGCACAAGGGATAGGTCAGGAAAGGCTCGCGCTGTGGGGCTGAGGGCTGGGGGCAGGGCAGGCTGGAAGCAGAACATAAATAAGCAATTGCTGATGCCCTCCTCGGTGATTAAACATTGATGTCGGTGTTGTATTGTTTTGCAGGTAAAGATGAGCCCAGCAGCTACACATGTACAACTTGCAAACAGCCATTCACCAGTGCATGGTTTCTCTTGCAACACGCACAGAACACTCATGGATTAAGAATCTACTTAGAAAGCGAACATGGAAGTCCCCTGACCCCGCGGGTTGGTATCCCTTCAGGACTAGGTGCAGAATGTCCTTCCCAGCCACCTCTCCATGGGATCCATATTGCAGACAATAACCCCTTTAACCTGCTAAGGATACCAGGATCAGTATCCAGAGAGGCTTCCGGCCTGGCAGAAGGGCGCTTTCCACCCACTCCCCCCCTGTTTAGTCCACCACCAAGACATCACTTGGACCCCCACCGCATAGAGCGCCTGGGGGCGGAAGAGATGGCCCTGGCCACCCATCACCCGAGTGCCTTTGACAGGGTACTGCGGTTGAACCCAATGGCTATGGAGCCTCCCGCCATGGATTTCTCTAGGAGACTTAGAGAGCTGGCAGGGAACACGTCTAGCCCACCGCTGTCCCCAGGCCGGCCCAGCCCTATGCAAAGGTTACTGCAACCATTCCAGCCAGGTAGCAAGCCGCCCTTCCTGGCGACGCCCCCCCTCCCTCCTCTGCAATCCGCCCCTCCTCCCTCCCAGCCCCCGGTCAAGTCCAAGTCATGCGAGTTCTGCGGCAAGACGTTCAAATTTCAGAGCAACCTGGTGGTGCACCGGCGCAGCCACACGGGTGAGAAGCCCTACAAGTGCAACCTGTGCGACCACGCGTGCACGCAGGCCAGCAAGCTGAAGCGCCACATGAAGACACACATGCACAAGTCATCCCCCATGACCGTCAAGTCTGATGATGGCCTCTCCACCGCCAGCTCCCCGGAACCCGGCACCAGCGACCTGGTGGGCAGCGCCAGCAGCGCGCTCAAGTCTGTGGTGGCCAAGTTCAAGAGCGAGAACGATCCCAACCTGATCCCAGAGAACGGGGACGAGGAGGAAGAGGAGGACGACGAGGAAGAGGAAGAAGAGGAGGAAGAGGAGGAGGAGGAGCTGACAGAGAGTGAGAGGGTGGACTACGGCTTCGGGCTGAGCCTGGAGGCAGCACGCCACCACGAGAACAGCTCGCGGGGTGCCGTGGTGGGCGTGGGCGACGAGGGCCGTGCCCTGCCCGATGTCATGCAGGGCATGGTGCTCAGTTCCATGCAGCACTTCAGCGAGGCCTTCCACCAGGTCCTGGGCGAGAAGCATAAGCGCGGCCACCTGGCCGAGGCTGAGGGCCACAGGGACACTTGTGACGAAGACTCGGTGGCCGGCGAGTCGGACCGCATAGACGATGGCACTGTTAACGGCCGCGGCTGCTCCCCGGGCGAATCGGCCTCTGGGGGCCTGTCCAAAAAGCTGCTACTGGGCAGCCCTAGCTCGCTGAGCCCCTTCTCCAAGCGCATCAAGCTCGAGAAGGAGTTCGATCTGCCCCCAGCCGCGATGCCCAACACTGAGAATGTGTACTCGCAGTGGCTCGCTGGCTACGCGGCCTCCAGGCAACTCAAAGATCCCTTCCTTAGCTTCGGAGACTCCAGACAATCGCCTTTCGCCTCTTCGTCGGAGCATTCCTCGGAGAACGGGAGCTTGCGCTTCTCCACACCGCCCGGGGAGCTGGACGGAGGGATCTCGGGGCGCAGCGGCACGGGAAGTGGAGGGAGCACGCCCCATATTAGTGGTCCGGGCCCGGGCAGGCCCAGCTCAAAAGAGGGCAGACGCAGCGACACTTGTGAGTACTGTGGGAAAGTCTTCAAGAACTGTAGCAATCTCACTGTCCACAGGAGAAGCCACACGGGCGAAAGGCCTTATAAATGCGAGCTGTGCAACTATGCCTGTGCCCAGAGTAGCAAGCTCACCAGGCACATGAAAACGCATGGCCAGGTGGGGAAGGACGTTTACAAATGTGAAATTTGTAAGATGCCTTTTAGCGTGTACAGTACCCTGGAGAAACACATGAAAAAATGGCACAGTGATCGAGTGTTGAATAATGATATAAAAACTGAATAGAGGTATATTAATACCCCTCCCTCACTCCCACCTGACACCTCCTTTTTCACCATCCCTCTTCCCCATCGCCCTCCAGCCCTACTCCTGGTAGGATTTTTTTCTAGTCCCATGTGATTTAAACAAACAAACAAACAAACAAACAAGTAACGGAAGCTAAGAATATGAGAGTGCTTGTCACCAGCACACCTGTTTTTTCTTTTTCTTTTTCTTTTTTCTTTTTCTTTTTTTCCTTTATGTTCTCACCGTTTGAATGCATGATCTGTATGGGGCAATACTATTGCATTTTACGCAAACTTTGAGCCTTTTCTCTTGTGCAATAATTTACATGTTGTGTATGTTTTTTTTAAACTTAGACAGCATGTATGGTATGTTATGGCTATTTTAAATTGTCCCCAATTCGTTGTTGGGCAAAAAATGTTGCTGTTTCCAGTTTCGTTCTGAGAGAAAAAGAGAGAGAGAGAGAGAAAAAGACCATGCTGCATACATTCTGTAATACATATCATGTACAGTTTTATTTTATAACGTGAGGAGGAAAAACAGTCTTTGGATTAACCCTCTATAGACAGAATAGGTAGTACTGAAAGAAAATCTCTATGAGCTAAATGTCTGTCTCTAAAGGGTTAAAATGTATTAATTGGAGAGAAAAAAAAGGCCTTGAATTGACAAATTAATAGAAAAACGAAACAAGTGTATTCTATCATTTGGTTTTAAAGTGAGTGCCTTGGATCTATTAAAACCATGTTGATGGTTCTTTCTACTTGTTATAAACTCGTAGCTTGATTCAGCATTGGGTAAGGTAATAAACCTTAGGGCCTATCATATAATTCTATATTGTATTTCTCACAACAATGGCTACCTAAAATATGACCCATTATGTCCTAGTTAATCATCATTTCCCCTTTAGTTTAAGCTTCTAAGCAAAACTGATTATACCAGTATAAAAGCTGTTTTGCTCCTGGTGAGAGCTTAAAAGAAATGGGCTGTTTTGCCCAAAGTTTTTTGTTTTTGCTTTTTTAAAAAAATGATAATTACATTGAATGTGCAACGTGCAAAAGCCCTGGAACGTGATTAAATACATGAGGAAGGAATTCATTTCATGAAGATACTTGTTTTAAATAATGTCTTTTAAAAAAATTCTGGCACCAAAAGAAATAGATCCAGATCCACTTGGTTGTCAAAGGGACAATCAGAGGATAAACTTCGAGACCTCATAAAGCATATGAAAAAGAAGAGGCTGACAATAGGCTTGACAGAGGGTAACAGAGGAAAAAAATAAGTGATTTATTAGCACAACATAGTACTATTTGCCATTTTAAACTAGAACAGGTGTATAAGCTAATATTGATACAATGATGATTAACTATGAATTCTTAAGATGCATTGAAATGAAATGTGACATTCTTAAAAAAAGAAGAGAAAGAATTTTAAGAGTAGCAGTATATATGTCTGTGCTCCCTAAAAGTTGTACTTCATTTCTTTTTCATACACTGTGTGCTATTTGTGTTAACATGGAAGAGGATTCATTGTCTTTATTTTATTTTTTAAATTTTTTCTTTTTATTAAGCTAGCATCTGCCCCAGTTGGTGTTCAAATAGCACTTGACTCTGCCTGTAATATCTGTATCTTTTCTCTAATCAGAGATACAGAGGTTGAGTATAAAATAAACCTGCTCAGATAGGACAATTAAGTGCACTGTACAATTTTCCCAGTTTACAGGTCTATACTTAAGGGAAAAGTTGCAAGAATGCTGAAAAAAAATTGAACACAATCTCATTGATGAGCATTTTAAAAAAAAAACTAAAAAAAAACTTTGCCAGCCATTTACTTGACTAATGAGCTTACTTACTTGGACTCAACATTGCAAGCGCTGTGAATGGAAAACAGAATACACTTAACATAGAAATGAATGATTGCTTTCGCTTCTACAGTGCAAGGATTTTTTTGTACAAAACTTTTTTAAATATAAATGTTAAGAAAAAAATTTTTTTAAGAAACACTTCATTATGTTTAGGGGGGAACTGCATTTTAGGGTTCTATTGTCTTGGTGGTGTTACAAGACTTGTTATCCATTTAAAAATGGTAGTGGAAATTCTATGCCTTGGATACACACCGCTCTTCAGGTTGTAAAAAAAAAAAACATACATTGGGGAAAGGTTTAAGATTATATAGTACTTAAATATAGGAAAATGCACACTCATGTTGATTCCTATGCTAAAACACATTTATGGTCTTTTTTCTGTATTTCTAGAATGGTATTTGAATTAAATGTTCATCTAGTGTTAGGCACTATAGTATTTATATTGAAGCTTGTATTTTTAACTGTTGCTTGTTCTCTTAAAAGGTATCAATGTACCTTTTTTGGTAGTGGAAAAAAAAAGACAGGCTGCCACAGTATATTTTTTTAATTTGGCAGGATAATATAGTGCAAATTATTTGTATGCTTCAAAAAAACAAGAGAGAGAAACAAAAAAGTGTGACATTGTACAAATGAGAAGCCATATAATGGCGGTTTGGGGGAGCCTGCTAGAATGTCACACGGATGGCTGTCATAGGGGTTGTACATATCCTTTTTCGTTCCTTTTTCCTGCTGCCATACTGTATGCAGTACTGCAAGCGAATAACGTTGGTTTGTTATGTAGTGTGCTTTTTGTCCCTTCTATCACCCTTACATTCCAGCATCTTACCTTCATATGCAGTAAAAGAAAGAAAAAAAGGAAAAAAAACCCACAATGTTTTGCAGTTTTTTTCATTGCCAAAAACTAAATGGTGCTTTATATTTAGATTGGAAAGAATTTCATATGCAAAGCATATTAAAGAGAAAGCCCGCTTTAGTCAATACTTTTTTGTAAATGGCAATGCAGAATATTTTGTTATTGGCCTTTTCTATTCCTGTAATGAAAGCTGTTTGTCGTAACTTGAAATTTTATCTTTTACTATGGGAGTCACTATTTATTATTGCTTATGTGCCCTGTTCAAAACAGAGGCACTTAATTTGATCTTTTATTTTTCTTTGTTTTTATTTTTTTTATTTGGATGACCAAAGGTCATTACAACCTGGCTTTTTATTGTATTTGTTTCTGGTCTTTGTTAAGTTCTATTGGAAAAACCACTGTCTGTGTTTTTTTTGGCAGTTGTCTGCATTAACCTGTTCATACACCCATTTTGTCCCTTTATTGAAAAAAATAAAAAAATTAAAGTACACGATGTAAGCTTCTTGTGTCCTCATTTGACACACTCTGTAAATTACTTTCAAGAAAATAACAGGTTTTTAAGAGAAGGCCAGTCAGTCTTTTTCAGGATTATCTCTATGGGCATTTTGATGTATGTATTATACCCTAAAGGAACATAAAGTACTTACTATATATTAAAAATATATATCTCAAATCATGCAAATAGTTTTTAGACTTTATAGTTCTAGAATAATTTTCAGTCTGATGTTAAAAACATTCCCTCCATCTCTTAGCAGTAATCCATTCAGATATAAATGAAAAACTTAGTGGTAATAGCATCTTAAGCTTTTATTTCCTTTGGATTTTTTGCTGTTCTTGTTGTGTAAAAGTTCTTCTCTATTCTAACATCCCCTTCCTATCCTAGAGCATAATGTTAACAAGGTTTTTTTTTTTTTTTAAAGAAATCAACTTTTTCATTTCCATATAAGAGTCTTTCCTCATGTCAAAAATAAACACACCTCCCAAAATTAAAAATCCAGAAATGATGGCATCAGGTAAAAAAGAGAGAGAGAGAGAGAAAAGAAAGCAATAACCAGGAGTTTAGCCAGATGTGGCCAAATCTGTGGAGTTGGCCATTGATTTCTGAGATGCGTGGTGGTTTGCCTTGTGACTCGGACATGCCTAGGGACCCTAGATGGGACAGATCTTTTAAGTGTTTTTATAGGGTCTTCTTGGCAGATAGCAAATGAGGGTGGGAGTATCCCTTCAATTAATTATCTTTTGGCCAACCAACAGATTTATGAAATGAGTCATCGTCTTTGAAGAGCAAGTTAGGTCTCTTTTCAACACCCCTCCTCAGAAGTCTGTGTTGTCAGTTTAACAAGTACTGCATGTTGCAGCATCTCTTTGCTTTATTATAACACATACCTCTGTGGTTCTGTCTCCCTGTTCCCGGTGTAGACGAATGGATACAACATTGTTTTTATTCTTGTAAAAACCAAAACAAAAGTTGTTCTGTTGTCTTGTGGTAGCCTTTTTTTGTTGTTGCTGCTCAGTTCTTATGCCCTGGTGCCTACGAGGTGGCCTTTTTATAAAGCCTTTTATCTGAGGCAAGAATAGCTTTATCTTCCTAAAATAAAGAGAATCGAGTAGGCTTTATTTTTTCAAAGCTCATTTGGGTGGGAAGCAGAGAGGAATCTGGTAAGAGGGGTCTTGGGAGAGCTGGGATGGGGTGGGATGGGGCAGGGGAGGTAACTTGTAGAGCTTGGTAATTGGAAGTGAACTGAGGGGAGCAGTATGTGTTTCGGATGAGGTTACTTTACAACTGAATCCAGAATGCTGTTTAAAACAGATAGAGATAGTCCTCAGTGCCAGGCCAATTTTAGACATGGTGACTTCTGCTCCACTATATTAGATGTCTTTAAAATCGCTGTGTGTCCCTATTACTCTTTTCAGAGCTCGCATGCAGCTGCGCGTGTTGTATATACAGTATTCATATTAATTTCTCAGGATATGATGCTTTTAGCGTAATTAGGTTTTTTTTCATCCTGACAGAATTAACGGTGGATACTGTATACTTGTATGCTCACATTTCTTAAATCAAATGGCAAGTAGGGAGGGGTGCAAACATTTGGTAATAAATCACAGATTATGTTTGATTTACATGATCCCAAAGTTAAATAAATTTATTGGGAGACAGATTCTTCAGGGTACTTAGTCTCCTGGCTTATTGAAGCCCTCTTATAAAATATTATTTCTGAAGCTGAGTGAACAATGGAAGCGTGAAAACCTAGACAACAAGAATATAACTTATAGATGACATCTTGGATCTGGAACCCTGAAATTAAAAATATTAATGTAAAATGACAAAAATCACTTTCAACAGTAGGATGAATTCATGATATCCTTTTAAAATGAGGAAATGCTAAGAACATTAACATTTTTCAAAATCTTCAAATAAAGTTCTATGACATTCCTGATGTGTTGATGCAATGTTCTCTCCATTCCTGAACTGCTACTTATAAAAATGTTCCTTTTCATCTTCATTTTGAGAACAACTTAAACAGGAATACACCAAATGCTATTTCTCACAGACTTGCAGAAACTCTCCCAATGCAAGGACTGCCTCCACCCGGAGACCATTTACTGTCTGTCTGTTTAGGACCTACAGGACTGACGAGCACGTGTTAAAGGTTGCTAAGAAGTGAGGTGGTCGCTGGGTTCTTCATTTGTGCCAGCAATGGCAGGAAGTGTTAAGTAGTTGAGTTTTCCCCAGGGCATTCTGTGACAGCACTGTTTATTTAACTACCATTTTTGTATATGTAATAAGTACGCACTGTATATGTGCATAATACTTGAGGTGAGAATTTGAAAGGAAGTGGCGGTAAGGGTTAGATATCATTTCATTTGAAGAAGCAAGGAAATGAGGTGGTTTATTCACAGACACTCAAAGTTTGTTAAAAGGTACTGGGGTATTGCAAGCCTTTCTGAAAATGATCGGAGAGGCCTCAGGCCCCATTCTGTCCTTTCTCAAACACCTTACTCAGAGTGTGAGGGAGGAAATACAGTATTTCCTTTCCTTTCGATCTCTTTCCCCTACTCCCCCCCCCACACACACACAAATGTGATTTCTTAGGACTGTGTTGTAATTGTGTCTTCATGGTGGTTCTGTTGCTCCACTGCCCCAGACCTGGTGTGTTCAGGAATGTACCCATCCCATTCTCTCTTTTTATTTTTCAGACAACTTCCCATTTAGAAAAGAAAAATGCTGGGAATTTTGCTGGTATGAGGATGGGATTGGCAGTGTTCTTCAAACCTACTTGGAGAAATGTTTTTTAAAAAGACTGTCAACTTGCAAAGGGCACGAGCCACTTAGCAAACTTTCCTAAGTGTCTCCTAAGACCCTGCAGCTCTCCCGATGAAGAATAAATGAGCTCACTTTTAGAGAAATGGACATGAGAACGCATAGGCAGAGTTGGGGTTCCATACGTTTATTCCAGGGCTGCTACAGCTGCAAGTTGTAGACAGGGATTTTTGGGGTGCACGTTGGGTGCTGTCGTCTCGTTATCCCGTTAGCGCCTTGTTTCATTTACTAAAACATGTGGGCAGTGGATCGGCCTTTAGGGGGATGGGCCTGTTTCTCTCTCTCTCTCTATTTCCCAGTGTCATCTATGGTCATAGGATGCGATTCATTCTCCCTTTCGAATGGGGAAGGAGACCAGTGTAGTGCACGTGGGTCATTGTGCCCCAAACTGAAACTCGGCTGAACACGACTTGGTGGCTAACACAAATACTGGTTTTCCTTTCTGTAAAATGGCAAAGACTACTTAAAGGGAGTATATATCAGGTCTTTACGAGACAGCAGAAAAGGCAATGTAAGTGATTTCTCCAAAGTCTATCCTTTAAATCAGGACCCCCCAAACCCACAGGGAGCTGTGCTTTTAAATAATGGTGAACGTGGTACATGCCCATGCTATGCTTTGTTTGTTAGGCTTCTCAATATTGGTAGCAGGTCTCACAAAGGGATTTGATGGGATATCAGCTCACGGGGCGTCAACGACAATGACTTAGGACTGGACTGGGAACGGGATTCCCAGAGCCCACCTGGACACAGCAGGCCCCTCAGCCCAGCTCTCCACTGCTCAGGGGGGGATTCCTGAGAGCAGCTGAGCTCCAGACCCTGGGCCTCCTGCGGAGCCAAGTCAGGGGAGAGGAGGCCCCAGGCCCCTGCTTCAGGTCGCCATGGCAACGAGGCCTGGAATGCCACAGTGGTAGCCCTCTTCCTCGGCACATCCGGACTCCCAGTTCTGCTGCTTCAAGTCAATGTACACACAGCAAGGGAGGAGCCCCGGAGGAAAATAACCACTCCCTTCTTCCCTTCACCATTGCCTTTCCCCTTACAAAAGAGAGGAAAAGGAAAAAGGAAAAGAAAACTGCATGTTTGAAAGAGACTACAGGCAGTTTTGGGTGCAATTTGGGAGCAACTATTTTGGGTTCTGGTTTTCCTCTTCAGGGATTTGTTCGCCTCTTGTAAATCGTTGGCTGCTTTGACGTTGAACTTGATGACATTTCATGTTTTCGTTGTGCTGCTTTTACATCAATTTTGATTTTTTGTTTCTTTATAATTTTATTATTATTTTAAGGAAGCGTCCCCCTTCCCTCCTCCCTCCCCTGTTCTCCTCAACCAAAGGACTGTTTCCTACTCAAGTTTTCTCAGTCATAGGGGAAAGTGTTTCCTTCCAGGTGTGTCCCGAGTTTATTAGGACTGTCATACAATCGGGTAGAGGGCCTGGGTCCTTTGGGGGAAGGCAGGGAGGGAGCTCATGGGAAAGGCACTCGGAGGTCAGAGATTTGGGGGGGAGGGTAAGTTTGAATTCATCTTTAAGATGCCAGTGGCTCAACCTGTGGTTGATTTAAGTTGTAATTGTAAAAAGCTAGTTAGAGAACAGAAAATCACTGGGCCAAGTCACACCTGTACTTTTTTTTCCCCCCTCCTCTGTCTCCATTCTCTTTTTAGGTTCTTCACACACCCCCATTCGGCGTAGTACCCAGAGAGCTCAAGATGTGTGGCAGTTTTCGGATGGAAGCTCGAGAGCCCTTAAGTTCTGAGAAAATTTGAAGCCCCCAGGGGCGGGGTGGACGCGTGCCGCCCGGCCGACATCTGCGTGGTCTGTCGCCCTGCTAGTCTGTGATGTTTTCTGACAGTAGCCTCCAAGAAGCCCGTGTGCGAAGACAGAGTCCTGCAGAGTCCTTCCTGCCTGGGCCTGCAGTGCCGTTTTATTTATATTTTTTAATAAAATGTAAAAACAAAAAAACAGACCCACATTGGAATAGTGAATCAGTCCCATAGAGAGGGCTCGCGGACCACCGCTGTCCCAAGTGACGTCCTGGGCCTTTTGAAACCAGCCAACCTAATTGACCCGTATTGTGGAAATGAGCATGAGTCCCTGACCCCCTGTTTCTATACATTCTATGTTGTCTTTTAAAAAGTGTGCTTAACATTGACACAATAAATGTTGGAGCTTTAGGTGGTGTTTGCTTGTTCTTTAATTATTGATGCTTATAAGACAATGCAGCTGCTTGTGACTTTGTATTTCTGTACCCATTTCCTGCAGACACCCATTGGGTGGGCCGGAGGGACAGATCTGAGGAATGGGTAGGAGGTGTAGGAGGGGAAATAGGTTATTGCTTATCAGATGGAATAAATTTTCAAGGAGAATCAAAATGCAAAACTTGGTAATAAATCATAGCAGTATCATCATTCGTGTAGTAGTAGTATTGCTGTTTATTAATGCTGAAGTGTGGTTTTCCTAACTGTCTGACTGATAATTTGCATACCATTAAATAATGCATAATACGGCGCGCTGAATTCTGTTTTTCAAATATATGCTTTTGGTGGCTACCATGCAGGACTTGAATTTGTCTTTTAATTTAGCTCAAGAAAGATAACATCACTGGGTTAGTGGTAAATCCCAAGGGAGGTGATAAATGTCAGTAGTTGCTTATTAAATATTCTAGTTTTAGATTTTCAAACCTTTGGCAAATATATCTTAATGCAGACAAGCAAACAAACATAAAATTTCTTTATTATTTACATCAGGAAATTTGGAGCAGACTTTATAAGGGGGAAAATTGTAGGAGGAAAGAGGGTCGGGTCGGATCAGAACACACTACTGTAATCAGAGTGACGCTCCGTTCCTTAGAAATAGATCAGTGACACAAATAAGTTACGTTTACAGACAGGTGATCATTTTTTTCTGGCCTATTTAATTTGCAAAGAACTTTTCTCGCTTGGGTGTTTTCCATTGCTTGGAGATCCTGAAAACTAGAAACAATATAGCATATTAAAATAGGTTTATAAATAATAAATCCGTGTATTGTAGATTTACACATTGGCTGTGCACATAAGTGGGGGAAAATTGTACCCACTCACCCTCTGGCTAGATTACCTAGCTTTGTGGGAAGATAAAATAATTGCATCTGGATTCTTTCCTGCTTATTTATTCATCAGAAACAATGACTCCTTCCAGTAGTGTGCTGCCTTATACTTTATATAGTGCTTTCATGTACATTACTTCATCTGATCCTCATTGGGACAGCTCACAACTTCCACTTTAGGATGAAGAGAGTGTGGCTTACCAAGGTTAAGGGCTTGCCCAAGGCCACACCAATGAGCTGAGGGAGAGCTGAAAAGCCAGGTGTTCTGGTATCCAGTCCAGAGCTAATTCCACTGAACTCTGTAAATGATCGAAGGGAATGTCTCTTCCCGTGATAGCACACAAGCCCTAAGTGTCCATGAGCACATGCATGTGTGGCTGTCACGCACACACACAGATCAAGGATGTCCATTGGTAAGGGCATGCAAAGTTGTCTCTTCCTTCTAACAGCTGTGTGTACTGCAAGAGGGATCTGGGAATAAGGGTGCCTTCTTGCCATCTCTCCCCAGTGGCTTTTCTATGACATATAAATACCTTGATTGACCAAGTGGTCTTCATGAGTGTTTTAGAGTTCCCCGAACCTAGGTAAGAGGGCATTTCCAGACAAGTTATTTCCATGAAGAAACACTCCCCCGACCCCTACTCTGCCTGTGTTGTTGAAACCTAAGACTGAAAGGGATTCTGTGATGACTTCCTCCCTGAACGTGCTAAGCTCCTTGCTGATAACTAGAGTGATGCCACTTTAAAAGGGAGGCCCTAATGAAACAATAAACATGAGTTTGGGGACAACTTCACCTTGGCAAATGTGCTTGATGTTCACTACCCTTTCATTTCTGGTCTGTGCTTCCATTTCCCCCTCTTATTTCTTCTCAGAGTCAGTTTGTAAATAAGTGGGTATTTCTAGAAGTGGGATTTTAGGGGGATTGGAATGGGACAGGGGAGAAAGAGTGGGTAGAGGATATCTTTTTTCTTCTTTGTCTTTTATAGAAAAAAGATCTGTCATTTTTTAAAAGGACCATCTCTCCCCCTATACCTTTTTCAGTTGAAAGAAAATAAAGATTCATTTGTGAAATTCATACAAAATGATGGTGGTGTCCTAGGGCTAGAGCTTTTGAAAACCCACACAGGATTGATGATCACTGAAGACATCTTCCTGTGTGATATGTCAAGGTCATGGGTATCTGTGAATGGTGGAAGTAGCAGAAGGGACTGACAAATCTGGTTGGGGTTCTCACTGTGCCCTCTCCTGAGACTGGACCTTCCATCGTAGAGAGATTAATTGTTTCCCTAGCATGCACCAAGCACAGATTAGAGGACACAGTCTCGGGTGCTCAAGAGGGTGGGGACAAAATGCAGGGGACTGCTCTTACCCCACCAAGCCTGGACTATGAACATTAATTTTGAGGTCTGTCCAGATTGTCACACTAAATGCAAAGGTCTGTTAGACGTCTGCAGCGCCCAGCACTCAGCCTTTGAATATAAGTGATTGCACCAAAAACTGCCGATCATTTAAAGAAACATTTTAGGCAAGGAGAGCAAACTTGGATTCTACTGAGGCCTAACTGAGTGGCCCCAATCTTGGCAGAATGTTTCCTGGTCACTTTTGCTTACAGTTTTCAAGAGCATTTTGTATTAGAGCCAAGCTTTTGAAGGGGTGAGGAATATCTTTCAAGTTTTGTGTGTACTGATGTGGTTTTTGTTGGTTTGTTTTGAGGTCTAGATAGTGAGGTTAACGTTGAAGAAGATGATTATTAACATTAACATATTTTTCTCAGTGTTAATGTTTACTACTGTCAAGAATTCTTATTTTACAAATCAATATCCCTGGAAAGTAGAGGCAGAGAGGTTCAGAACTGAAGTATTTTGTAGGTTTGGCTTCTAGAGGGGTATCACACTGTGAGGGAACAGATTTGAGGACTTTACATACTGGTCGCGAAGTCCCTGTGAAACTCCATTGGAAGTTCACAGACAATGAATGTTGCAAGTGCACCCTCCTCAACAGATCCATCCTGTCTGAGTTCTTAACCAGCAGGGAAACCATGGGTTATGTTTCTTTTCTCCGACTCCCTGGTAGAGACAGCACCCTTCAGGTTGTAGTTCCCCCAGAGTTATATTAAGCCAAAGAACTCACTTCCAGTGAAATCCCAAGACAGCAATTGTTTTCCTTCACATCTTAGTGTAAATTAAGATACTTTTTGTTAAATCACATTAGTTTTCCCCTTGCTTTATATTTTTAAAAATTCTCCCAGGAAATAGTGAAGATTATAGAGCACTTTTATAGACACTATAGCCTCAATTTTCCTAGTGATTCTAGAAATTGGGTGGGACAAGGAGAGACTAAAGCTGAAAGGAAACACAGCAATCATTCATTTTGTAGGCTAGGGCAACAGAGGCCCAAAGAGTAAGTGAAGGAGCTAAGATCACACAGCTTGGGGGGGAAAAAAGGGAGCCTAGCATGAAACCACACAGTGGTTGATCCAGAACTGGAACCCAAGCTTCCAGCTCCTGTGCAAAGGAATTCAAACTGCAGATCTCTCCCTTGTGGCCTACTCAGTTCACAAGCAGGAATGGCAGAGAAGTGTGCATTATAGAAGGATTTAAGAATGAAGTCAGCCTGGCTGGTGTAGCTCAGTGGATTGAGTGTGGGCTTGCGAACCAAAGGATTGTGGTTCGATCCCCATCAGGGCACATGCCTAGGCTGCAGGCCAGTTCCCAGCAGGGGATGCACAAGAGGCAACCATGCATTGATATTTCTCTCCCTACCTCCTTCTCTTCCCCTCTAAAGATAAATAAATAAAATCTTTAAAAAAAAGAATGAACTCAAAAGCTTGTTTGGGTGGTAGTCCTACTGGGGAGCCTGTAAGCATGTCCAATATTCCAAAGGTTTCTAATCAGCATCCTGATGACAGCGAACATTTAGGTCACTACCAGGGAGGATCCCTCCTTTCATTCACCCCTCTGATGGTAGAAATAAACTTAGGGACCAGGATTGCTGGGTGACAAGCTTTAAAGTTAAAAGGGCGATAAAAAAAAGAGCTACTCATCAAACCAAATTCATCTTAAATGACTTTTAAAAAATCTCACAATCTGCTCCATTCTCTAGTCAGGATTTAAGAGGAGCTCCCACTTAATATGAATTTTGAGGCTGTATCACATCTTGTTTGAGAATCCATATAGCCAATAGCATGACCTGAATCTTGTTACTGGAGATATTTCTGAGTTCCAGGGTGCTGAGTAGCAACGAACTAAAGGGAGGATGGATCAAAATGGTGTACAACTCTCAGTTGCGGGAATTATTCCACTTAACATCCTATTTAGGTTGCACAGTCTTTTTCTGCGCAAAATGAAATCATACTCATTTTCCCTTTTGATCGGGTCCTTGGCTCTGTTTAGAAATGTACAGATTTGGCCTCACCCTTATTAGATCTGCTGTGTTCAGCTGTTCTGCTGCCATTTCTTCTCTTGCCAGCCACCCTTTGATTCACGTGTACTGTTTTGTGTGGACACGGGCTGACTTTCAATATCTTGGGGCTGCACAGGGCTGTAGCCCTAAGTTGCTGCGTGTAGCACTTGTTTAGTGCCTGCACAGGTGAAGTCATTCCCGAAATAGGAGCCGGACGGCGGGAAGCCTCCTGCAGCAACAGCAAATCAAATATTCCTGTTGAGGATGGTCTGAGAGGAAGTCATTTGCCTGATTTTTCCCCCCTAGTGATAGTTCCCTGAATTTCCTGAGACAGCAATGCAAACAGGCAGTGCCTGCCGCCTTCACTGTCTCTTCTGCTCCTTTGTCCCTGCTGATGTGTCCTCTCTGCTCAGACACCTTGAAACCTTGTGAAGAAGCATGTGGAGATTATCTGCCTTTCGGCTTTAAGACTGGCAGAGTTGCTCACACCCCTATTTCAGAGGGCCCTATTTCACCTGTTGCTTACTTCACCACACAAAGGAGGGAAGCCAAAATGCAAATATTCCTCTTCAGAAACTCACCCAGAGCTCAGAACTCAGGAACGTGAAACATTTGCCTTTAAAGTGCACCCCTTTGTGTGGATTTGCCTGTAGCCACATTGCCTTATTTGTGGAGTGCTTTTTATTTTTCAGTCTTTTTGAGATGACCGTTTCTTTCCCTCTGACAGGCTGTGCTGGGGGTGGACTCCGGGGCTTTTTGGTCCTGACTGGGGGATGGTGCCGTGTCTGAGCCAGCAGCTTGGGGTTGTAATGCTGGCTTCGTCTTTGCCATGCTCATCCACATTGTGCCCCTCTGTTGATACTTGATTCCATTCAAGGCCCTCACTCCCTCCAAAAATGGAAGGACACACCCTTCTTCCTGCCTCCCTACTAACTAGCAGCACACAACAGTCAAAACAGCAAGAGCCTTCCAAATGCCCAGGGCCTCACATAGGATTTGAGGGCATTGACATCCAGCCCTGATGGCCACAGGCAAGTGAGGTTGTGGCCCATCTTAACAGCGAGTTTCCTTTGCTTTTGGTCAGTGAGCCCATTTTCTTTATAAGCTTGTGTCACAGGATTAAAAAGCTGCAGTGATTTTTGTCTATAATCTAATGCTGTCATCATGTTTTTAAAAGGCTCATCACGTTTTCAAAAACGTTGCATCTGCAGTAGGGTACGTTTTATCACTGTGGTGCACTTTCGGGTTGGAGGTCCCTCTCTACCCCCTGCCCTGCTGGAGGGTGACCCTGGGGCATGGCCATTTCCCACAGAGCCTTGCACATCCCACCGGGAGTGGTGAAACACTCATCTGCTGCCTGGAGATGGGAGGGTCAGCAGGTGTCTGAAATGTGATCTCTGATTGAACAACGAACTAAAGGGAGGATGTTCAATCAGAGAACATCCTAACCCTTCCCATCCTTAGCTGGCAGACAGCCTGGAGCTTGGTAAAGAGCAAGATATGGGTTAAAACAGAAATAATGATATCAGCTAATGTTTACTGAGAATTTACTATATTCTAGGCACAGTGGTAAGAGTTTTCAATGTTTGTTCTTATTTCTTCTTTGTAACTGTCTTGTGGGGTAGGTACTATGATTATCCCCTTTTCACTGAAGCTTGGAGAGACTTAGCGACATGTCCAAGGTTATACGACTGGTACTACCACTATGATGTGACTCCGGAATTCTCACTATCAACCTCTACATATTGACTTCCAGGGTTGTTTTCATTCGAGAATTTTGTCACCATATGTAATGTCAAGGTTGACGGTACCATGTGAAAACAATGACAACAGTGCTAATTAAGCAGATTAGGAAGCACACTCAGGCTGGCTTGGCTTTGAGGGTTCTGCTCTTGTTAGCTATCAAGCAAGGCTGGAGTCAGTGTTTCTCATAGTGCTTGCATTTCTGCGCGTCCTCAGCGCTGGGAGTTTGATTTTGTGAGGCATGTCTGAATTCACTCCTGTATCTTCTCCATCAGCAGTAAGGCTCCTTCATTTGTTCAATCAGCAAATATTTATTAGGTTCATGCTATATGTAACCTACTGAGCTAAGTGCTGGGGAAGGAATGCAAAGAGGTAAAAGGCGCAGTCATTGCCCATCAGAAATTGCCACCAGTGGAGAATTAAATTAATTAGAATCCTCCTAAATAACTAGTCTCTGTTAAGCTGATGTGGTGAGAACAGTGGGCCTTTTAAAATGCTAATATATAATTCACTTTGCCAATGTAGATAGCAGTCTCCGGAAAGGGCCTTTGGAGCTCCTGAATGAATGGGGGTGTTATTCTTTATACCTCATCCATAGGACTCACACTTAAAAGTTGTTTCTCAAATGGTGGGGATGAGTATACGTTGATGTTTCCTCATGCATTTGGCCTGGTCCTTCTTTTTAAAAATAAAAGCAGATGATTTAAAAGGAGGGTAGTAATAAAAACACAGTTCTTGTCCTATGGTTGAAGTAAGTGACCTATATAGGGGATAAACCCATGTATTTCAACCCCCTGATCTGATCCATAACTGATTACCTGCTGCCAATTCAATCTAAAGGGAACATGACAAAAAAAACTTTACTTTTTCTATGTGCAGGCCTGTGATCTCTCTCAGATCATCAGCATAAGCCAGGTTTGCCTTCCCCACCTACAGTGTGCAAAAAGGTCCTATTCTAGGGACTGTGGGCAACTGTAAAGAAATGTGAGACCCAACCCCTGTCCTCGTAGGGACTACAGTTGGTCCCAATGGGGTGAGGTAAGATGATAAGCATAGAAGTAGGTAATTACAATGAAAGGATGTAATAGATTAATTCAGAAGTGAGAGGCACAAGCCGTAGGAATGTGAAGGAAGGTAATTGCTCAGGGGCCCAAGTCTTGGGCTGTTAATTGGTTACCCGAGGCAGGCTAAGATTTAGAGGATAAAGAGAGAAAGCATGAGGACAAACCAGTGCAAGGCAGTGCTGTGGTGCTTGGAGGGCAACGGCCAACCCAGTGTGGCAGGAAAAAAAGGGATGTCCACAAAAATCATGGAAGATAAGGCTGAAAACTAATTTGGAGCCATATTATGGAGATCCTTTAATGATACACTAATGGGCTGGGATTATAAGTCAAATAGTTTTTCAAAGTCATGTCAGCAGAAAAGTTTTAGGAAGAATATAACAGGGTCTGCCATGGACTGAAGGTGAACTCAAAGGAGACCGAGACCGATAGGAGGCTGCCCCTGGCAGGTGTTAGCAATTTCCTGCAGAAAGGGTTCTGCTATGAATATTTGGGTCAGACTATGTAGTCACCCTTACCGCATTCAAACAGACAATGATTCCATTGTTCGATGGTATGTCTAAATTCCCCATTTGCCCTGGTCCACATCCAACCCCAGACAGTCTATTGGAAGCCAACAAAAGGTCTTCCTTACATATTGACTGTTGTTAGAAGCCCACACAATGAAGAGCTTAAAGATAAAAACCTTGAGGCCCAAACAGGTCAGTTAGTTCCTAGAGATTGACTATTTTTACAGTGCAGGGGAAAACATCACATCTCATCAAGCCTTTAACACTTTAGCATCAAGTCTCAACATAATGATAAACTTAACTGGAAAAAGAACATTAAACTTCTAGAGCTTTATAGGTCAATGGGCTCCAAGATTCCTGTTTTTTTCTTGGGGGAGGGGGAGATTAAAGAATTTTTCGATTCTCTTGATTATTTGTAAAAGTTATGTGATGTTGCTTTCTTCTTTGTTGTATACTTATTGATACATTCCAGGTCCTGTAACACAATTTTATTGTCATTTGGCCACAGCATCAGATTAACTACATAATGAAAGCATGAACTGAAAGCAATCATGTTTATACTGTATTAGAGAAAGATTCCATGCACGAAATAAGGCCAAACAGGCCTGGGTTCTTTCTCTTGGAGCTTTTGTTTAAAAAATAGAGACCTTTGGATTCTTGTCTTGCAGCCGTATCATCTGGTAACCCTTCCATACCTTCCTTCTCCCTGACCATCACCCTCTTTCTCCTGGAAGGAATTCTGGTCTATGACTTCCAGTGTCATAAGTCAGAACATTTAAGACACGTTAAGAATTACTTTTTGAGTTTCTCCCAGAGCCCTCTTCCTCATTCCTGTGATGTCCACAGTCACAAACCTCAGCACTGGCCCCACCCAGTAGGAGGATTATCTAGGATGTGAACACATGCTAAGGGTCAGTCATAGGCAAATGGCTGGGAACTGCCCAGGGCTTTCAACACAAGGGGAGATGCTCCCTGAGGTGTGAAAACACTGTGATAGTACGGTCCATGTTTTCCTTTCTACTGAAAGACAGTAAAGTACAACTGAAAAAGTTAAGTACAGAAGTCCCCCCTTATCTGTGGGGGCTACATTCCAAGACCCCAGTGTATGCCTGAAACTGTGAATAGTACCAAACCCTGTATATACTGTTATTTTCCTATTCATATATACCTATGGTAGTTTAATTTATTAATTAGGCACAGGAGAAGATTAGCAATAACTAAAAACAGAATAATGAAAATAAGATACTGTAATAACAGTTACGTGAATGTGGTGTCTCTCAAAATCTTACTGCACTGTACTCACCATTTCACTTAAAGGAAGCACTTTATGGCTTCTCATTGGCATGTTCAAATTGCACGAATCACTACTTTGCACCTTGAGGCAGTTATTCCACAAAACAGGGTTACCTGAACACAAGCACTTCTATAGTGCAACAGCTGATCCGACAACTAAGACAGATGCTAAGTGACCCACGCCACAGGAAGCACCCACAGTGTAGAAGGCCTGGCCAATGGGATGCTTCACTTTCCTGGTGGAACAGCGCGAGATTTCGTCCTGCTACTCAGAACAGCGGTGAACAGAGCAGCCTGCCACTCAGAACAGCGTGGTGCTCAGAACTGACATGGAGAACTCAAAACCCCAGGTAGGTGGGACCGCTGTGTTCCCTACACACCTTGGTGGGGACAGGGAGGAAAGTCAGCCCCTGTGGAGCAGAAGACAAAGCTCCCTTCTCAGCTGGACACCCATCTTCCACATCAGCCCAGGGTTCAGTCCACACCACAGGAAAATGACCATCACTGAAAGTCATACATACTTTGTTAGGAAATATGAGGGTCCATATAATTTGTTTAATATAATATTGGGTTGGTCAAAAAGTCCATTTAGTTTTTTTCATAAAATAGAAGACACACTTTTAATTTCACCAATAACTTTACTGATTTGGATATTCTGAGTATGTCAGCCATATCCTGCTATTGGCTTCTAGTGGGTAGAGGCCAGGGGTGCTGCTGAACATCTTCCAATGCATAAGACAGTCCCACAGCAAAGAATTACATGACCAAAATGTCGTTACCAGCAGAGAGCTCCTGTCCTTTGAGGTCTCACTGATACTGATAAGCTTCACAAACGATTTTTGACATGTTCTATTGGTCACAGCACCTTCTCCACACACTGCACAAATCTTTATTTGCATTTCAGTTGTGTTTTTACCTTTCTTGAAATAATAAAGCATCATATGCCAAAAATGTTGCTTATCTTTTTCCATCTTCAATATTAAAATGGCTGCACAAAAATTCACCAATTTGAATAATTTTTTTAAAGCACGCTGATATGACAGCTGTCACAATACAATTTTACAAAATTGTTTTACATGAAGTTAAAGACAACTAAGCCCTACTAGGGCCATAGTACAGAAAAAAACTAATTGAACTTTTTGGCCAACCCAGTAGCTTCCCTGTGAATCAGAATTACGGTGTATGCTCAGGAGGTATAAACATATACACAGTTGCACTTGTAATTCCTTATGTACTGGCCCATTTGCAACAAAAGCATCTTCATAACTTGTGTGTGCCACCAGCACACACACACACACACACACACAGGAAAACATGCTTCATCTGTATTGACTCCGATGATCTTAAAAACATCACTGGGTTTTGATTTTTGGTTTTCATCACTCCCTAGTTTCTAGAGTCTTGTTTTTAGAAACTGTTCACTCTGGGCTCCCACCTTTCTTCTCCAGAAGTTAAAGGTCAAGGCTATCAAGCTGGCTGAAGAAGTGTGCTTAGTTCATCCTCTCCTGGCCCAAGGAGTCATTGTGTCTACAGAACAGATGTGGGATGGGCAGGAGTGGAGTAAACCTATCCCCTCTCCTACTGGAAATCACATTTAATTCTGACCCAAGGGGCCTTTGTGTCGTAAATGGAGAGGTAATTAAGCCTCCAGACTCTGAGCCTTTTGGGGTAAGAGGGCTTAGTTTTTCATATATACATCTAGTGTATATTTGAGGAGCAGAGGGTAGTGGTCAGGGAGGCATAGGTAACCTTGCAGGTAATGGAAACAAGATGACAGGTGTTGGGCGTATTGCCACTCAGTGGCATGGATAAATAGAACACGTATTTAAAAATTAATTCCAGTTTGAAAAAGCTTAAATAATTCTACCTGCATTCTTGGTGGTGTAGCAGAGAAAGAGGGACGCCAGCTTGTGTGGGGAGTGCGCGTGGGGAGTGTGGGCTAGAGTGCTCCTTCTGCTATGATGATTATTATTTTAAAAAACTAGTATTGAAATGGAAAAGTTTCACCTGCAGAGACCTGGAGTGAGACCTCGAAGGACAGGAGCTCTCTGCTGGTAACGACACTTGGTTGTTAACCAACACAGCCGAGGACAGAGCCCAGTGACCTAGAGGGAGATGGCTGAGGTAACCAGTCCCCAGGAGCAGTCCCCCCAAGGAGCATAGGTCCCATTTCAGCCACTGCCAGCAAGGAACATTCCACTTGCTGCTGTTCCGTGTTGACTTAGACCATCCCTCCTGGGGGTGTGGCTGCAGTAGAGCTTGGAAAATCTGAAGCAAGTGAGGGAGGACTTGAGATTTCCATTTTGGAATGTTGACACCTTCCCATATTCAGGGAACATGGTGTGTGTGTGTGGGGGGTGTGTGTTGGGCTGGTACAGGGGGTGGGAGTCAGTCTTTTCTCCATCATCCAGTTGTGTTAGGATGACTGGTGACGTAGAAAGTGCTACTGTATATTCTATGCCCTCTCCTTTCTCCAGCCTCTTTTGGAACCAGAATTAGAGAACTCTTTAGCGTGGGTACCCTTAGGTGGTGGTTGTTGTTGTTTTGGTTTTTTTTTTTTTTTTGATCGGCCAAGCTTACAGTTTTCAAAGTGCTATGACAGGATGGTTGTAAAAATAAAAAGCCAGTGAAAGCTTAGTCACAATATTTCTATAGCTGGCAATCAAAAGATCATATTGCATGCAACTGGCAAAATCATCATAGAGAAATTATGCATTTTCCAGAATACCTTATTCCCTTCTGTGTATTAAACATAACTTTAATATTCTGGTGACAATGTTTTATAATTAATCTAAATGTAAGGGAGTGAACACACCAGAGATTATGTCTCAGTGCAGGGAGGTGAAAAAGCCTTTTCTTCTCCAGTGGCAGACTGGATTACTGACTCAACTCCTTCACTGAAGAGTGGCCACGGACATCACGGAGGGCTACCGTCCCACCCCATCCTCCAGTGAGTGCCAGCAGCATGCACTTGGGGGAGTAAAACCCCGCCACACATAAGGGTGTTAATGTTCACACAGAAGAAAAGCGTTTTTAAAATCACATTAGTTCATAGACTTATATTGAACTCATGAGGGGAATCTAGCCCCAGAGAGAAAAACTAAAGAGCTGAGCCATAAACCAGTATGATAACATCCTTATTATAAGATGCAAATTGAGGGACCCAATTCACTAAAACACGTGTTACTGATATTTAATTTTGCTTGTGGGAATATTTCAGAAGTTGGCCTATGCCTTTTGCACAATGTACTTAAAATGAGGGTGAGTAGCTTTAGCTATAAAAACAAGTGATAGAGAAGCACAGGGCAAGCCAGGCTTGAGAGAAAATTGCAAGGATCTGATTTAAGTGTTAGTGTTTACAGTTTTCTGTCCTGGCTTGGGCTTAGAGGCACAGCATTGGGTTGGGAAGGCAAGTGGCGCTGTGCTCCTGGGTGGGGAGGGTGAGGTCCTGCAACAGGGCAGGGGAGTGGGGGCCCGCTTGGCTGGCCCAGACCCATGGGGAGGTAGCTGCTGGGTGGGGGCCAGAAGGGGAGGCCCATGTACAGTGGTCATCACAGGAACTTCACTTGAGCTCATAAGGTTGTGAGCCTGTGGTTTGGACAAGAGAAGATGTACTTCCCCACAAGAATAAGGTCAGTTCCTCTTTCCCCGGGTGGCACAAACAGCCTGCTGGGTGCACTTGGACTTCCTGCCACCACTGCCACCTCTGAGGAGGTGATTATGCTTCCCACTCAGGAGGCCGATGATGTTGGGTTGTATCTCTCCAGGTGGTCACTCCTGTGGGGCTCAGTGGGTGAGAAAACTGTTCCCCAGCTCTTGCCACCTCCCAAAAACTGTTCCTCATCATCCGGGGGCTCTGAGGAGAGGTACCTCTCCCTTTAAGACTCAAAGTGTGACCAGTAGCCCACAGAATGCAGACATCACTTGGAAACCCGTTAGAAACTCACAACCTGCATCCCTCCCCCGGAGCTGCTGATTTATGGTCTTCATTTTAATGATACGCATTCGTTTTTGAGAAGTATGGCCAACCTCACTCTCTGATCTATGGTATGAATCCCTCATTTGGCATTTAGACTTTAGGGTTTGTAGGGTTTGAGTAATGAAGAGAGGGTTCCCCAAACAACTATCTTTTTTTTTTGGAGGGAAGAGATTTAAATCTTTGTGATTAGAGGGGAAAAATATCATAGGAAGCACAGGGGCACAGGGAGCTTGTTAGGGCACAAGCATGCCACTGTGAAATGCTGCCTTAGACAACACTGGAGTTGCCTCGATGTTGTTTGGGGTGGGAAGTGTTGTCCAACTTGTGGGGTTCACTGAGGGGGTACATTTGCTCTGATGGTGTTGGCTGAAACCCTAGAAGAATCTGTGGACATAAGGGTGGTCTGCCCTGCTGTGCCCTCTCAGAAATAAGCTGCCAGCTACTTTCTTGATAGTGGTTAGGGAGACAGGGAGGAGAGGAAAAGGGTGAGGCCACCTTAGATAATTAGACTTGTCGACTTCCAGGCAGGCTGCGTAAGCCTTCAGTGATTCCAAGGACTTCTTGGACTGACTCTGCTCTCACCTATCTGCAGACACCTAAAATTTGTTTAATAAGATGACAAACCTTCTATAACACAATTAGGAGAAAAAAGCCACAGAAAAAAGCCACTGCAAAGGCTGGGTTGTGGCAACACTTAAGTGCGAGGGAGGAATAACCAGACAATCAACCCTTGAGTCTCAGTGGGTGATGAGGATGAGCCTGTCTTGGTTTTGCTGGGCTGACAGACTCAACTAAAACCAAGACGAGGGGCTGGGTGCAGGACGTGAATTTTGAAGACTCCAGTTTACTTCACCCTGAGCAGGAGGTGTGGAAGCTTCTAAGGAAGTACTTTAGACGTGCAGCTGCAAAAGCCACAGCTCAACTTTGCGTTATTCAATGAAGTTTTTGTTTTTAAATCCAGGTTATCTCATATATATACATTTGTCTCCTAGCACCTTCTTAATTGGAGCATTATAGTTAATTCTTTGTCCTTCCATCTGTCCCCGTCCCACACTTTGGGGCTCTCCCTGGAGCAAACACAGTGCCTACATACAATTCTCTGTAGAGGTGACTCTCGGTGTGATAACTGTGTCTCCCAGAGTGGAGAGACATTGTGTCATTGTGTTATCACAAGGACAGCCCACAAGCATCCGGGTCTTAAAAGTGAATAACTTATTTTTCTCCCATTTTTAAAAGCAAAGAGGATTTTTCTGTGAGGCTCTCAAAGTTAACATTACACCATCAGGTTGATCTAAATGTCCTCAGACTGGCAGGGGGTTGAGAAGGGGGTGAGGATGGGATTAATGATTTCAATCGTGCAGGTCAAAACGCTCCTGTTGTTCCAACAGTTCAGATCTAGACTCTAGCCACCGTTCCAGGTGCTTCCTGTGGAAGGGAGAGCCCAAGGAGCTTGCGTGGTGCCTGAGGGAAATGCCCGAGTGACAGAACTGGATTGCTGCGGGGGCAGCCCCTGGGTTTTGGAGGAGGCGTTAGAAGTTCATGGAGGGCTTTAATCCCCAGTCGCTTTCTTATTACCGCTCCTCCTCACTGACGTGTGTGTAGTTGCTGGCCTACAGAAAGTTCGCAGACACTCCCTCATCTGAGGTTCACGGCAGGGCTGTGGATGCTACAAACAGGACATTTTATCTGTTTGTAGCTGTTATCTCCATTTTACTGGGAGATCGAGGTCCAGAGCAGTTGGGGAGCTCTCTGGTGATCACAAAGCTTGTTAGGAGTCAAACCATGTCCCAGATGTTGTCGTACTGTGTGAGGATGGCCTAAAACGAGATCTGTGGACCCTGTTCACAGGTCCTCTGATTTGCTTCTTCCTCCCTCCAAGACAATAGGTGGTTCAGTGTCCTCTCTTGGGGTAGACTGGCAGCATGTCATCCGCACTAGGTGTCTACCATATGATCTAGCAATTCTGGCTACTTACCCAAAAATATCGAAAGTAGGGACTCGAACAACATCAGCAAGCCATGTTCACAGCAGCATTATTCACAATGGCCGAGAGGTGGAAACAAGTGTCCATCAGCAGATGGACTGATGAACAAAAGGTGGTCTGTACACACAGTGGAATGCTATTTAGCTATAAAAAGAAATGAAATGTTGACAATGCTACAGCATGGATGGACCTTGAAAACATTAGGCTTAGTGAAGTAAGCCAGTCGCAGGGCAGATGTATAATTTCACTTATATGAGGTACCCAGAACAGGCGAGATCGTAGAGATAGGAAGCAGAAGAGAGGACACCAGGGGCTGTGGGAGAGGGAAGGGGGACTCGTTTGCTGGGCACAGGGTTTATGCTGTGGTGATGAGCAAGTCCTGAGGGAGCGCAGGGGTGAGGGGTACACGGCGTTGTGAATGTGCTTAATGCCACTGACCTGCACACTTACTAATGGCTAAAATGATAAATATTATGTGATACATGACTTAGGATAAAAATGTTTTTAAAAACTCACAAAGAACCCAAATGGCAAGCAATGACAAGGACAAACAACAAAAAATGCAAAACCAAAGAGGAAGCAAGGAAAGCAGAGAAGGCACGGGGTAAGGACAGGGGCTGGTGTGGGAGACAGAGACGTGGACATGGAAGAGAGAGGGAAAGGGAAGGGGAGAGGGGAGCCCCTTTGCCCAGGGGCCTGCAGCTGGTGGGGGCAGAGGGGTACTCTCTGGGACCTGAGACACCTTCAGGGAAACTGTCCCAGCCACTTTTAGCCAGAGAAAGGCAGATTTTCTTTTATTACACAACAGTGTGCCTGGAGCCCCGGGGTGGGGTCACCTCTCTGGGGTTGGAGAAGTGTCCATTTCCAGTTTATTTACGAGCTTTATCCCGAGAGTGGGATAAACGGCTATGAAACTGACCTGATATTTATGTTCATTTTAAAGCCGGTGTTTGATATGAGTGCTTTCTAGATGAACTGCGCCCTCAGCGCCATTTACTTTAGTGTAAGATTTCTGTTGGGGAGGAAACAGAGAAAAATCACCAAATTCCGTGCTTGCTGCTCCCTCTTGTTGTATTTCTGACTTTTGAATAATTTCTGAGCACTTAGGAAGTGTAAGAAATGGGGCCCTTTCAAATGATGGGGGTATTCCAAAGACAGGGAAAATGTCTCTTGCCCGGGGCTGGGCTCTTTACTGTTAGTTTGTGAAATCTACCTTTATCATTCTAAAAGTTTCATGTTGTCCATACTGCCCGTTAGGAGAAGTGGAAAATCTGGTTTTCAAACATGTACTTGGGTGGATCAGGGGAGACAGATTCTAAATTGCACCTGGCTTGTTAATTTGTGTGGTCATTCTGTTTGTTTAGAATTCCCTCCCCCCTTTTTTCCACCCTTAAGCGCCACGATGGTATAATCACAGCCTATCCCTGAAAAACTCTCTGCCTGTCAAACTTGAAGGTTCAAGTCTATAGGCAGGAAGACACTGGAATGTAAGATGTGAACAGTGAGCTAAGACGGAGTGAGGGCGAGAGTTTTGCGTAGTCGCTATTGGGCTCTCTGAACTTGAAAATCAAGAACTGGCTTCAAAAGCAAAGGGACTTGAGAGACTTGAAGTTACGTTCTGAGAACAGACAGGGCAAAGGACCCCGAGCCTTCGACCCTGTGGCTTGTTCTCAGAGAGTGCTCAGCATGCATTTGATGGTGGTGGAAGCAGATGATTAGAATTTATTATTGTTTTTTGCCAAATGGTTTTGTTTTCTGAGCCTCAGTCCTGGTCAAACCTTCTCCTTTTATTTTATTTTTAATAAAGTCAGTTGGTACAGGCTGAGTTTAACTGCAAGGGAATTTAAGCAGGAGGAGAGACGAACTCTTACAGGCTAACTGGCACATGTGGGAGTTCCCTGAGAGGATTCCAGAGAGACCTTGGGAGTGTGTACCTGGAAAGAGGAAAAGGAAGTGATTATATTATTGTTAATGATATAATCATACCTTTAAAATATTTTAAGCTTTGTTGAAGGTTGTTTTTTATTCCTTACCCGAGGCTATGTTTTTATTACTTTTAGAGAGGGAGGAAGGGAGAGAGAGAAACATCGATGTGAGAGAGAAGCACTGATTTGTTGCTTCCCTGATGCACCCAGGCTGGGGATCAAACCTTAAACCTCGGTGTGGGGCCTAATTGGGACTCAAACCTTCTGCCTTTCCATTATGAGACAACACTCCAACCAACCGAGCCACAGCCAGGGCAAACTTTGCCAAAGTATTCTCTTATCTCGTCCCCACACTACTCCGGTACTGCCATCAGCCTCATATCTCCAGTAAGTAAACTGAGGCACAGAGCAATCCGGTGGTTTTTTGAGGGCCGTAGAGCTAGTTAAGAGAATAGGCAGGAATGAGAACCCACCCAGCAAACTTTCCTAGGAGTTTTTTAACCAGTCCTTTCATGCCCACTTTTGGGTTTACACCTGTGTTGGATGTAGTGGGTAATTGTGGGAGCAGGGGTGCTTTTGGAAGTGCTGATATGCTCACATTGGAGCTGGTCCTAACCCTGCCATGGTGAGGTGGTGGGAATAAGGACAGACCCCTTCCTGGAAGGGAAGGGAGGAGTGTGTATTGGGTTCATGATACTGATGTATGATTCGCAGTAACTCCATTCAGTCCATGAAATCAGGTGAATCTCTGTACAATCTGCATCCTCTGGGCCTCTTCTGGGCCTGGCCGGCTCTAATGCCTTACCCTTAAGAGGGCAGCTCACCTCTTTACCTTCAAGTTCAAATGCATTCTTTAAAAGTTACTGTTCCGGGCTGAATAGCAAAGCTGTTTCCTTTAGAAAGCCCTTGTTTTAATATTTTCAAATTATCTGGGAGGAGTTGTTAGTTTCCCTTCCTCAGATGGATCAGTTTGTCAGATTTTGTGCATCTCACTTTAACTATTCCAGAAGCAAGGAGTCTAACCTTGAGAGGACAAGGAGTAGAGAAGCCAGGTAAGAGAAGACTGGAGTCCTAGGATGCCGGGAGGGAGGGCGGCAGCCCCAGGGAGCCTCCCAGGCAGGCATCTTGGAGGCCCAGCTGAGGCACTGAGGGCAAACTCCCTGCACTTCACATGGGATTCTGACTGTGTGCTAGGGGAGGGGCACCGAGGACCTCTGTAGGCCATGGGCCCGGTGGCATGACGCTGCATTCAAAAGCAAGACACTCGGGTTCCAGTTTTTGCTCTCTCAGTTTACTTTCTTCTCTGGGCCTTAGTGTTCTCATCTGTAAAATGACTAGATGACTTCCAAGGTCACTTCTGACTCTAAGCTTCTATGTGATGCTCCCTGGAGGGGAGAATCTGGGAGGGAAACCTGGGAGGACGATGCTGAGTGGTGACCAGGTAGGAAGTCACCAGGCGTGGGCGTAGGAGGAATTAGTGACTCCCTGAGGAGCTACCGCCATAAGCAATAAGCAATCCGTGGTGAGAGGAGTCGGCTCAGGCCAGTCAGGGAAGGAAGTCCACTCTGACAAACACCAGCGAAGCTACAGAAGGAGGTTCGGACTGAGTGATGGGCAAGTAGGTGCTAGTAGCAGACAAACCAGTTCAGGGTCTCAGCTTGGTCAGGAATGGAATGCGTTCTTTCATGCTTTTTTTCTTTTTTAGGAAATAAATCCAATCAGGTCTTTTATCTTGTTTAGAAATCATAAATTTAACATGTATTGGGGTTAGTAGACCAGTTCAGAGGCTGTTAGGGGGCATGGGGTCACTAGACTAGGAGTATTTATGAGGCAAGGTTTAAAGAACACCATTCAACAACTCTTGGCCTGGGGCTGTTTTGGCTGCAGCTTTGGGTGATTTTTTTGGCTTTCTGTTTTGTTGAAATATAGTTGAGCACACAAAGAATTAAACGGCCTTTGAAAACATTCCCCTCCCACCCCAACTACATACTTAAATTCCCAGCACTTTCGAATCATGGCTGTAGTTAATTTACAAAGGCTAATGGTTTACCCACTCTGTCCTACTATGTGTGAGCCACAGTAGGAGGCATTTTGAGGGAAACACAGCAAACAATACTAGAGCCACAGCAGGTGACTCAGACACTTTCTGAATTGTAGCGAGTTTGGGGAATTGTCCTTCTCAGATAAGCAGTCACGTCAACACACATCTACACATGTGCCTTTTGGCTACAGGACTTGGTCTTGGTTTCTGGAAACTTTTTGTAATCAACAGGCCAAACTTCGTCCTAATCAAAACGTAGTAGACGTGGCCCAGCATGAACGCCATTCAAAAAAGACCGAGGAGCACATACGCCTTAGACAGTAAATGAACGCTGACTCGTGGGGCACCTGGGCGAGGGTCAAGGGCATGCTCTGTCCTTGAGTGCCTGTTTTGTGTAGTTCATTCGTGTCTCTGGGCTGCAGAGTATTATTGCCATTTTCTAGATAAAGAAACTGAGGCTTAAACTAGTTAAGCGACAAGTCATGATGAAAGTCACCTAGCGAGAAAGAGGTAAACCAGGTCTTTCTGATTCCCAAATCCAGGCTGTTGTTCACTCACTCATTCATTCATTCATTCAGCAAATATTAACTGAGCATTTCCTATCAAACATGTTGCCTTCATGGGCGTATACCCCAAGGGAGACAAATCTAACTGTCAGGAAACAAAGCACCGTATACATGCGTGGTAGCTTAAGTGCTGCTTTAAGATTGACATGAATTCAGAGAAGGGTGAATAATGTGGGTTGGAGAGGCTTGGTGAGATGTCTTGGAAGGATCTTAAGCTGGGTCTCAGAGCACAGAAATTTTCGGGGACAGAGAACAGAGGGGTGAATAGAACAGGGTGTGGTCGGGGAGAGTCAGTGAGGTATGGAGGGAAAGCAAAATAGGTGGTTTAACTTGGCAATGTCCTGGCCTTTTAGGTTCAGGTGTATCTACCTGAAATGAGCTTTTAATCCCCCAAATATTGGAGAGGGTGGAAGTAATCTGCACTGCCTTAATAGTGATTGTCTGTAAGTCCAGAAAGAGTTGGGGGGTACAAATATAAAATATAAAATAATTACTCTTTAATGGCAATTTCCACATGCTTCCTAAAATGATAAGCAACCAGAATTACCTTCCTACAGGTACATCTACCCAGATGAGCTTTAATAAATCTGAAGTAGTAATGGGAGAAACCATAAGAGTAATGATTTTAAAAGCCCTGTGTTCACAAGGTGCATATGTTACCAGCTGCACAGACTCCTTTCTGTGTGTGATTAAAACCTTTTCCATTTTCTTTAAAAATAAGATGTTTGTAAGAAGGTGCTTTATTGGTTGAAGAAATAGTTGCTTGGCGGCTGGCTTGGTTTTCGAAAACAGAAATGATATTTCTGTGAAATCAACTTGGGCCGGGTATTCATTCAGCTTTTCAAAAGTCGTCGGAGAACTTAAAGAGATTCTTGGGGAGGCTGCTGTGGTGGATCTGACTTACTGCACCCTGTGCCCACCACTTCCCTGGATTTCGCCTTCTTTGCCAGCCATGTAAACCCTGAGGAGGTGGGATGGGAGGGGGATACAGGATGGTTTGGTCCGGAGAGGCTGGAGGTTGGGGTGGAGCCCCAGAAGGGCGTGGCAGCTCTTGGTGACGTGGCTTGGTAAGGATGTGGGACTCTTAGCCATTGCCCCGAATTTCCCCAGAGGCAGGCTGCCGCCACCATCCTCTCCTTCGCCACTGAGGGTGACTACTGGGAGTATTTTTTGTAGGATTCAGGAGGGATGTCCAGGTTTGTCTCTTGGGGCCCATTAATTCAGTTGTTTGGGTGTCCTAGGGACAGAGCTGTATGGTGAGGTGGAAAGAGCCCCAGGCTGCAAAAGGAGCTTTCCCCTGGACAGTCCTGCTGTGCAGCCTTAAGCAAGTTTCTCACAGTTCCTCCATCTTGGTTTCCTTGGTTTCCATCTGGACATTTGCCCTAGATAATCTCCAAGTTCCCGCCCAAGCCTGCGACTAGAGGCCAAAGTTATCAATTCTGTCTCCTTTCTTTCTGAGCAGGATAAGTAATGCTGCTCTGTGCCAGGGTCACAGACCATGGCCCTAACCCACCCTCTTTTAGACTCTTCTAGGGGAGAATGTCAGCAGGTCAGTTCACATCCCCCTCATTTTGGGTAAAACAGCTCCCAGTTGATGCTTTCAGCAAAACTGTGCAGAGTGACCAACCACCATTCTGGTGTGAGAAGGAGGGCTTTCCTTCCGTTTTAAAATTGGCAAATGAAGCCCTGGCTGGCATAGCTCAGTGGATTGAGCACAGGCCTGCAAACCAGAGGATCGCGGTTCAATTCCCAGTCAGGGCACATGCCTGGGTTGCAGGCCAGTTCCCTGCAGGCAAGCCTCCAGCAGGGGATGCATGAAAGGCAACCACACATTGATGTTTCTCTCCCTCTCTCCTTCCCCTCTAAAGATAAATAAATAAATAAAACGAGCAAACTGGGATGAGGTGCCACCCTAAGAAGGACAATGTCCACCGAGTTAGCATGAAGGTGCTGCTCAACCAGAGCCAGTGAAGGCATTGCTAAGAGGTATAGAAAAATTCTAGAAAGTGCCCATCTCTCTCGGCAATTGCTGTATTTCCCTGGATTTCTCTTCAGGTCTCTCTCTTACAAATATGGACATTTAAATGATGAACTGTTTTCTGTCCCCCATTCCCAGGCCTGCGTAGCTGAGACACTTCCTATTCTAGAGGCTAGTGGGACTCTGGTCTAACTGGTCTTGCACCAGATGTCCCTGCAACGACCTTCTTGTCTGTGATGGCCTCCTTGTTTAGCACTCACCTGTCCAGGGCAGGGGGGACGATTCTGACAAGTCTGACTGGCTCATTGCTAGGCCTCCCTTCAGTTCCCACAGGCCCTCCCACCCCTCCCCCCCCCCCCCGCCAGGGAAAAAGTTACCGGTCTTCCATAACTGGTGCTCGGATTGGGCTCCTACGTAAGACACACATGACTGAAAGAGAGCTGGAGCCATAAGGTATCAGTATGGATGTTTCCTGCCCAGGATCCAAAATGTGCTTATTTTGGTGATTTGTTCTTGCAGGGAGGGTTCTGATGGCTGGAAGAGCCTATTTTGGCACAACCTATTCCTTGTGGCCAATAGCTACCCGTGTAGGGAGGTGGCCACGTCCTTCCTCCTGGGGCTTTGACTCCAAGCTTGGCTTGCGAGGGCTGTCTCTGTATGTTTCAGGGGTGCAGAACACCAACCAAGAATTTTATGATTTCTAAAATCTATCTGACTCACACGACTTATATGCCGATTTTTTGGTAGGAATTCACATTTGGCCAGTTTGACAGAGGAGAATGCTGTGCTCTTGGTTTGCATCACATTGCACTGGGTTCTTGAACAACGCTGCAGAGGAGGTCCTCCATTACCACCCCCCACGCCCCGCTAACCGCCACAACCTGCATCAAACTGGCACACAAGGGAGAGATCCCATGTTTGTGTGTGTGCTAGGCCACGGAAATGTGAATTGTTTGCTACAGCAGTTTGGCCTAGCCTAGCCAATGCGAGGCATTTCACATAACGGCAGAATACGGAAATCTTCTTGGCTTCTGAACACCGTACCCCCCAGGCCCTGCCCAACCTGGCTTGTATGTGAAACAGACTCCCACTTCCTAAGACCTAACCTATGGTTTGAAAATCCTGAGAAGGGAAACTACAGAGAAGTGAAATAGCCTTTTCCCCTCCTCTGTTTGGTCTTCCTTCCATAGCCTCTTCCCCCATTGTCCTTGTGAATAATCTTTTCCTTTCTCTCTCCCAACTTATAAAAGTAAAATAGAAATGTTCAAAGGTTAAAGTAGGCCAACGATTCTTTAGCTATGTCAATGGGTAACAAATTGGGGTGGAGAATTTTAACAATAAAAAATATTCTTTCCAAATCTTCTTTTGGCTTCGAGTACTATCTAGATAATTAATGCCACTGAGGTATCTTTTCTCCTCTCTTTGGGTGACTAAATATTTGCACCTTAGCCCCCTCCTCTTTGTGTATGTGTATAGAAATTATTTCAATGCCCTAGCTTAAGATCTGGCAGAGAAAAATATCCTTATCCCCTTGGAGAAGGTCATCCAATTCTGGAAAAGCTGCCTCAAGAAAGGACCATATACACGTTTTGTAAAAGCATGATTATTAAGTTTCAGGTTTATTATCATGCAAATGCTTTCATTTCCCCTCTTACCCCACCCAATCCCCTCCTTTAACCATGAGTAAAATGACATCGGGGACACTGGGAATTTAACCAGCCAGTCAGGAAAGCGGAACAATGTTTCCTCAGCCAGCGGTTCACAGGGTTCTCAGAGGGCCTTTGCAGGGGACTTAAGGAGTTGTTCCTTTAAACAAGGTGCCAGCTTATCTCACATTTTAAACTCCCTTTGCTTTCAAAGGTAAGTGTTTATCTCCTTGGGAATATGAATTGATACAACCTTTCGGGAAAGCAATTTGGCAACATGCATCAGGAGCCTTAAAAACATTTGCAACATTTGACCTGGCAGTCCCAACTTCTAGGGCTTTCTCCTAAGGAAATAATCAGAGATGTGAGCACAGATGTAGGTTCAAGACTGCTTTATCACAGCATGATTTATGATAGCAGAACACCTGGAAACAGCCTAAATGCTGAATAATAAAGGGTCATTCTGCTCAATGATGGAATATTATGCTGCCTTTAAAAATGGCATTTAAAAATGTTAATAAATTTGGAAAATGCTCACAACTAAGTGTTAAGCAGAAAAATGTAAAACAGATGCTCACTTTATTAAAAATAGTTTTTTTGGGGGCACACATGCATAGAAGACAAGGACTAAACACAAACACAAGAGTTTGGTTTGGTTCCGACCTCAGCTCTGACACTTCTAACCAATTAACATTGAGCAAGCAATTTAAACCCTCGGAATTTTTATTTCAGGATTGTGGTAAGGATCTGAAGGAATGTTTGCCGAGTTTCTTGCCCATAGTAGTTGCTCAATAAGTGGTAGTAGCTACTATCATTATGACTCTTATCACTATTACTTATTTTGGAGTTTGTCCATGACAAAGCTCCTGGAAGAATACATTTGTGGAGGAAGTCTTCCTGCTACTTTGGCTTTACGTGCACTTCCTGCCATTGCCCACGCACTGTCTTCTGTGAGGTGGTCCTGCTTACATAACAGACTCCACCCCTTAGAGCAAACATTGCCATAGGGAGAAAACCCCCTGGGAAATATATGGATCGGGGCATCAGGAGGAGAGCAGGACTTCCACTGGCTGTTCAACCAAAGCCAGTTAAGCATTTAGGAAAGTGACTTCTTGTTGGGTCAAAACAAATGACAATATACATCTGTGTGCACTTCACTATTTAAACCCCATTTACCTTGGAGGAGAAAACACTCCTGTGAAGTAGCTTGTATGGTTTGATCTCCTGTCTTAGTAATCTATTGCTGCATAACAGATTACCCCCAGTTTAGCACTTACATCAAAACACATTTATTATCTCACAGTTTTATGGGTCAGGCACTCAGGTGGCATGTAGCTGGCCTGAGGTTCTGTCATGAGGCTATGATCAAGGTGTAGGCCAGGCCTGCACTTGCCCCAGGGTTCAACAGGGCAAGCTCACTGTGGTTGGTAGGATTCAGTTCCTCGCAGGTTGTCAGCTGGAGAGCCTCAGTTCCTCACTGGCTTTTGGCTGGAGACCATCTTAAGTTCCTTGCTGAGTGGGCCTCTTTATAGGGCAGCATGACAGCCAGCTTTATTAGGTGAGCCAGTTAAGAGAGAGAGAAAGCACAGTTGTAGTCTCTGGTAACCTAATCTTGGAATTGACACCCTATCAGGTTTGCCACTTTTTTTAAACGTTAAAGGAAGCCAGCCACTCGGTCCAGCCCATACTCAAAGGGAGGAGATTACACAAGGGTGCGGATACCAGTAGGCTGGGCATTGGGACCATTTCAGAAGGCAACCTACCACATCCCCTTTTTATAGCAGAGGAAACCAAGGCTTGGTAAGGATGCGGGACTTTCCCTAAATCATCCTTGGAGAAAGACGCAAACCAGTGTCGTTCGAGTTCCAAAGCCCGTGCTCTGTCCACTCTGTCACGCAGACCTGTGCTCATCCTATTCCAGCTTCATCTTCATGCACAAAGGCATGCATGGTGCAATTTATGGAGTGCTTAAGGATTTTCACATAATAACAATATCCTAAGAAATTTATCACATTTTATGATAATAAAAGATGGGGGCACGTTTTGGAGACAGATAGAAAAATGTAATGATAATTAGAAAAATATACAGAGGCTCCATTACCTACAAATGCCATCCAGAGTTTTCACAGAAGAGGGCTGGGAAAATAGTTCTTTAGGCCATCCAGGGTAGCAGCGATGATTAATTCCAAGCTGTTAGCGCATTTTATTATGCAAATATCCAGCAACTCAGCCATGGAGAAAGTCTGGGCACCGCCCCCACCCCATTCACTCTGGCCACTCAATTTGCATGGAAATGTGATACTCTCACTAGGAGGGGACAGTTTGTTTGGGGGGGGAGGGGTTAGGAGGTAGGGGGTTGGAAGTGGCTGGAGGGAGATCCAGCTACCCATTAGTAACATTGATATTTTTAATGCCACTTGTGGTTAGAAAAACAATGATATTACCTTGATTTAGTCATTAATTTGCTTCAAGCAGGAGAGACAAAGCAGGCCTAAGGTCAATTCCAGGTGCACTCAGTTCTGGGCTGTTCAGGAACAGGAGTTGAATCCTGCGTCGCCAGGAGGAAGGGTGTTCCCCGTGAGCAGCCTGCAGCCTCAGCAGAGGTGAGAGGGTCTCCTTCCTGGGGAGAGGATGGCAAGCAAAAGGAGCATGTCAGTGGGCACCAGATGGAGTTTAACCTGGCATTTTTTAGAATGGTCAGTGCTTGGTATCAAGGAGGTGATCACTGGTGGTCCTTATGGTTGTTTCCCACTTAATACTTGGGCGTGTTCAAAGCCCTGTTCAGTGAATGAACCACCTCAGCAGACTTAGGGGAGGATTTAGCCCTGAGTTGTCTGAAGCAGCCCTTGAGGAGGTAACGAGAGCTGCAGCTGGAGACAGCTCACGGGATAGGTCAGGGTGCTGGACTGACTGGTGAGGTGGAGTCGGGGTTGCTTTGAGCTGAGGACTCAGCAGCACAATTACCTGGTAGTGGGTGGGGCTTCCAAGGCCAGAGCAAAGGTGAGATCAAATATCTCTGGGAAGGCCCTATCTTCAGAAGGACAGATGAAGATGGAAAGGTCAGTGGAGAGCAGGATGTCCCCTCGTCCGCACACATGAAACCTGTACACACACTGGGAAGGAAAGACCCGAATCAGGTTTTCCTACACGTGAGGAGAAAGTTCAGTCTTGGGAAAAGAGTGTGCCCCTTAACCTTCCTTTTAATTCCTGCTTCTGGCAATGAGGTTTCAGAAAAAAAAGAAAAACAACACATTTTTGGAGTCCGTTATCTCCATTCATATACCTTTTTCTATATGCCACATTATAGGTGCTGTCTCCTCACAAAACCTTCGAGATGTAGGGCAGGTGTCATCACCTTCTTTTGACAGAGGGAGAAATCCATGGCTTGGAGAAGCCCAGTCCTTTGTCTGTTGAGTCTGGGTCAGGTGGTCTGGAGATCAGGCCTCTTGACTCCTGGTTCAGAGCCCCTCCCAGTACTGGGAAAGCCGAAGCTGGCTTGAAGTGAATGGCAGACAAAGGGAGCTTGGTTGTAGTGGGGGTTTTGAGAAGAAGCCACTAGGGTTTCTTGAAAATGGCTTCTGCTGATGGGTGGACAGAGAGGAAAGAAGCATTTGGGGAGACCTGTAGCCCAACCTCGGAGTTTCTGGAACAGCCATCTGATTAACTTCTTAAGCTCTAGTTCTGGAAGCAAATGGCTCTCTGTTAGTTGATGGGCTGGGGAAGATACCCAGTGCCAAAAAGAGAGGTTGGGCTATAGTGGAAAGGTCACAGACCTTGGGGACAGAGGACCTGTATTATTTTCTAGTCCTTAGTTGCACCACTGATCTATTCTTTTAACGGTGTGACCACCGTCTCCTCAGTTCTTGTTTTGGTCCCTTGTGAAACATGGACTAGGTAAGTCCTTTGCAACTCTCTCATGGAGAAAGCTGAAGTCAGGCAGAAATGAAGTCAAAGTCCATTCTATTTCTTAATAATTGATCACCAGACCCCAGCCTCCAGGAGACACAGCTTCTCGCTCTAGAATTTCGAAGTTCTGGACATCTTAGAACTTGCCCTGTTGTGAAACTTGGTGACCTTGGCTGTAGGAGAAGCTGGCCCTTCCCTGCACTGATCCTGAGAAATATGATACCACCCAAGAGTTCCCATTCGTTGTCCTCATGTCTGCGTTTGACTCTACACCATTCTTTGTCTGTGTTCCTTCAGCTCCGCCTTCTCCCGTTTTGCCCCTCGCCTGCCCCACCCTGAATCGTAGCCACATTGCCACAGGGAAGTGGATATTTAACCATCACTCAGGAACTGTGGGGGAAACGTAAGATTGGTTCCTTGTCCTCTGGGAACGTGAAACAACGAGGAGAGAAATCAATTGATAGAGTCAACACGCATCCAATCACAGCCCCAGGAGCTTTGTTGCTGAAACTCACAAACTGATTCTGCAATTTATGTAAGCATGTGAACACCTAGAATAGTCAAAAAATTTTTGAAAGAGAAAAATTAAGTTTTAGGTTTTATGGTGCCTGATTTCAAGACTTAATGCAAAGTTAGAATGATCAGGACATTGTGGTGTCACTGTACAAAGAGACGCGTGGGTCACGGGGACAGAACAGAGTCCAGAAATGACTCCACACATGATCAGCGGGAAATTTTACAAAGATACAAAGAAGTTTTACCAAGGGAAGTTTAATGGGTGAAAAGATAATCTTTTCACCAAATGAACTGAAATACTTACACTCCAAGTGCAAAAACTAGACCAAACTAAACAAAATGCCCCCCAAACCCAACTTCAATCTCTGTTTCTCACTATACACAAGGATTAAATCATAGGCCTAAAGAGAACACACACACACATGCACATGTGTGCACAATAAAATATTGATAAAAATAGCATTAGCAAAATTGAAAACTTTAGTTCTTTTTTTAAAATTATATTTTTAAAAGATTTTATTTATTTATCTTTAGAGGGGAAGGGAAGGATAGAAGGAGAGAAATACCAATGAGTCCCCCGCTGGGAAATGGCCTGCAACCCAGGCACGTGCCCTGACTGGGAATCGAACCACGATCGTGTGGTTCGCAGGCCCATGCTCAATCCACTGAGCTACACCAGCCAGGGCAAACTTTAGTTCTTCAAAACAGTTTTCTTCTCTCTTTTTAAAAAAAGATTTTATTTATTTATTTTTAAAGAGAGAGAAAGGGAGGGAGAAGAAGAGGGAGAGAAACATCAATGTGTGGTTGCCTCTTGCTCGCCCCCCCCCGGGGACCTGGCCTGCAACCCAGGCATGTGCCCTGACTGGGAATCAAACCAGTGACCTTTTGGTTTGAAGGCCAGCGCTCAATCCACTGAGCTATACCAGCCAGGGCAAAACATACTATTAACACAATGAAGAGATAAGAGAGAGACTAGGAGGAAATATTTGCAGAAAATATATCTGTTGAAGAACTTGTATCCAGAGCAAAGAACTCTTGTAATTTAATGATAAGAAAACCTAGTAAAACTGGGCAAAGATTTGAACAACAGACATTTCATCGAAGGAGATGTTCAAATGGCAAATAGACACAAGGAAAGACGTTTAAAACATCATTAGTCATTAGGAAAATGCAAATTGAAACCGTAAGAGATATCACTGCATACGTACTCAGATGACTAAAATTAACAAGGCAGGAGAAAACAAGCATTGGCCAAGAGGCGCAGCAACCAGATCTCTCATTCATAGAAATTTAAAGGTGAAACCTAGCTCTCAACTCTATGTGGATATTCCCGGGAAGGTGGAGAGATAGGAGACTTGTGTGGGTGGTTCCTGAGGGTTTGGTGGGGTTGGTACAGGAGGAGGGGGAGGGCAGGAAGGGGCTTAACTGTGGACAGAGCCGGGGGAATGCCAATTCTAAAGGGCAAGCGAGGAAGTGGTCCCAGCGTGGTGGTTTTGGTCAGCACCCTTACAGTAAGCTGTGGGGAAGTGTGGAGTTGCTCGAGTGTGGCAGCACTTCTGGCCTTGAGCCCCACACACGGGTCACTTTCATCAGAACAGGAAAACGAAACAGGCTCCCCTGAATGATTTATGGGAGGGCTTGTATTTTGGGGATGTGATACTGCAATTTGTGTTATAGGATCAGGACATCTGTTTCCAGGGAGGTAAATTCTCTTACCATGCGTCTTCCCCACCAGGGACCCTCAAATAGTCACACGTTTTATCTCAGTTGCTTGTTAGCATAATGGGGCCTTCTGGTGACAAGTGGCCTCACCAGTGCAGGAGTGTGAGTGGTCGGGGGGGGGCAACTGGGGAGTGAGTAGGAGCTGCTCTGGTCCTACCCTGTCCCTCCGATGGCGTCCAGCCGTGCAGTAAGCTGTAGGATTAGGGAGTGTGCCATCTGTCAGATGGCAAAGGCAGGCTCCTGCTTAACAATTAAGTTTCAGCCATTTATTTGATTAAATTTCAGATATGCTAACTGTCCCCGTGTGGATTGATGTCCCTTGCTGGGGAACTCTACTGCCAACAGATCCTGGGGAGGTCTGAAGCAAGAAGGTATAAAACCATAGTGTGTCCTGGCTAAGAGGAACCTCGGCAAGCTTCTTGTTCAACTTGGCACTTCAGAGATGACAAAATTGAGGCTAGCTGGTCACAGGGAGCCAGTAGGGAAGGGACGTGCTCAGTGTCACACAGCCTGCAAGGGAGCAGGAGTCAGTACCTCCAGCCTCAAGTTTCTTTCTAAGTCAGGAGAACCCATCCTCATGGTTTACAAGGGGTGTGGGCATGGCCTGGCACGCGTGCAGACAGAAACACGGTTTGCACTTATGGTGGTGGGAAGCTCCCCCACTCCTTGGCCCTTTCAGAAGGGGAATGTAGGGACCTTTGCTTGTGTCCACCTTCCCCTGCCAGGCCAGTGCAGAGAAAGAGCCTCATTAAAAATTCATCTGGGGGGGAGGCTCAGTACAAGCAACACATTTTTTTTTTTTAACCTAACCAACCCCCTACTGCTTTTAGAAAGAAATACAAATCCTAAATTCTTAGTGAGGAAGATTTTCGTCTGGTTTAAATTTCAGGGACTTTGTTTTGTCAAAGGGTATTTGAGATTCTGGAAGCCCCACCCCGCCCAGTTTGGACACTCCCCACTAATCCCTGTTCCCCCCTGAGGCCATGTCCACACGGTGCTCAGGGTCTCCTAGCAAGTCTGGGTGAATCCTCCCAGCTCCCACCTCGAGAACCTCCTGCAACCCAGGATCCCCAGGAGCATATTATGCAAGAATGTGTGTGTACAAGCACCTCCCCCCACACTGTATGTGGGATCGAATATTCATTGTATAAGTCAAATTAAAATGTATTAACTTTCCTTCCAGATGCCCCCTGATAGCAAGTTTAATTACTCTGGACATAATTAAATGAGTTTAGGAGATTAGAAATATAAGGGGGTAGTGAAAAGCATAAATTTGTGGGGAAAGAAGGAAAATTTAATTCCAGAGTCTTTTGTCAGTTGGTGGGTAGAGTGCTGTGGACTAGGAGTGACAGAGGAAATCCTGAGTGGAGGTGGAGTGAGGAGGAGTGAACTGGTTGGGTGCATCAGGATGTTATCAGTCTCTGGCCCCATGATGCAGGGGGCCCTATGCTGGGCGTCTCTGCCCTGACTCCGGGCCATCTTTCCTGCAGGAGGTCAGCGAATGTGGGGCAGATAGACAGCGAAGACGTTTGGTGAACAAACGGCGTTGCTAGGAGTCCCATCCTGTTCCCTGCTTCCTTCTAGGGCGTGGCTCCACCTTGTGATACGGGCTTTCCCCGCTGCCGCAAGCTTCTCCAGGGACGCGGGGTCAAGTCAACAGTTGTCAGTGTCTTCAACAGTGGAACTGGCTCCCTAGAATGCTCACTGCTTTGTGTGTTTCTGACGCTTGGCTCAGGGCACATCTCCAGGTTATCCCAACCCCAAACTTGCCCTGACTCAGGGAGCAACGGGGGCTGGGGGGGCAGGCTCCAGGTGAAGCCAATAAAACGCTAATCCAGCTGATTGATCATATGTTGTGTTCTTCCATTAAAAACCCAGATACACACACACACACATACATGCACACAAACACACAGTCACACCAACACACATATAGTCATGTATGCTCAGTACTCACACACATATGTATACTCACTTGCACAAATATGCACTCACATATGTTCACACAAACCCATAAACTCACATGCATCAACCTGTACTGACATGCATTCATATACAATTTCACACATACATTCACACAACCACATGTACACATATATATACACACATGCATATACACACATCCAACAAACATACACTTACATAAATATACACTCACACATACACATGTCCACACACTCAAACATGCACACACACACAACTAGACACTTAGAACTCAGGGTAACTGGAAGAGAAGATACCACCTTCATGATATCTTGAATCTTCCTAGAAGTCTTTCTGTTCAGAATCCAGTTTCCCAGCTGGAGGGGGTGTCTTGCCTCTGAGTAGGAAAGGCAGTTGTGGTTTGTTAAATTTTTCAGCTGCACAGGGCGGAAGGATATTCTTCCTTGTGGTTTAGAATTACACTCCAGAAAGTTGCAAACAGATTTCCACACGCTTTCTGAAGGTGCCTTTTCGTGCACTAGGGCAGTTTTAAAAAGGCTGGCCGAAGCTTTAGATAAAGTTCCGATATATTTTTTTATAAAAGCAAAAAAGAAAACACCAAGACACTGAATGAATAATGAAAGTGAAGGCAAAAACAAACCTCAGGAGATAAAGTGAAAATTCTCTTACATTTGAGTCTGGGGTTGAGGATGGGGGTTGGGGACTGCCAACTGCTTGAACGGTGTTTAGAAATAAAGAGTCTGTGTTATGTCTAGTGGTCCTAGTATTTTGTGTTACTCTGACCCCGGCATTGTGTCATTTCAATGCAGTCGGGTGTGCAAACGTTCAGTTCTGGTGGGTAGAAGGTATTTTGTATTCAAGCCAAATCTACATTTCAGATTTGAAATGAGGGGAGGGGGGGGAAGGGGGTGTGGCTGAAAGGGGGCGAAGGTCAGTGTTCACAGGTCTGAGACCATGTTTAATATCACATGACACCTTTGTCAAACAGTGTGTCACTCCCCTCCCCTCAGTACACACAGGCTGTCTGGGTTTCTGTACCTAAGGGACCTCCCTCCGGTTGCCTTCCTGCCCAAACTCTCAGACTTGCTTTCTGTAAACCAGAAGAAATGAATGAAATTTGACCTATCACATTTTTTTTATGTGGTGGCATGAGAAACCCTGGAGGGTCATGTGCTCCCTCCTCTCCCTGGTCTGGCCTGTCTGCATCCCCCTCCTGGGCTCCTGTGGGCTGTCTGAGGCCTTGGGATTGACTGGAGGCTGGGGGAAGGGAGAGGTATTGTATTTCATGCTTGTGTCCTTGAAGGAGAGCCTCGGGTCTGCAGCCCAGGGTCGGGTCATCCCCTGAAACCTCAAAGGAGGCAAACCCCCGCCCCCCACCCCGGGCAGACAGACACATTTGAAAAGGCTTCAGAGAGCAGGGATTATGTCTCTGGGTTCTAGGGCTGTCTGCTGCCCTGTGGTGATGTGGGCAGATGGCCTATCTTTCACCTTTTGGACCGGAGTTCAGCTTAGGCTTTGATCTTCATCTTCATTCATTCCTATCACCAAGGTCCCCACATAAGTGCTGCTGCTCTAGGTAACACCCGGCTGTGACGGTGCAGTGACTCACCTCTTCGAGGTGTATTCCAGCATCTCTGGGTCTCCCCAAGGATGCTGTATAAAAGGGGCAAGACCGGTGAATTTCCTCCTTCATCTTTTGGACATTGAGTTGTTCTTTTTAAAAAAATCTTGCACCTTTGTACTTTTTATTCATTTATTTAAAAATTTTTGATTATTATTCTATTACAGTTGTCCCAGTTTTTCTCCTTTTGCCCTCTTCCTCCCAGCCCTTGCGCCCCACTCCCACAGTCAATTTCCACACCATTGTCCACATCCATGGGTCATTCATACATGTTCTTTGACTAGTCTCTTCCCCTTCTTTCCACCATTATTCCTCCTTCCCCTCTGGCCACTCTGTTCCATGTTTCCATGTCTCTTGTTTTATTTTGCTCATTAGTTTATTTTGTTATTAGATTCCTCTTGTAAGTGAGATCATATGGTATTTGTCTTTCACTGACTGCCTTATTTCACTTAGCAATATTCTCCAGATCCGTCCATGCTGTCACAAAAAGTAGGAGCTCCTTCTTTCTTTCTGCTGTGTAGTATTCCAGTACGTAAATGTACCACAGTTTTTTTATCCATTCATCTACTGATGGGCACTTGGGCTGTTTCCAGATCTTGGCTATTGTAAACAATGCTGCTATGAACATAGGGGTGCTTAAATTCTTTCAAATTAGTGTTTCAGGATTCTTTGGATGTATTCTCAGAAGTGGGATCACTGGGTCAAAAGGCAACTCCATTTTTAATTTTTTAGAGGAAATTCCATGCTGCTTTCCACAGTGGCTGCACCAGTCTGCATTCCAACCAACGGTGCATGAGAGTTCCCTTTTCTCCACATCCTCACCAGCACTTGTTGTTTGTTGATTAATTGATGGTGGCCATTCTGACAGGTGTGAAATGATACCTCATTGTGGTTTTAATTTGCATCTCTCTGATGATTAGTGATGTTGAGCATTTTTTCATGTGTCTGTCGGCCATCTGTATGTCCTCTTTGGGGAAGTATCTATTCAAGTCCTTTGCCCATTTTTTAATTGGATTGTTTGTCTTCCCGGTGTTGAGTTGTGTAAGTTCTTTATACATTTTGGAAATTAACCCTTTGTCAGAAGTATCATTGGCAAATATATTCTCCCATACACTGGGTTTCCTTTTCATTTTGTTGATGGCTTTTTTGTTGTTTGTTTGTTTGTTGTGCAAAAGCTTTTTAGTTTGATGTAGCCCATTTATTTTTTCCTTGTCCAAGGAGACATATCTGCAAAAATATTGCTATTGAGAGATGTCTGAAAATTTTACTGCCTGTGTTTTCTTCTGAGATTTTTATGGCTTTGTGATTTACATTTGAGTCTTTTATCTGTTTTGAGTTTATTCTTATGTATGATGTAAGTTGGTGGTCTACTTTCATTTGTTTTCCATGTACCTGTCCAATTTTCCCAACTCTATTTATTGAAGAGATTGTCTTTACTTAATTCTATGCTGTTGCCTCCTCTGTCAAATATTAATTGACCATATCGGTGTGGGCTTATTTCTGGGCTCTGTATTCTGTTCCATTGATCTGGACGCCTGTTCTTGTGCCATTACCAGGCTACTTTGGTTGCAGTGGCCTTGCAGTATATTTTAATATTAATTATTGTGATACCTCCAACTTTGTTCTTCTTTCTCAAGATTGCTGAGGTGATTTGAGGTCTTTTTTGGTTCCATATAAATTTTTGGAATATTTGTTCCAGATCTGTGAAATATGCCATTGGTAATTTAATAGAAATTGCATTGAATCTATAGATTGCTTTGGGTAGGGTGGACATTTTAATGATTTTAATTCTTCCAATCCATGAACATGGTATATGCTGCCACTTATTTGTATCGTCCTCAGTATCTTTATTTAATGACCTATAGTTTTGGTCTTTTACATTCTTAGCTAAATTTATTCCTAGGTACCTTATTTTTTTTGTTGCAATAGTAAATAGGATTGTTTTATTACTTTCTCTTTCTGATAGTTCACTATTGGTGTAGAAAAAGGTCACTTTCATTAGTTGTAATTGGTATATTCAGGTTTTCTGATTCTTTCTGATTCAGTTTTGGGAGATTATATATTTCTAGAAATGTATCCATTTCTTCCAGACTGTCCACTTTGTTGGCAAACAGCTGTTCATAGAATTTTCTACAATCTTTTGTAATTCTATGTCAGTTGTTACTTTTTATCTTTCATTTCTGATTTAATTTACAGTCAAACCTTAGTTCTCAAATGTCTCCGATCTTGAATAATTTGGTTCTTTACCAAGTTGTTCATGGAAAAAGTGTCTTATTTGTCAAACAAAACTTTGGTTCTCCATCTGACAACCCTTTCATGCTGATACCTGTATGGTCAGTCACACGTCTCTCAGGCAACAAACAAAGGAGATTCAATTTTTGAATAAATTGCTTCTTGAACAGCCTTCTGGAATGAATTAAGTTCAAGAACTGGGGTTCCACTATATTTTTGGCCTGTCTCTCTCTTTTTTTATTGATGGGCCTAGTTAAAGGTTCACCTGTCTTGTTTATCTTTTCAAAGAAACAGCTCTTGATTTTATTGATCTTTTGTATTTTTCTTTAGTCTTTATGTCATTTATTTCTGCTCTGATCTTTATTATTCCCTTCCTTTGAGTTTCATTTGTTGTTCTTTTTCTAGTTCTTCTATTTGTAGGGTTAGATTGTTTATTTGAGATTTTTTTTTTTTACTTCTGGAGGTAGGACTGTAATGCTATGAACTTCCCTCTGAGGACTACTTTCGCTATGTCCCACAGATTTTGGGGTTATTGTGTGTTTATTTTCATTTGTTCTGAGGTAATTTTTGATTTCTTGCTTGTTCTCATTCTTAATCCATTCATTGTTTAGTAATATGCTATTTATCTTCCATGTGCTTGAATGTTTTTTATTTTTTTATTGTAGTTGATTTCTAGTTTAATATCATTGTCATCTGAGAAGATACTTAATGTGATTTCAATCTTGAATTTGTTAAGACTTATTTTGTGTCTTGACATGTGGTCTATCTTTGAGAATGTTTTATGTGCAGTTGAAAAGAATGTGTATTATTTTTCTTTGGGATGAAATGTTCTGTAAATATTAATTAAATCCATTCAATCCAGTGTGTCATTGAAGGTCACTGTTACCTTGTTGATTTTTTGTCTTGAAGATCTATCCATTGGTGACAGTGGGGTGTTAAATTTCCCTACTATGACTGAATCTCTTCCTCAATATCCACCAAGATTTTCTTTATATGTTTAGGTGCTCTTATATTAGGTGCACATATATTTACAAGAGTTACATCCTCTTACTGGATCAATCCCTTTAGTATTGTGTAGTAACCTTCATTGTCTGTTGTTATGGCCTTTGTTCTGAAGTCTAATTTGTCAGATATAAATATTGTTACCTGAGCCTTTCTGTTACATGGAATAATTTTTCCATCCTTTCACTTTCAGTCTTTGTGCATCTCTTGTTGTGATGTGAGTTTCTTGTAGACAGCATATATAATGGTCATGTTTTCTAATCCATTCAGCTACCCTATGTGTTTTGATGGAAGCATTTACCCTGTTTACGTTTTAGGTTATTATTAGTATGTACTTTTTTATTGCTATTTTTTCTTTATATTTATGTTCTTTTCTCTATTTCTTCTACTTAGAGAAGACTGTTTAACATTTCTTGCAATACTGGTTTGGTGGTAATGAACTCCTTTATCCCTTTTTTTGTCTGGGAAGCTCTTTATTTCACCTTCAATTTTAAACAATAACCTCGCTGGATCAAGTAGCCTTGGTTGCAGGTCCTTGCTTTTCATCACTTTGAATATTTCATGCCAGTTCTTTGTGGCCTGAAATGCTTCTATTGAGAAATTATCTGACAGCCTGATGGGAACTCCCTTGTAGGTAACTAATTGTGTTTCTCTTGCTGTCTTTAAGATTCTCTCTTTGTCTTTAAACATTGCCATTTTTATTATGATGTGTCTTTTTGTGGGTTTCTTTGAGTTCATCTTAATTGGAACTCTCTGTGCTTCCTGAACTTGTATGTCTTTTCCCTTTACCAAGTTAGCGAATTTTTCAACCATTATTTCTTCAGATAGGTTCTCTATGCCTTGCTCTCTCTCTTTTCCTTCTGATATGCCTATGTTACAGATGATGGTATGCTTGATATCATCCCAGAGGTGACTTAAACTTTTCTCATTTTTAAAAATTCTCTTTTTTTCTTGTTGCTCTACTTGGGTGCTTATCTTGTCTTCTAAATCATTGATTCAGTTCTCTGCTTCCTCTAACCTGCTGTTGATTCTTTCTAATGTATTCTTCATTTCAGATATTGTAGTTTTCATTTCTGACTTTTTAAAAATGATTTCTATGTCCTTTTTAATGCTTACTATCTTTTTGTTTAAGTTCTCACTGAGATTACTCATTCTTCCCCCATGGTCCTTGAGCATCCTTATAACCATTGTTTTAAACTCTGTACCATTTAACTATTTTACTGGGGATTTCTCTCTTTTGGGGGGGCACATTTCTTTGTCTCCCCATTTTATCTCTATGTGTTAGTTAGATCTGCTATGACTCCCAAACTTGTTATGATGGCTTTGTGATGAAGGTGTCTTGCTGTGCTCAGTGTCACAATCTCCCAGGTCACCTAAGCTCTATGCTTCAGGAATGTTTCTGGTGGGTTATGTGCACCCTCTTGTAGTTGAGCCTTGAAAGCTGTTGGCCCTTTCACGGGTGGAGTTAACCCTTCAGACTGGCTGACTATAAGGGTAAGCCTCTATCACTGTGTTTGAGACATGGCGTAGAGGCTTCCTCCCAAGGCAGAGTTGTTCCCAGCGGGGTCTGGTGCTTGCTAGAATCCTCCTTTGGGTGTGTGGCTGGTTGGGTTGAGCTCTGGTGTGGTCTGAAGCCCACCACTGGTTGTGTTTCTTCTGGGTCCACTTGGGCCGTATTCAGGTACATGTTCATGTAAGATGTTGTATGTAACCAGCCTTGGAGTGCATGTTTGGAGTTACCATGTTGTTTACTGTTCGTGGCCATGTCAACTGGACCTGGGCGTGCATGGGAGGGGCCAGTCTTTGTATAAGAGTTGGCTTCCTCCAGTAGAGCTAAGGCCTGATCTTTAAAAGGACTGAGGCCTCCTGAGGTCTGCCTCCACCCACCCTACCCCTGCCCCTAAATTTGCCTGGTCTTCCTCCAGAGCTTTCTGAAGAAAGACTGTAGGGTGGGCCCAGGCTGGCTACAAATCACAGCCCCTTCAACACGTTGTGAGCCTGATAGGATGGGGCAACTGAGGTTGGGAAGACAGGATTAGTGGGTTCTTTACTTGGGGATCATGCTGTCAGGCACTCAATGAGGAGAAAGTAGTCCCTGCTTCAGGGCCCAAACACTCAGTCTCTGCCAGAGTCTCCAACTCTGGTTCCTTCTAGGGGGGCTCACTGCAGGTGAGGTGAGCCCTCTTCTGGCTAGGTGCAGCCCTCTATTCCCTCTGAAGGTGCAAGCTCAGTTGCTCTGGATTTGGGGACACAGATAGATCAAAAGAGTCTCATGTTGGGGGTGATGCCAGCCCCACCTGCAGGAGGGGGCTAAGCACTTCATACTGATCCCAGGTGATAGCCTCCAAGGGTCTCACACTTTGAATGTCACAGCTCTGAGCAGCTCTCCCTTCCCCCTTGGAACTGAGGCCCACAGGGCAGGGTATTCAGGACTTGCAAGGCTGATCCAAATCATCTCCCATTGAGGGTGGTACCTGTAAGTCTGTAGGAGGAAGGCAGGAACTTCTCCCCCTTCCTCGGGTGTTGCAGGCTGAGCTCACAGGGGAGATAGGATTTGCATCCCAACCTCCCCAGAATGTAGCCACAAACTGTAGCACCCATCTGTCTGGTTCTGGGACAAAAGCTTCCCTGGAAGACATGGTTTGGAAGTCCCAGGTCTGCATGGCACTCTGGTCCCCCTGCACCACTAAACTCAGCAGGATGGGGCAAGCCAAGTGATTCTGTGCTGGCTGTATGCCCAAGGTGTGGGAGACCAAGCCACACATCTTAGTCATTGTCTGAGTTCCCACCTAAAACCTCCCCAGAAAAAGAGGGCACTGAAAGTCCCTGCTGGGTACAGCCAGCAGACCCCTCCGTAGGACAGAGCATGGCAGAGTGGCCTTGCCAGCAGCCAGAGACTGAACAGTGCACTCTCCAGGCTGGTGCTATAACAATAGGAGAGCTTGTCTCTGGGGTGTTGGCATTTAGGTCTCCCGGGTGGACTGAATCCCCAATGATTTTCACCACCAGATGTTATGTGGGCTCCTCTTCCCATCTTGTTGCTCTGGGTTGGGGATACCTGCATGGGGTTGAAACTCCACAGTCCTTGAGGGCAGGGAGATTTGCAGCTGTAATATCTCTCTGGCTTCTCAGCTGCTGCCAAACCTGGGTGCAGGGTCAGCCCTTTCTGCATCTCTGTCCTTCTTACCAGTCTCTATGTGGCTTCTTCTGTATATCCTTCATTATTATATTTCAGTTCAGCTAAGCTTCAGTTGGTTATTTAGGTTGGTTACTCTGTAATTTTGCTGTAGATCCAGTTTGGGGCTGGGAGCAGGTGAATATAGCTTCCACCTCCTCTGCAGCCATCTTGAAGTCCCCAGTCATCATTCATTTGTTAAGATCTATGTATAGCTCTCATTAAAAAAAGTTAGAGCATTTTATACATAAATCCGTGGGGCAAAGGCAGAGTTTTAAAAAGTGCATTTGGAAGAGGGAAAAGGGACATGTTTAAGAATGAGGCTTAAATTCCCTCAACAAATACCCCTGACCAAACATGATTTTATTTATTTTGAGGGGCTGAAGAATGCTCCTTTCCTCAGAGCACTGTGGTGGGAAGAATCTATGCAGATACCAGGCGATAACTCCAGGACAGGTGTGAAGGCTCAGTGCCGTGTTTAGACCTGTGGCCATTTGGAGAGCTGGTCTTAAATAGGTCAAGGTCACCTTTACCTGTTTAACGATCTGCTTAGATGAAGAAACAAGATGCCAGGAACACTCTGGGGAGCCTGTACAGGGTGCCAAGCAGGAGAGTTCCAGCCTTGTCCTTGGTCCCCACACCTCTTGCCCCCCTCTCCCAAGCCCTGCTTCCAGGCTGCACAGGCTGCCCTTTGAAATGAAATATAAACTTTGAAATATGCCTGAGAAATCTCAATCATGCACAGCAAACCTGTAATTCCTATCTATGTGAGGGTCTTAATTTGTTATCTGCACCTTAGAAAATCCAGTCCCTTTCAGTGTGGGAGATATCTGCTCACTTTGGAAAGTCCTCAAATCAAGAAAAAAGCAAGGGAAAAGTGGGAGGGAGGAGATATTTTGATATGGTAGAGAGACCAAGAACTGAATTTTATTTCCAGCGCTGTCATTAATTAGCCATGAGATCTTGGGCAGGTAAATCTTACCCCTGCCACTTCCGGTTTCAGACCTGTAGAAAGAAGTGACGGTGCCTGCTCTGTCTGTCCCTTGGGTTTTTTTGGCTGTGCACTGAGACCGTGGCTTGGAAGGACATGGAATATTCTGCACGTTGTCTGTCCTCTCCAACTTTTGATTCTTCCTCAAAGAGTCTAAACCCAGCCTCACAAGGCCCAATAGCCCAGGGCAGGGACATGACATAAGTTATCAAAAACCCTAACAGAGGTTGACTCACCCAACCCAGTGGCAGTTTGGAGGGTTTGGCAAACTTGAGAACGTGCCCAAGACTTCAATTCTCCTTGAGACTGCAGTATGGAGTATGGCAAGATCTTAAAAGGTGGCCCTGTAATACTCCAAACAACTCACGAAATGTAGGACTTACTGATATAGAACAGGGGTGGGACAGCTACAGCCCAGGGACCAAATCCAGAGCAATGCTTGCTTTTGTAAATACTATTTTATTGGAATATAGCCAGGCTTATTTTTTTTTTTATGGATCTCTGTCTAAGTCTATGGCTGCTTTCAATAGTGGAGGCAAGTAGCTGTGACAAAGACTGGCCCTCAAAGCCAGAAATACTTAACTACCCAGCTCTTCATGGGAAAAATCTGCTGATCCCTGGCATAGAATATGGATCAGAATAGGCTGCCACACAAGCCTCTTATGAATGTGTAGCTTCTCCACTTATTTAGCTTATTTTATTTATGAATTCCTATTTATATCCCAGGGGAGTTAATACTGGTTTCTGGGCTCAATGGTAAGACAAATGAAGTGTCATTTTCTTCGACCCTCTCCAACACCCCCCATCTGGGGGGGGGAATTTCCTCCTTGTAAGAGAGAAGAAAATCATCCATCGATGTGCCAGGTACTTTACTTACACCATCACCTTTCCTTTTTATGACAACCAGTGAGTTAAATTGTGTACACATGGAGAAACTGACCTTCAGAGAGGCTGAGTAACTCAGCCAAGATCACACAGATTGGCTGGGTGAAGCCAGGATTGCAGTCCAGGGCCGTCTAATCCCAAATACCAAACTCTTCCCGGCAGAGATTGCTGCTCCAGACACGTTTGTCGTTGTCCACCCATCCCACGGCTTCTCCTCTGTAGCGGAGCCTCTGCCTCATTGCTTTGCTGCCTGGGGTCTTGGTAATGACACTGGTTTTTGAAGTCCTGGATTCTGGAAGCAGTCTGGATGTGGGGAACTATCAGCACTGGCTGAGCTTAGCTTCTGGCGTGAAGCCAGGCTGGGAGAACAGGCATCTGATCTGAGATAAGGCCGAGGGGCCCAAGGCACTGCAGCTGCCCTCAACCTGGCCCCTTTGCTTACTATATGGTCAATCTCCTGATGAAAAGGCTGGGAGCGGGGCGGTTAAAAGTCAGCTCTGAGTTGACAGTTAATATACCTGCCCTCCTCTTGCTCCCTGGGGAGGGATTTTTTTTTTCTGTGAGGTTAATTCAGGGTAAACACATGTTAGGGAGAAGCAGGAATGGTAAAGCTTTCTTGAAAAAATTAAAAGGGAGAAGGCCAGTGATTAATCTGTTATCCTCTGGTTGAGATTCTTAGTAGTACACGTGTGGAATTCTTTAAAGGCTCAAAGCTCCAGGCTTATGAAGGGCTGATAAATAATAAATAGTAATTAAATTAATGACGTGCACACTGGACCCTCAATTCCAGGAAGTTGGAAAATGAACTCACCCTTTATCATAATTAAGACCCTCACCCAGGGTGCTCTGGCGATACTGTGTGCAAGAAGATATCACAGAGGTACCCCCACAGACTTCTCGAATGGTCACAGTTTGGTTGGGGGAAAGGAAAAGGGAGAGAAACAGAGGGTCCTGTGTGCGGGCTGAGGTGGCTGTGGCGGCCTTGGCAGTAAGAGGGAGAGGCTGTGGGACAGTCAGTGAGATGAGATGAGGCTGGAGTTACTGGATCCTGGGTTCTCCAGGTTCCTATTTATCAGCTCTCTACCCCTTAGCCTGAGAGAAATATGAGTATATAAGGGATCGCTAATTCAGCAACGCTTTGTACACCATCTGGGACTAAGGCGGTCACATGGAAACATCCACGTAAAAGCTGAGGCCAGCTCTTCCGGGGCAAAGCTCCACAAGACGGGCCACAGCAGGGACTGAAGAGGCCTCTCTTCAGTGGGAGGGGGCCCACTGAAGGGGGCCCACTTCAGAGGCCCCTCACGTGGGACCCTCGAGGCACCTGCTCACCCAGGGTTGCCCCACTCTGTGTGATGCTCGGAGACAGGCCTGGCTCCAGGCATGATCAGCGACGGCCTCTGCAACTCACACCTCAGGCTATGTTCTTGTGAACGTATCTGAAACTCGGAGATAATAACTCCTGCAGGGAGGAGGCCCTGGCCAGAGATGTGAGGGTCAGTCTTCATGGAAGAGAAGGACCAGAGGGTGCGAGTGAGCAGGGACTAGTCATGGGAAAGTCTGTCTCCTGCAGTCACTCGTGGGGCTCAGGGAATTGGTGTGTGTGTGGGCTGAGGTGGGAAGGGCTGAGCCTCTGACCTCTGGGTTAAGGAAATGCCATTTTCTTTCTTTCCTTCAAGAAAAAATTCACACGCATGCACACATACACACGCACACACACCAAAAAAATCCAACAGTTTGTGGTCCTGTTTATTCTCAGACAGGGGGTGGATGGCCTTTCGGAGGTGTCCGACTGTGCCGTCCAGCCAGACTGACATCTGTGGGAGTTCAGGGTTTTAAATGTTTAGTCTGCATGAGACCCCCAGGCCCCATCGGGCTCAACTCCTGATAGGCCTGACTTAGCCACCTCCCCCCACCCCCTCTGGTGAAATGGAATCATGGGGGTTTGTGTGAGGGAAGCTCAGCTCCCCCTGAAGTCCAAGGGGGAGGACCTGGTGCAGGGCTGTCATCAGAATTGTTGGGAACTTCAGCCTGGGACTTAGTCTGTAGGGCAGAATCTTTCCTCCCCTCCCCTTCTTCCTTTCAGCCAGCCACGGTTCTCTCTTCTGATGCGGCACGGCCAGGGCTCGGCCCCGTGTCCCAAGCCTCCATGTTCACTTAGCCCTTCACACTTTCTGCTTTCACTGCACTTCCACACGGCCCAGCAATCATTGGTCAGCCAGGCTGTGTGCCCTGGCCCTCTGCCCTCTGCCCCCTGCCCCTCGACCCATAGTTTTGTTCTTTATTTCGCTTTAAATCTCCAGCTTTCTAAATCCAAATTCTAGATATTTACCCAACATAAATGAGAGAATATATTTATATAGAATCTGGACATGAATGTTCATTGCGGTTTTATCTAGGATAGCCTCAAGTTGGAAACAACCCAAATGTCCATCAACAGGTTAATGGATAAACAGACTGGTGCACTCACAGGATGGATACTAATCAACAATAAAGTGAATGCGATATGGTTATGCCCCACGACATGGACGAATGTCAAAATAACTATGCTGGGTAAATGATCCAGACAGTAAAGAGCACACACTGCATTATTTGCCTCAGGTGGTATTTAAGAAAAGTGGGCATGCTAATCTATATTGGAAAGGCGGGTCGGTGGCTGGCTGCAGAGGGGATATGGGATGAGACGGAAGGGATGGGTTAGAAGGTGGCCAGGGGAGTCCTTTGGAGGAGATCTATATTTTTAATGTGGGGATGCTGTCACAGCTACCCATGCATATCAAGACCTGTCAAATTGCATTATTTCAATGTGTACAGTTTATTATATGTCAATGATGTTTTAATAAAACTGTTTTTAAAAAAATCTCCAGCTTCTATCACAGTGCCTGGCACATCTGGAATTGGCCCAAACTGAGCTCAGCTGAATACGGTTGCCAAAAGCTCGAAGATTTCACTGGGCATGATGGCATATGGGGCGCGCTCAGGGAGAGATTTGCAGATCTCTGAGTTTGCTGTTTGTAGAGTTTCAGGGCTACAGTCATGGAGTGAGCAGTGGGCAGGGGCCACCCTCTGAAACTGGTGCTCAGCTGAGGTTGTTAGCGGAACAGCTGGGGTCCATGGGACAAGGAGGGAAAGTGAGGGGGTTGCCCCTGAGCTGTAAGTGTGCGGGGCAGCCGCTGATGTCCTAACTGGAAGTTTGACAGGGCCTGGGAGAGGGCGCACCCTGGGAATGACAGCAGGTTGGGTCTAATAATCATTCACTTAGTTTTGGCCTGGGTAGCAGCAGGCAAACCACAAAGAAATAAGCCTGGTTTGGAAAATATGTTATTGCTGAGAATATGATTTTTAACCAGTTTATGTAACACTTTGTCCCTCAGTGTTCCCAGGGACTAAAGGGCATGAAGGTGCATTAAGCAAAGCAAATAAGTTCAGAATGCAAATTATTTACATCAATAAACATAATTTATACAAATCAATGAGCAGAAGGAGTGGCAGAAAGAGAAAAAGATAGAGAAAAAGAAACTCTCAGTTTGAACTGTGTGTTGAAATAGTGTCTCCTATGTGTGTTGAAATAGTGTCTCCTATATTTAGCAAAATGCCGAATTTACAGGTCATCTCCAGGAAGAGTCCTGGTCTTCCTGGGGTCTCAGTTTAGCTGCTTGTTCTCTGTCCACAGAGCTCCAGACCTCGAGGTTCTGTAACACTACTTGCTGAGGGCAACGCGGGAGATACACTTAGCTTCACTGCCCTTTAGTCTACACAGTCTGCTCTGATGTCCATCCACCTACCTGTCTGTCCTTCTATCTAACACTTAGAGTGAGCCTGCTCAGTACACTGTGTGACATTGTGAAGGTGATTCCAAAGCTATGGAATGTCCTTGTCCTGCAAAACTCATTGTCTAATTCAGGACTTCTCAATGTCTACAATGTTGACAGTTTGGGCTGGAGAATTCTTTGTTGTCAGGGGCCATTCTGTCCATTATGGGATGTTTAACAACATTTCTGGCCTCTACCCACTAGGTACCCAAAGTTCCTCTTTCCCCACCTTACCCTCAGTTGTGACAATCATAAATGTCTCCAGATACTGCCAAAATGTCTCCTGGGGGGCAAAAGTCACCTCCAGTTGAGAAACTGCTGGTCTAACTGGAGACGGATACACCTCACACTGAACAATGTGTTTAATGGTGCATGCACAAAGGATTATGGGATGAGAAAGGCTGGGATAAGGGTTGTTCGAGCTGTGCCTTGAATGGTATGTGGAAGTTCACCAGCTACAACAGAGAGGAAAGAGCATTGTATGCAGAAGGAATGGCATATAGGAGCAAAGTTGGACAGGGCATGTTGGACAGGGAGCAGAGAGAGCTAGATGTGGCTGGTGTGAGGGCTGAATGATGATGGAGAAGGAGGAAGCCTGAGAAGGGCTACTAAAGTAGGTCAGGACCAGGTGGAACAGGACCCTATAGGCAATGATACACTTAAACTTCACCTTTTTCTGACACTGGGACTGATGAAGCTCTTCAAACTTAGTCAAGACTGGGGCGGGAATTGAGACCCTTCTTGTACTAGCCAGCCAATCCAATCCAATCCAATCCAATCCAGTCCAAAGGAGGCAAGTGACTTACCACCTGACCTTCCTCTTCCTTGATCACCTCCCCAACCTTAAGTACAAACTAGAGGTAAAGTAAACTGAACAGTGTCTGTCATTCGTCATGTATACACTGTGACTTTTCCTGAGAGCATAGGAATGAACTGAATTCTGAGTTATTGTGGAAGAGCTAGCTGTCTCCCTCTCCACATTACTGAGACTGCACTGCATCTCTCTGTCCCTTCTTGCCCCTAAGTAGAGACATGGCAGCATCTCGCAGTGGGATGTGAGCAGACATGGCATGTGTCCCTTCCAGGCCAAGACTGTCCCATATCCCTTTCCACCAACTCCGGGTGAATGAAGGTTCAGGACGCGGCAGAGCCGCATGACAGAAGGGCGCTTGGCCCTTGAAAGACTTGTAGGAGAGATGGCTGATCGCAGACTAGAGCATCCTCCCAAGGTCTCACACGAGCAAGAAATAAACTTCTCTGTTTTAAGCCACTGCCTTTGAGGTCAATTTGTTACTGTATCTTAGGTCATCTTAACAGATACAGAGACTGTAGTTGCTAATCTAATCCCAAGAGCACAGATGTCCACACTGTTGCCAACACTGAAGATCGCACTATGAGAATGAACACTGCAGCTGAAATGGTGGTGTCTTTGGGGATGTGTCCGTGGGGATGAGGTGCTGGCTTGATCCTCCTTCCCGTAGCTTGCACTGAGATTCCCAGATGGTGGCTGCCCTCTGCACTCGTATACCTTTTTCTTCCTCACCCAGGTTCCTTTCTTACCCCCCACTATTTCCTCCATCCTCTTTCCCCCTGACACTCTAGGCTAGCTGTGCTACCTGGTCCAATAGACTTTAAACAGTGCATCCATTCTCCTGAAAATGAGTGGGTGTGTGTGTGCTGTGTGTGTGCACACATGTTACAGGTCTGATATTAGGCACAGGCAAGTAAAATGTCCATTTACATGTGGGGATCAGAGGACTGAATATGGGGAGCTGCAAGAGAATGCATAGGGATACCTTTTACTCTTTGGCTTGCGGGGAACATAGCCTTTAGGATTTTACATGGAGCTTCATATGTGCAAGTTGGTGGCTGTTGAAAACAAGATGGCAGGAAGAAAGGCATTGCTTTCTAAACTCCTTTTCCCAAATGATCCTTTTTTTATCCAGTCTGCCTTACCCGCTTGCATACTGTTTGTTGAACAGAGGAGGAGGAGGAGAAGGTGGGAAAGGGGAGGAAGGGGGAAGGAAGGGGAGGAAGGGAGGAGAGGGAAGAGGGGGAGAAGAAAGCAAGGGCTGGTGGTGAAAAATAGAAGGGAAACTTGAGTGTGCCTTTTCTTCTCTTTCCCCTTCTCCACCCTTAGCCATCAATTAACAGAAAAATATTTTTAAAAGATCCCTTGATGGCATCCCCAAATGCGAAGGCTGACATTTTCTTAGCTGATGGCCTCCTTCGTGAAGGTATTTTGTGTCCTCCCAGCATGCCTGCTGGATCCCTGGTTTGCAGCGGTTGCTAAGGTAAATACTCTTTCCATTAAGCACCACAGCCCAGGAGTGGTCTAAAGCTCAAATAAATGACCAAGGAGTAAGTTAAACATTCCCTGGGGCAATTTTAACCTATGCAATGGCTTTTTGGGAAAATTGCCTATTTTTTCACGTTTTGGCCAGGGGGGGTGTCTCTTATTCCCTTCTTTTTTCTTTTCTATTCAGCTGAGTGCACCTTTTCTTTCATTTATTCATGCATTGGATGAAGGGTGGAAGCAGGTTTAATAAATCACAGAGGATCCCACCTCCCCACCCCAGTTCTATGTATATTTGTAAAGAAATCTGGAGTGGAATACAGGCGTTATGTTAACTTTGGGGGGACCTGGGGCATGTGGCCAATTCACGCAGAGGCCCCATTTCCCCATCCTGTGAAAATACCACAGCATAATAGGCACTGGAGAACGATGTCCTTCTGGAAGTTTCCTCTGGCAGGAGGAGGATTCGAGGATCCTGGTCCTCGGTGACATTTGGGGATGGCTGTGCCCAATGCTTTGCACACATATTGGTCTTACTTGCTTTTTGCCTCAAAAAGAATGTGTTCACAGGCCTCAGGAAAAAAAAACAAAGTGCCTGACAGCTGTCATGTTTCGTCATTTGACTTAGAAGTCACAGGACAGGCTTATTTTCTTTTAATCTTTGGTGGAACAAAAAATAGGCAATTTTCCCAAAAAGCCATTGCATAGGTTAAAATTGCCCCAGGGAATGTTTAACCCAGGAATCTGGGTTCCTGGGCAGAACGCAGTGTCTGGCCAGTGGAGGGACAGCGTGGTGGGCAGTGGCCCCTTGATGCCTGCGGGGTCCCACAAGAAGAGAACGTCTCACCGGAAGTCCACTCCTGGCTCTTTCCTGGTTACCTTGCTTGGGATTCACCACTTTGCCAGGTGTGCTTTATCTTCCCACTGGATGAGACACTCCTGCCATCTCAGAATCCTCTCTCTCTCTCTCTCTCTCTCACTCTCTCACTCTCTCACTGAGGTTCACTGAAGTCCAGGATCACAATTCCCCAGGTTGGTGGTTTTCAAATTGTTTCTCAGGGCCCCTGGGACAAGGAGAGTGCTAGTGTGCAATGATGGCCCCACGGCCAGAGTGGTCTTTCTGAACATGTGAAGCAGATCAGGTCACTTCACTTAGAGCAAAACTGCATCCTGGACTGTGAGCTGCCAGGCCCTGCATGGGCCTCTTCACATCTCTCGTCCCTTGCCCTCTGGGGGTTGCAGGCCCCCAGCTTCCTCTGTAGTTTTGGCCTCCAGGGTTCTTGCCTCACACTCCACCTGGCTACTCCCATGCATCCTTCAGGTTCCACTTAAATGCCGGTCCTTTGAGAAGCCTTCCTCGACCCACAGACAAAGTCAGTGCCCCCGAGGTGTACAGTTATAGAGCCTGGTGCTTTTTTCTCCGTTGCGTGAGGTCCTGCTGAAGTTATTGAGGTATTTGGTGTGATTATTTGCTTAATGCTGGCTTTCCCACTAAACCCCAAGAGCCACAGGGACAGGGGCAAGTCTGTTCCCTCTAGCAGTTGTGTCTCTATCCCGTGGCATATAATAGGTGCTGAATGAATATATATATTGTTCGAGGAAGGAGGGGATGACTGAGTGGCAGTGCCTTTCCGTGTCAGAATGGTGCCTGGCCTCCTTTTTATCTTTTTCTCCCGGCCCTTCAAGTTGTCCGTCAGCTGTTTAACAGACCAGATTAGAATAATTTCACCAGTGCTCTTTTCGAACAGGAGGGATGAGTGGGCCTTTTAAAGCACCTTGTTTAGGCAGCCCTCAAAGAATGCAGTCTTTATTTCCCTTCCCGGTGTGGGAAACCAGAGCTCCCAATCAGTATGCGCAGGGTCTGGATCCCGGAGATCTTGGAAGTGACCTGGATGTCCTGGAGGCTGTCCAGGGCCTGGAACCAGATGAAGAGGCCCCACTGCCCATTGCTGAGGCCCGAACTCCTTGTTCAAGCAGCCGCTTTGCCAAACCGCCTCGGGCTGTAGCACCCGGCTCCGAAGCAAGACTTGGATGGAGATATTAGAGAATAGTTCTGACACCCACCTCCTTTTCCTTCTGAAAAAGCCCAGCTTTATGGCCTTTTCAGGAAATATGGGAGGGGAAGGCCCAGAATGTAACTGGGGCAGGAGTAGGGGTGGGGGCGAGATGGAGAATTCTTATGTTTTTCGTTCTTGACTCTAAGTCAGTCTGTTTTTGTACTTGCGTCTTTTAAGCTTTTCCACATGTGCCCCAAGGGCCCATCGGTGAGTGTGTTTTATAAACTGGAAAAATGAATAAAAATAAGACCCAGAAGGGAAACACCAGAAGGAGTGTGAAGGGAAAAGTGTTAGTTCCTCTGTACCTCCCAGCTAGGCCTGCCCCGCATTTGTGGGAGTCCCAGGGTCAGGTTTATTTGGCTTTATGGGTAAAATGTGGAGTCTTCATTCAGAGAAAGCCTCATCGGTTTTGTTCTTGGCCTGCTCCGTTCAGCATTAATTAACTTCAGGAAAGCAAAAGCGATCCTTTTTTATTTGGCTATCTGGCTCCACAGACCTCGCTGGCTTCCTGTCCCACAGGTGTTGGATTGATGGGGCTGCAAATGTGTAAAGTCTTGCACAGGAAGCCCCCCGGCACGGCCATTCAGAGGTTCTCACCTCCTGCCGGACCCTGAACACGAGAAACCAGGAGGCCCAGACCCTGTCTCTCAGTTTGCACCTTGGGAAATGGTACCTGAAAAAAAAAACCCTCCTCCATTTTCTTCTTTTTAATACACTTGGACTGATACAAGAGCCTGGGGAAGGGGCTCTTTGGAAAATAAATTCTCCCAATGGCCTGAAAAATTAATCACAACCCAAACCCCAAATATTTTGAAAAGCAGCACATTTCGGAAGTTTGAAGAAACTTTGACTAATTCCAGAAGGTTTGTGTTTACCCCACAAGTCTCTGTCTGGTGACCTAAGGCTGTGTACTCTGAGCCCTACGTGGCCAACTGTGTCAGCACAGACGTTTTCAAGCGCATGCACCTAACGTGGATATTTATTTATTTGTTGTAATCTATGTATACATACTTTTTACTCACATGTTATACACATGTTAAAGAATTAAACCCCTCAATGAAATATTAAGATTTATCCAGATAAAATAAATATTTAAGGATAATGACTTTTTTTTCTATCAACAGTACAAAACCCTATTTGCTTGCACTAGGATGTATAGCTCTGGCACAAATAACGCCTCTTTTTTATTACAAAATCATCAGCATGCGATTCTGTCACATAACAACATCACACTCAAGCACACTATATGACGTTTTAGGTGACATGTTCAAATTAAAACTATAAATTTACGCACCCATATTATTAGCCTACCAACCTCGCTCAAGCAGGCGTTACTTCCGCTGGGCCCTGCGTCACCAATAGCTGTGTTTTTAGTGGGAGCTGTTGGACTGGATGGGCTCATTGTTTTTGAAAATCTTGACATGTTGCTCTGTGACACAGTGAGTCAAAAGTCTGGTTCTAGGTTTGGTTTTTCAGCGCCTGAGGTGTAACAACTAATACAGATACAAAAGACGTATTAGTCCAAATGGAAGAAGGGAGTTGGGGCTCCCACGGCCAAATCCCAGCCTCTGTGAAAGCGAAGTTTAGTCTGTCGTCATGTGCTGCAGAAAACAAACAAGTGAGGGTGTCACTGTCAACGTCTCCTTGTCATGAAGTTCCCACCTTCCCTCAAGACACCTCCAGGATCTCGTGTGACGCCTGTCCCACAGTAGCGCTCTGTACATCAGACATCAGTAAAGCTTACTTTCTTCATGTTTGTGGTAGGCAGAATGTTCTCTACAGGTGTCCGTGCCCTAATGCCTGGGAGCTGTACATGTGTGACCCTCTCTGGCAAAGTGCACTTTGCAGATGTGATTAAGGGTAAGGCCCTTAAAGTAGAAAAATTGTCCTGGAATCTCCAGGTGGGCCCACTATATGGGTCCTTAAAAGCAGAGAACTTGGGCTGGAGTCAGTGAGATGAGTCACAAGGGGAGGCCAGAGCCATCTGAAGCGTGAGAAGGACTTGCCTGCACTGTGGGAGGAGGCCGTGGGGGAAGCGTGAGTAGCAGTGCAGGCAGCCTCTAGGAGCAAAGCCTGGCTCCCAGCTGACGGCTGGTGAGGGAGGAAACGGTGACCTCAGTCCTATAGCCTCAAGGAGCTGAATTCTGCCAGCAGCCTGAATCTGTGTGGAAGAGGAGCCTTCCCACAGCTGTAGTGAGGAATGTAGCCTTGCCCACACCTTGATTTTGGCCTGTGAGACACTAAACGGAGGATCCAATCAAGACCAACTGGACTTTACACCTACAGAAACTGTGAGATCATACACACCTCACATGTTGTTTTAAGCTGCTGCATTTGTGGTAATTTGTTACAGCAGCACTGGAAAACTAATGCAATTAATTATGTTAGAAAAACTAAGCAGAAGTTCTAATATTTTCTTCCCATGCCCTTATGGTTTGTCTTGTATCCCCTGGGGTATGGGAGCACCGTTCTGAAAACACCGTCATCCAGGATTCTAGCCCCCACCCTGGAAAAGATCCGGAGATAACTTTTAGGACATATTCTAAGCCCTTCCCAACTAGCCCAGAGAGGAGGTGTCCTACCCAAGTGCAAAGCAACACGACAGAAATTTTGGACGTAACAAATTGAACGACCATCACCAGCTCTTCCACGCCCACCTGTCAGCCCTGTGCCTTCTTCCTGTCCTCGGAGCAATGAGGCCCAGGATCCTGACCATCAGGGTGCCTGTGGCAGGAGCCTCCTTTTTAAAGGGACCGTCTGTCATTTCTGCTGAAGGCCTGATTACATCTCTTCAGATTTTTGTAACTGGCTGTACTGCTGGCCACTCCTGTTCTATGAGCACAGCAGATGTGATGGTGGCACAGGTCTGAGGGACACTTTCCTACTTCTGTGACTCGGCATGGGCCATCTCTTTGATATTGACAACAGTCAGGTGAGTGAGGGCACAGTTGTCAAATAAATGAAAGCTCAGAGGAAAGCTCAGAGACGTTAGTGATTCGCCAGAGGCCAGCAAGACACAGAGCCAACACGCCTGAAAGACCTGGCCCCAGCAGGGGTATGGAAAGGGGGCAGACGCAGAGGGTGTGGGGCGGGGCAGGGCTTATGTCATCAGGACACGGTGAGGTGGTGAGGAGAGAGAACTGCCACCTGGGGCAGGACTGACCGTGTGTGGCCGTGTGACGACAGCCCACGTGTATCTCGCTCGTGCTCACCAGAAGTGCTCGTCCCTCATCTGCCTGTTTCAAATCCCCTCCTGCTTTCTCTCAGCCTCTCAATCCTTCAAAAAGCCCTCTTGAAATACCTGTACCAGGATCTCCCTAAGTCTTTTTTTATTCCCTTGAGTTCCCATTGTGCTAATTGTCCAAAAGATTAATTCTGGCACTTATCATATGCTGCTTATATTGTTATTAAAATAAAAATCAGTGACCATTTTGACCCATTAGGTGGCCTTTATGGGCCCTGCTTTGTACATTTTGGTGGCCCTACTCTGCCTGGCACAGAGGCACACACAAAAGGGACTTAATAAATACATATTTGCTGGAATGAATGAATGAATCAAGAGATGCTATTGATTTCTTTCGTCTCTTTCTCCAATTTTATGTCTTAAACAAATACCCACGACCAGGCAGTTCTACTCAGGGAAACAGCCCTAGAGAAACGTGAGGGCATGGGCACTGGAGATGCACATCAGGGTGCTTTCTGTAGCATTTGGTCTGTGTAGTAAAACGACAGGTCCACCTGAATGTCCACTGTGATAAATGAGTCCCGTTGCATTCAAGTAGTGAAATCCTATAAATGAGCTGTGGCGAAATCACACAGTGAAATCCTATGCAGCAGTTAAAATGAATACATGGAAGTTACAAGTAACAACTCAGATAAATCTTAGCAACCATAATGTTAAAAAAAAAGGCATTGTATGTAGAAGCAAACGCACTGTATAACACCATTTTTATGAAATTTTAAGACACAGCAAACAATACTCTGTACGGCTGTCCACGTAAGGAGTTGCCGGATTAAAACACACGTGACAAAAAAAACACACGTGACATGATGTGTAGTGGGGCTGGCAGACACGGCTGACTGGTCAGGCCCTGCCTGCTTCTTGCTTTGGTGAGGCCTGTGAGCTAAGGAATGTGTTTATAGTTTGAAATAGTTGGTGAAAGTTATAAGTCCATCATATCTCAGTAACTGGAAAAAAAGTAAGGAAAAAGTAGCTGAGAGAAAAAAAAAGCAAAAGAGGAACGAGATTTGGTGACACCTGAAAACTTCATGAAATGCAAGCGCTGGTGTCTGTGAATGAGACTTGCTGGCACTGCCTCGTGCCCAGTCCTCTCCGTATTGTCTGTGGCCTGTGCGCTCCACGGGCCTGCCTGGGTCCTTGTGACACAAAGTTGAAAATAGTAACAATCTGGCCATTCACCAAAAAAGTTTGCCCACTCTCCATCTAAATCACATTCAGGGGAATGGTTACCTCTGGTTGGGGAAGGAGAGAACCGGGATGGAGGGAGGTGTGGTAGGGGTTAATGCTAGCCTTTTTTCTTTTACACTGCTACTGATGAGTTGTCTAAAATTACTTATATTTTCAATATTTCAACTATTCCATAATAGTAAAAGATGTAAAATAGCACCTCTTCCCAAACCCCTATAAAGAGGTACCATTATTGTCTCGAATGACAGATGAGGCTGGGAGCTGGCACAGACAGTGAATGTAGGAAGAGGAGTGAACTCAGGACTGGGTGTCTTGGAGCCTCAGAAGCACTAGTCTGTGCAGCAACCAGTGAGCAACCAGGGCCTGCTGGCCAGCTGGGGGCACAGGAGTTAATGTGGAGCTGCTCAGGATTGAACATTTGCCCCCAGGTAAGTGCAGTTTTCCGAAATCTCCCTCTCCCATTACAGGCATTCCTTGTCTTACTGCGCTTCACTGGGGTTATGTTTTTTACAAACTTAAGGCAACACCCTCTACCAGCAAAAAGATTATGATGCTTGATTTATTATGGTGGTCTGGAACCTAACCTGCAATATCTCCAAGGTATGCCTGGGTAAGCACCTTCTGAAGGTGAGGGGAGTAAGATGGAGAGGTCACCATTTATGACATTACCTATGACTGCATTGCCCAGATGTTAATTGTACCCAATATTTTAAAGAGCTTTCTATTTCTGTAGGTTGTTCCCACAGATTCACTCTGGAACCCTGGTAGGAAGCAAAGCAGTCATAATTGCCCACATCGTGGGCATAGTTAAAGGAAAATTCTGAGGGACTGGTTGGTTATTGAACATCCCTGGAGGGTGGTGGGGCAGTGGGTCTGACTCCGAGCTCCTGTGGCCACCCAGCTGATTGATCCTGGCCAAGTCCCGTCTTCTCTACAAGCCTCAGGAGCTGCATCTGTAAAATGGAGCCAATCATTAGTTCCCACTGCAGAGGCCTGCTGTGAATTAGATTAAATGAGATAATGCATGTCAAGAGCTTAGCATTGTTTCTGAAATATGAGATGAGCTGCCTACCTGCTGCCTATTGTGCTGCTGCTGTTTTTATTCTTATTGTTACTCAACGGCCAGTCTAGAGTTGCTTCCCACAGTGCTGTTTGTCTTTGTCAAGACTAGGCCATGTCTAGGATGATCCATCTTCGACATTGCTCTCGTGGTTGTTAGTACTAAATGGTTCCCAAGTGTAACTGTAAGGAAACTGAGTCTCAGCAAGCAACAGCAATGACTCTGCTTCATGCGTGGGGAGAGTGAAGGCTGGGAAGCTTGGATTTGGCCCCATGCTCCGGGCACTGGGACCTGCCTGCTTTTCTCTGCAAGCATCAGAAACCCAGAGTGTCCCAACAGGTCAGAAAGCCACTGCCGAGCATCAGTTTCAGGGCAATTAGTGAAGCAGGACGTGGTATCCTTCCGTGTGGCATATGGCATTCTGGGATTATTCTTTTCTGAATAGGGTGGTATTTCTTTCTCTGGTGAGGTACTTGTAACAAAGATGGGCAGGGAGATGCACTAGAGTGAAGGGTTGATGGTGGTGGCAGGGAAATTGGGGGCGGGATTGGAGTGGTTCCCAGGCTGACAGGCCAGAGGGACTGGCAAAGACAGGGAGCAGAGGGACTGAGCAGTGAAGTACTTGCTGTGTTCAAGAGATCCAAGGGTTTGCATTCTCTGGTAGTCAGTGGTCAAATGGAGTAAGGAGCTTGGAATTCGAAAGCAGTAGCTATAGTTTCTTCAAAAGGACTAGGTGGGCACCTTGGCCAGGATTCAAAGACAGGACTCTGAGATGGAAGTGACAGAAACTGAGCTCAAACTAGTAGCAAACAAAAAAGTGAAATTGTTGACTCATATAACTGGAAAGTGCAGAGGAACATGGGATGCAGGTATGGTTTGATCTAGGGGCCTCACTAAGTTGTCAGGATTCTCTTTCACTCTCCATCTGTCACATATCCATGAGGCAGGCAGCCCCAAACTCATATATTATCAGCTGAGGAGGAAAGATGTGATCTTTCAGCATTGTGCCAGCAGGCTCTACTGGGAGGGTTAGATTGACTGGGCCGGGGTCACTGGCCGAGTGACCAGTGGTGCAAGACAGTAGGAGACTCAGGTCCATCTGCCATGTGGTGCAAGACAGTAGGAGACTCAGGTCCTTCTGCCATCTCACCACAAAAATGAGAATGATTTTGGTGGTGAGCGAATTTCCTCTTAATTTATTTCAGTATCATCTGTACAAACTAAAAAACATCAACATGTGGCATGTTTTTAAGCTGTTTTTTTTTTTTTTTTTTTTTAGAAGGGAAGACACATAGAATCTGTAAAACTGGAAACTTAGAACAGGGAAACATACCACATCCTGTGGGAAGTACACTTAAGCTACCTCACAGTTACCCCTGGGGGCCTCCTTGTCCTGCTTTCTCCTGCAGGCTGAGTTGGAGATGCATTCTAACTTCAAATTTGCTTGTAAGAGTAAACAAAGTACATCAGGGCTGTGCCCACAGGGATCTAGAAAATGCATGGCTTCCCCTAGAGACCTAATCCGAGTTCCATGGGGACAGACAGGCTCTTGGGGCCCTGGGAAGAGACCCAGCTTCCCTTGGTCCTGTGTAGGGACGGCTCCAGGGACAAGCTCTGGCCATCCTGTGGCAAATCCGCTCTCTTCCTTCCTCCTGCTTCAACAGGGACGGAGCTGGTCCTTTGCATGAACAGGAAAGGTACTAAATTTGGGTTCAAGAACTGGCATTTTGGAGGTTTGTAGTTATGAAGTAGAGACTATACACGTGGCTCATCTTGCCAGCTGCCCATTTTCAAGGTCCCCAAATCAGCGAGCACGTCCATTTGTTTTCTGGAAAAACATCTTGTAGAATCTTTTCAGGGTCTTGCTTTGAGGCCACTGGGAAGTGTTTCTGTGTTCTTCCCCTGTGCCTGGCTGGCAGCCTTTCCCTCACCATGACCTGTCCACCTAGGGCCACCTGGGAGTAAGTTAGAAGTGTTTTCCTTTTGCAGGGTGGTCTTTGCAGTTTCCTCGTTTCCTGCATGACGGCTAATGCAGCTCTTCCACTTCCTAGAAAGAGGGTTACTGAAGTTCCAGCTCCTCACATGGTGGCCGAGGGGACTCTTCATGCTCAGTCCTCCCATCCTTTTTCCAGCCCCCAGTGTCCCTTCCTTGTCTCTCCTGCCCTTAAAAGTCCTTCCCACCCTTTAAGGCTCCATTTCAAGTCTGGCTTTCTTTATAAACGGAGCTTGAAAAGCAGGTTTAATCTGTGCTTCTTGACTCTTAGTTTCTCATGTTGTGCTCTGCGCTCACCCTGTGTGTTCTCCCCGCTGTGTTAAGTTGTGGGAGGGCAGGGTTCACGGCTTCTCCTTCCTCTGTCCACCCTGCCCGCACCCTAGGACTCACCTTTATGTTGGGCACAGAGTAGGAGTTGAAGAAGTATTTGTTCAACTCTATTGTCAAAAAATGCAACTGAACTCTTTATTCAAATGGAGTCTTAAGTGGAAACTAAACTATGAAAAAGATAAAGCAGAATTGCTCTGGTGGACTGAGGAGCCAGGAATCCTACCAGCTTGCCCCTCTCTCTACCTTGTTGCTGGCCCCCTCCCCAGATTCCTGCCCACTCCAGCCCCAGACAGCTCCATGGAAGTCTTGGGGACGGACCATAGCAGTGCTCACTACGTATCTGTCAATTTGCTTGAGTGCTGTTGATATTCAGGGCCCATGGCTTGAGTCATTGGCCTGGGTTTCTCAGGGAGCCATTCGGCTGAGTGGAGTTCCTGATTGTGGTGGAGGGTCCTCCTCGTGCGCTGGTCACTCTAGACCAGGGATCGTCAGGATTTGTCAGTAAAGAGCCAGATAACAAGTCTGTTAGGTCTTGTGGGCCGTATGGTCTCTGCCGCAATTATTCCACTCTGCAGTTGCTGGGGGAAAATAGCCATAGACAAAACGTAAATAAGCACGCCTGTATTCCAATAAAACTTTACCTACACAAACAGGTGGCAGACTGGATTTGTCACATGAGCCATGGTTTTGTGACTCCCGGGCTAGACCAAGGATCTAGTTGGTCTCGGAGCCGGCCCTTCATGACGACCAGAAGAGGGAGGCTAGTACGACAAGGTTACTTTGGAGGAGTCACCAGCCCTGGCTGTCAGTGCCGAGTGCCTTTGTGCGTGTTTTCTCCTTTAATGCTCAATAGGACGGCAGAGGGCCATTTCACCTTCCTCGGAGGGCCTGCCATTCTCTGCTGCTCCCACAAGCCAGTTTTTTGCAACTCTTGTGTCTCTTTATCAGTTACATGCTTCCCGTTTGAGGAACTATAACATGATACTATCACTTTTGATAATGGGGATAATTGGAAGGGAACACGGGGAAGTGAGAAAGAATAGGGAACCTTCTGACTGGTCACAGAGCAGGCCTCATGGAGAACGGGCACATCATTCAGAGCAACACAGGATTCCACAGAAGGGAGTGGAAGCTGGTGAATGAAATCTTACATCCCATAAGAAAACTTCCTGAGTTCAAATTCCAGCTCTGCTCTTAACCAGCTGCGTCACCCCCCAACCTCAGTCTCCCCACCTGCAAAACAATGATAATAATAGCATTGACACAGTAGGGTCCTTGTGAAGACGCAGTGAGAGCACCTGTGTGAGGTTCCAACAATGCCAGGCAGAAAGTCGTGCTCAGTGAGTATGGTTGCTGTTAACAGTGGTTCCATTAATAATGTTGTTATTTATACTTTCTATTAAGAGGGGTTCTACTCCAGAGACTTAGGTGTCCGTCATTGTACACTCTACTATTTGCTGCATCTACTACTACTCGCCAATGATGTCTCCCATGCTTCACAGCCAGGTCTCTCAGTAGAAGGTTTGATGGCTCAGCCAGATATTGTCTAGTACTGGGTGGTCCTATTGAACACAGTTCTCACACTAGACCTTTGGTCAGTCCCTCCTGGCCAGGAAACCCATGACTGAGTACCCCCTCAGACTGGGCAGGAAGACATCTTTCAGAGCCTGTCTAATACCTGGGGACACTGCTACCTATCAGGACTCCTGCCTGGGTTAAATGAAGGTACCGTGTTCGGCCATGAGGGCCCTGACTCCGCCTCACAACAGAGCAACCCTCTCTGCTTCCACAGGGCTTCTGTTTTCACTTTTTGTCTCGCATGTTCCCAGTTCCCAGCTTTGTGCAAAAACTGACTATCTGTGTTGGAAGCTAGAAATGTTGGGCCCCCAAACAAATACTTCAGAGAGGGACATCTTACAGCAATATCTCTAGACTAAGGAGATGGAGACAGAGGGGTGACTTGGCCAGATTTCCTAGGGAGCCCCAGTTTTCCTGAGGGCGTTCTCCCCCAAGATGGCCCCTCTCTCACTGAAACAGGAATTGTAGGTAAAGAGGGTGCTTGACAGAGGTTTAAGGCTCTGCTGTTTCTCCGGATATACCGCCCGCGCCCCGCCCCCGCCCCGCTGCCACCCCAGTGAATGAGCGGGGCGGGCAGCTAGCTGTCTTACAGTTTTCTGGACTGGCTTCTTAGAGAACGATTTGACGGTGCCTCTAGAAGATTTGCTCTTAGGCTCTTGGTAGATTTGAGGTAGACTGTTAGATGACGCTTCAAAATCTCCTTTCTTTTATTCCTTCAGCGAAGTCCCAGCCTACTGACCTTTGGGTCCCAGTGCCGAGCCCAGCTCTGGATTTATCTACCCCACTGGGGCCAAATGCCTGACTTGTTAGCCATGCTGAATGGTTTTATTTGTTTTTGGTGTGCATTTTTATCATTTTTGTTCATGTGTCTGGAGGCTTTCCTGAGAAAATGATGGATGCGTTTTCATAAATCAAAAAATAAATGAGAAAGACTATAAAGGCAAGAAATAGACCCAAGCCTGGAATTTGCCACTCTCGGTCAGAAGGAGCTGCTAGCTATTTCCCAGTGAGGATGCAGTTTTTGATTTTATAAGGTCAGATCCTGACTTATTTCACAGAGTACAGTTTTTGGAGCATTTCCTAATAATAACGGTCCTAATCGTGGTGAAGATAATTCCAACTGGGCCTGAGGTAGTGCTAAGGGCTTTACATGCACGGTCACATTTAACACTTATAGCAATCCCATGAGCTAGATTCTGTTATCTCCATTATGGAGACGAGTAAAGAGAGGTTCAAGTGCTTCTGTTATTTAACCAAGGTCTCACCATCGGTAAAGAGTGGGATTAAAATGTAAATTTTCCTGATGCAAACCTCATGCTCTTCCCGGCTACATGGAGCTCTTTTTTAGCACTTGGTGGAGGTGCTGAAGGCTTGTGGGTTGTGGTTTCTGCTGTCACCTCTCGGGTGAGTAGGTGGCTGGGAGAGATATGGCAGCTCCCAGTTGGGAGGGACTCATGGAGAGAACCTGGTCTCACTGGCTCTGTTCACAGAGTGTCCTTGAGCCAGAGCACCATCCTTGCTGGTGGCACATTGGGACAGCTCCCCACAACTGTTTCCCCGTGGTGCCTTGGAGAGTGTCCCTGTCGCCATTAGCAGGAGTCTCCGTGCCCCCCATCCTGTTTCATCACCCTTGAGCTGAGGCTCCCTGTCCTGAGGGGGTCCTCTAGGACTTAGCCACAGGGAGGAGGTCGGATACAAACCAGAAGGCAACTGGTGAGAGTCCACGTGCTTCCTATATTAGTCATGCGTCCTCTGGTTGTAAATAACAATTACCTATGGGAACAGCTTAAGAAGAAAGGAGGTGTGGGATGTTTATTGGTTCATCTGACCAGACAGAAAATGATTTTTCTTTTTCATGGGGATGGGTCCTGGTTGGCGTGCTCAGTGCCAGACCAATCCTAGAGCCAGTTGCAAGGATGGCGATACTGATTGGATCAATCCTAGTCAGGAGCTCACTTTTCTTGCAAGAGGATGGTCTGTTGGAACCAGAGAATGAAAGTGGGGATGGAGGAGGCCCACGAAAACAGGAGTTGCTCTTCTCATAGACAATTTGGTAAATGTCCAGGCTGTTTTCTATTGCTTCCTTCTATTCTATGCTTTGCTTCTTTGTCTGGCCTAAGTCAAAGTTGTGAAATAAATCTTGGGTGAAATTCTGAAGAACCTCAGTTGTTCTTTCTCTGTCCAGAACAATTCTGGGTGCCTCATCCCACTTGGGATGGTATCTTTTGGGGTAGGTGTCTATATTCTTTCTATCTTAGGGTTTCGGAGGTCAGACCCTGTCCCTTGCTCAGGCTTTGAGATCTTGAGTGGTATCTCTAGAAGCTGCACAGGATTGGAAAAGGGGATTTAAGCCCAGAGAGATTCTAAGTGGCCAAGTTTGGAATTTTCCATTCAGCAGGTCTCTACTTCTGTGAACACCTGGTAGAACCAGAGTCTTACTCTGATTCTGTGTTCTTTTTCCGATATTTGAGCAGTAACAACATTTGTTGTTTTGCAAAAGGTTCTTTCACAACTTTATGAGCATGTGTACATAGGGTACTTAGCTAATCCTTTGCACTTTCTTCATCTGTGCGGCACCCCTTGGCCTGGGAGCATGTCCCCTCTTTTGAACCCCAGACAATGAGAAGGGCAAGCAACCACCTTGACGGAACTTGGAATGAGAGATTTCAAGACCCTGCCCTGAAGCTTTGGCAAGAAAACCCACTCCTTCTTCTTGATGGGAAAGGATGAAGGTTTGGGACTTTCTAAGCAAAACATTTTAAAAAGCAACAAAATATATTTAAAACCAACTTAGAAAACCAACAAACATCTGGGAACCACCAGGCACCTTTATAATACACGATTCTCTCTCTGCTTCCTACCTGTTGGCCCTCTTACGCAATGGTCTATCAGCTGCTCTGCTCCACCCACGAAGCTGTTCAGACAGAGCTTTGGCCAAATCCTCTCTCGTATTATTCCAACTTGGTTTTCACAGTTGGTCTCTAAAGCTGTCCTAAGCTGTCTGAGGACAAGAGGCCTATCTAATATTTCTTGTGTCAGGGATGTGGTAAGTGCTTGATAACCCTTTCCTGATGGAGGAGTTGTAATTGTGTGTGTGAGTGTGTGCTTTGGGGTGGGGTTGGGGGAGTTTATTAGTTCCCTAGGGCTGCTGTAACAAAATACTACAGACTAGGTGGCCTCAACAAGGAGCATTTATTTTTTCCTGTTCGGGAGGCCGGAAGTCCAAGATCCAGGGGCCATCGCAGTTGCTTCCCCTCACAGTCATTCACTTACGGGGGAGAGGGCGGAGGCCAACCAGCTCTGGCAGTTAGTTATTCAAAGCCTTCCTACCAGGAACCTCCCGAAGGTAAAGGCCAGTAACATGCCTGACCCATAGTTCTGGTTTCTCGGAAGCCCAATTCCAGCCTTGGTTGATTCCTGTTCATTTGATATATGTCTGTCTGAGAGGTAGGGAGATGGCACGTGGGAGGCGTGTGAGCAGAATGAATCAGAAGGGAAGAGAAGAGAGTGCTTCCCCTTCGGTGCTACCGCCTGCTTTCTTCTGGTGTGTCTAGAGGGGGTTACAGGACTCGGTGTGGCCACAGGAAAACACGCCTCAGAGAAAGCAACATGTCAGTGTTTTGAGGCCTTTCCGTTGGAGAGGGTGAAACACGGTGGTCACTGCGTGTTCTCCTTAGACCAAGCAGGGGAAAAGGAAGTATATGTGAGTCTCTGATAATTCTCTTCTCTTTCTTCCTCTTGCTTTTGTTCTTCAATAAATCACCCAGGACAATCTGCTTCTCTTTAGTGGTGTGTTTTCCTAGGGTTCAGCCTTTGTTTGAAATTCTAGAACAACAGAGTTGCAGTAAATATGGTCAACCTACGTGTAATTATGCTGGTATGTCAACTTTGCCCCTCAGAGTCGGGTCTCCTTTGGTTAACCAGAGGCCCCCCCTGACTCAGAAATGAGACCTCCTGCAGGACCCTGTGGAGGGCCGGCCTCGAGCCCTGCATCTGAAGGGGGTAAGCGAGCCCATAATTATGTTCATTGTTTAGGTCGGAGCACAGGAGGGTTTACATTAAAGACCTCAGCTGGCACACACAGTGTGCCTATGGAAAAAATGAACGGGCCCCCTCCTCCTGCTCCTCGGTCCCAGCATTGCTTGGCCAAGAGCTTTGGGTTTCACAGACGCCTTCCGTGACTCCTCTTTCTGACCACTCCTGATTAAAAGCTTGGATTCGCCTGTTTCCAAGAGGTGTCTCAAACCCGATGTCTGGAAATTGAGCCAGGAGCTGGTTTTTGAGAATCACAATATTCAGATCTTGGGAAGGACCTGGAGGTGGTCTAAGCTGATGTATTTCAAACCCTAACCTTTTGACCAATCCCCTGGAGATCTTGGTGAAGGTGTAGAGTTGAATGCAGCAGTTTGGGGACGGGGCTGGGAAGTCTGCATTTCTAAAGAGCTCCCTGGGAATGCCCTGGTAAAGGCCCTGGTTGTTGGACTACGCTTGGAGTGGCCAGATTTTAAGCTAATCCCTTCCTTTTACAGAAAGTAAAAGAAACTCCCAGATCTGAAAAGGCTTCCGGGGCAAAGTAGAAACTTGAGCCTTTTTCTTGTCCACGGTGTGGTCACGGTCCTGCATGGTGCTACCAGCAGGGATGGTGCGTGTCTTAGCAGAGAATACCTTCCTGTGACCACACCTGGAGTCCTGGAGCAGAGGGCTCTTTCCCAGATGCTTGGGGTGGGCATGAGTCCCCAGAGCTCTCGACATGCATGGGCCTGCAGGCTGCAGCAGCTGGAGGCTGCAGCAGATGGGAATGTGCCGCTAGGGGTTCCTTTCCAGAGCCTCCAGAGGCGCATGGGAAGGGAAGGCACTTTTAAGGATATTGTCTCTTGAGAGACATGCGTGTTCCCTAACCCCAGGCCACTGTTGGAAATGTCAGGTGGAATAACGGGGTGTGGAGGAGAGTGCATATGCCTTCGTGATAGGAGGGAAAGAGTGAATTTGGTAGAATTCAGAGGATTCGAGGCTCTATTTCTGTCTACACCACCACGAGACCTTGGGCAAGGCAGTGAGCCTTTCTAGACGCCACTCAAAGGAGAGAGGCTGCATGTTACCTACCTGAACCCAGGGGCTAGGCAATGTGCTCTTTTCAAGGTTATTTTGACTCTAAAATTGAAATTGTAGATTTTTATCTTATCTATCTATTGATCGATCTATCATCTATCATCTTTTCTATCTTTATCTTTGCCAAGGTACTTTGGTATAGTATGTCTGGCTGTATAGTGAAGAATTAATCTTACCTGAAGAGAGCTCTGGCCTTTGCCCTTAGCTACTGGGCCCCTAGAACCTTTTGCCTGACAGTAATGTCTTTGTCTTAGGGCTCTGGCTACCAGAAAGTCAAACAGCACCATTTATGGTGGGGCTTTGGGGCACACCGTATCAGTTCTAACCTCCAGATGAACTAGAGACTGAAGGTGTTGCTATAGGTCTGGGAAGGGCTGGAGGCTAAAAGCCAGCAATATGGGTGGGCCCTAATGAAAACTGTGGACACTAAAGGCCTGGGTGAGCTTCCCTAGTTGGCAATACTCTGTTTATTGTCACACATTGTAGCCAGGAGGATGTAACACCAGCCATGACTCCACCAGGAGAGGAAAACCACAAGCTTTGCATCTAGTCCCCTCCCGGACTCTGCCGGACGCACCTCTCCCCACAGTTGATATGAATTTGTATTATTTCACTGTTTGCTAAACCTGCGATCGTAAGTGTGGCATTTTCCTGAGTTCTGTCTGTGAGATCTTCCAGTGAATTCTTGAATCTGAGGGTGTTCGTAGAGACCCCCACATGTAGGCAGACAGTCTGGAGTGAGGGTGGTCCTAGATACACAAGAACTTGTGTATACATAAGAACGTGTGTATCTAGGTGTCTGAAGTGAGGGCAGTTTTCCAGTATTCTTCCCTCCAACTTGGTAGTTGGTTGAACTCTTAACAACAGCAACGTGCCAAGCATTCTGGAAAAGACAGAGAAATAAATGAACTCCTTTAACCAAAGCCTGCCTAGGTGCAGGGTGGATCAAGGAGTGTAGGATATTAGTTAATCCATCCTTAATATTCCATAATTTTCTATTTGGTATGTTCATTAAGGAGGTATATGCTATGTTGTAAAGAATTGGGGGAGAGAATACATGATATTTGTTTTTAGAAAACTGCTGTTACCTATTTTTTCTCCTCTTGTCACCTCCAAGCATTGCAAGTCTCTCCACAGGCTATACTTTTTCTCATTTATCTTATTTTCTGCTAACATGTCACTTGATAACTAAGAAGTTAGCTGATAAAAGTTCAAGACTTTGTCCAGGAAGATTTCTTTTTTGATATGAACCAAAAGAATATAACTATAGTGATTAGATATGATAAAGTCTATTGATAAATAGATAGTGAAACTTAAAACAAAACATTCTTATCCCCAAACACTCAAATCAAATCCTAGAGGAGAACTCCCGGGGAAGAAGTTCTAACTGGCATTCCAGAGTCCACAAGTCAGAGCCAAATCCTGAATCACAGCTCCGATGTTGACTAGCAGGCCACGCAGTCTCTCTGTGCTTCAGTTCTCTTGTCAGTAATATGGTGATGGTGATAGTATTTACCTCATGGGTCGCTAAGAGGAATAAATGGCCTACTAATATAAAGAATCATTAGATTTTGATGGCTAGTGGTGTTTCAATTAAAAAAAAAAAAAACAGCCGTGGCTGGTGTGGCTCAGTGGATTGAGTGCCAGCTTGAGAACCAAAGGTTCACCGGTTCAATTCCCAGTCAGGCCACAAGCCTGGGTTGCAGGCCAGGTCCCCAGCGCAGGGCGCACAAGAGGCAACCACACATTGATGTTTCTCTCCTTCTCTTTCTTCCTCCTTTCCCCTCTCTAAAAATAAATAAATAAAATCTTTTTAAAAACCCTAAACAAATAAAGACACCATAGTAGAGTGTTCAGTCTCTTGATTGTGACGTACTTGATTTACCCAAGTTGACCACTGGCATCTTGGGGGCCCTCAAAGTTTTAACCAGTGGGTTGGGAGTAAAACAGAACAGATTAAAAATTTGGAAAAACAATGTCTTTTTGTGATTCATCAAATCTGATTAGCAATTGGAATGTGCATGGCATGGATCTTATTTGGTTAAATACAGTTAACCCTTGGATAACATGGAGGTTAAGGGAGCCAACCCCATGCCCTGTGTAGTAGAAAATTTATATACAGCTGTTGACACCCCCGAACGTCATTACTAATAGCTTACTGAAGCCTTACCAATAACACAAACAGTTGATTAACACTTATTTTGTGTGTTGTATGTGTTATATACTGCATTTTTATAATAAAGTGGGCTAGAGAAAAAATGTTATTGAGAAAATCTTAAGGAAGAGAAAATATATTTATAGTACTGCATATACTTATTGAAAGAAATCCGTGTATGAGTGGACCTGTGCAGTTCAAATCTGTGTTGTTCAGTGGACCAACTGTAATGGAAACAAATGTTCTCTTGCATTTGGTAGTGACATGTTGAGGGGCTGGAGATGAACAATCATCAGGTGGATGGTGTAGGTCCAGATTTTTCAGCCTTCTCTTTGACCTTGACCCTCAACTGCTGAAACTTGAGCCAGAACATAATCGAAAGAGCATAGTGGAGAGAGTTTGGGATCAAACATCAAGACCGCTATGGGACTAGATTAATAGCTTTTGTGAGCCTCAGTTTTTTCATCTCTAAAATGAATGAGAAAACTTCCTTCACAGTGCTGTTAGGAGAACTAAATGATCTGATGCATTTGAAATGTTTGGAAATAATTAAGGATAATGCAAATGTTTGTTATTATTTTATCCTTGAAATGTATTGACTCATGTCATTGCTCCTAGAAGGAGGCACAGCCGGGTTCGGTGCCTTGCCCAAGATGAATTACAGGGAGGAAGCTATATGCCTTAGGGCTACAATTGGGCTGAGTTTAGCAATCACCTCCCACACTTTTTCAACATGTGGGTCCAAATGTCTGCTGCTTAGGAACAGACTTCAGTCTGTGGGTTGTTTTGTCTGCTTGGTTGAACTGTAAGGATCTGTGCATATGTTGGAGTAGGTTCCATTTTGTGTCCAATTGGTAGTTAATGTTGTGACTCAGTGAAGTCATGTAGGTCTGGTGTCTTCATGACACAGGTGGCCTCGACTCTGCCTGTCTCAAAGGGAATTTGGAAAATAAAAACAACTGAAGGACTGAATGTACAAGCACTCCTTGGGAGACACCTGCAGTGCGGAGGCTGGGTAGCACCGGGGTTAAGTGTGCAGACTCCCGGGTCAGATGCCCGTGTCTGAATCACAGCTGTGATGCTGACTACCAGCTCCCTTAACTTCCCAGGGCCTCCGATTTCACATGTAAACAGGGATAACAGTAGTAAATTGGGGTCACTGTGAGGATTAAAGACTCAATAACGTAAGGAACTTTGTACAGTGTCTGGCCCCAGTGGGTGCTCTGCGAGTTCTTTAGAGTCGGGGCTGTCCTCCATGTCTCCTTTCAAGGTCAGGTTCTGGGGTGAGAGATCAGCACAGGGGCGTTTTGGACACTTGGTTCTTATTTTTCCATAGTACTGCCCCCCAAATCACTGGTAAGGGGACAGTTGGCCAAGTGCTCTGCCAACCTTTGTAAAAATGAGAAGAAAAAAGTGTTTAAGGATAGTTTATAAATATTGACTCTTCCCTATCTTCATAGAACTTTAAAAGATTTGTATCTATATAAACTTGGAGGGGAAAGTTTAATGGCCCAATTAACGCATACAATGATTTGTTCAGTAGTAGAGGAACCATCACGATCGAAACCTCTTCTCATGTCCCAGAACCAAAGGGCAAAATCATGCTGTAAGATTGACCAGTTGGTCCTGCTTTGTGTTCACAAGTCTGTCTTCCCAGGCACTGGAAGGGGTGCTGCTGTCTCTCTGATGTGTTCAGTGCGGGCAGGCAGGCACTTTCTCATTTTATAGACTGGGAGTCTGAGGCCCGGAGGTACATCTATTGGCCATCTTTGCCAGGAGTACTGATAATGGTTGTGTTATTTTGAGATTAGCTGGGTCAATGTTGGAAACTTCTTGCTGGATAGAAATCCTACTTGAAGGAATTTTTAAAGTTTCGTAGGAAAACATGCTGATCTGTGTCTGGTTTAGGGAGGGTCAGTTGTTATTCCTTATGATTTTTGGCAGGAAAATTCAACCAATAGGACACTTTTGACACAGCAACACCCCCAAAATACCAATGTAAAACTGAATAAAAATACCAGTGTTGGACTGAAAATGCTGTTCAAATACCTGAGGTCCCAGCTGTGTGTTGGAGCTGGGCTTGTTCTTAGGAGGACTCAGGATCCTTGATGAGCTTAGAAGAAAAAACAAAACAAAAAACCCAGAACCAGGTGAGCAGGATCACCAGGAGCTCTGGGTCTGTGTGTGCAGGAGGGTTGCTCCGGTGGGATGGGGCTGTGCGCGTGCGCCCTGGGAGGTCTGTTCCTGGTGCAGCAATGAGGGTTCCGTGGAAGCTGTGTATTGCTCTACCCACCTCCTACACTTTTATTATGGTTCCTGAAAAAAAGAGGCGTTTTTTTTTTTTAAATTTCCAAACATACATGAAATTTGGCCAGTGGAATTCAATGCTCTGGGCCAAAGGGGAAGGGAAATGTCATCCTAGTTATTTCTCATTGGCAAGTGTAGTTGAGGTCTGGTGTGTGTCTTTGTCCAGGGTATGACATGATGTATCATTCTTGGAAATTGTGGGAATATTAGATATGAGCCTTGGCATTTTGAATCCAGGAGCTGTTAACATACGGGCTGTGGCATTCTCTTATCTGTTTACTCAACAAGTTATATTTTCTACTATTTAGTCCTTATTCTTTTTAAAAGAGAATGTTCTGGAATATCTGAAGGTCTTGTAGAAAATGTGGAGGTAGGCTGCCCCTTTGCAACCAAGAAAGTGCTGGCCACTGATGATTCACATCTGCACTTTCTCTGGACCAGCCGTGGAGGAAGGGAGCTGCCTTGCCCAATCTTGCTCCCTCTCCTCGGGGCATCCTGCATCCAGTTGTGACTGGAGTTGAGAATAGGAAAGCCTGGGTGTCTCACTTTAACTGGGACAATTCAGAGGGGCATCCCAGCCCCAGAGCTTTTGATAGGATTGGCCAAAGCTCTGGTATAGCTGTGCCACAGTTCAACGTCCCCGCCTGTCCATTTCTGCTGTCCCTGCTCTCTTGCGGATGTTTTTCCCAAGACTGCTCCCCTCTGAATCCAAATTTCTAGCACATAGTTGTTTCCAGGGAACCTAATCTGAGGTAGGTCCCTTGGAACCATGATTAGGGAAAAGTGGTGATAAAGGTCTCTGACCTTTTCTCTTTTCAAGAATTATTTAAAAACAGAAATAGTCACTTTTTTCTACCACAATCTTTTTTTCCCTACCTCAATCAGAAGGCAGGGACTTCTGAACCTGTCTAGGTCAATATCGTTTACATGCATATATGTGGAAAATCGGGAAGGACACCTACTGAGCTGTTAACAGTTATTATAGGAGAGAAACAAAAAGTAAATTTCTATTTCAATTACATAAACATCAATATTGCCTAAATATTAAACATAGAAATACATTGATGTATCACCTGTATAATTATTTTTATTTCTTACTCATTAGTTGTCTTTGGCACGTGAGAATGAGCATCACCCCTGTCCATGTGTTCATCAACCCTCTTCTCCTTCCCTTCCTTGCCACCCCCATTACTGGTCCTCTGGGTGTTGAGTGGTCTGGCCGTGGAGAGGTGAGGGGTGGAAGGTGGGGATAACTCCTAACCATAGGGTCAGCTTCCTCTACCTGCTTAGTGACATGGGTCAAAGCAGAGCAAGGCTCTGCTCCCTTGACCACAATGAATTGGTGGAACTCTCTCCCTGTTGTTTGAGGAAGGATTTGTTGTTTGTTGCAGCAAATGAGATAACTCATAGAAAGCATCTAGCATGGCTGGGAAAATGCTTAATCGATGACAGTTGTTTTATCATCATCATTATTGTCATGTTGTTGTTGTGACTAGATTTCAGTGCAGAACATCAGCTGTGGAACTTCTACTAGAAGGGCTTCCCTTCCTATTCCTGGAACTCCTCGTCAAAGCAGGAGAATTTGGTGCAAAATGCACACTATCATGGGGCTCTGTCTCTCCAGTTCCTTCATGGGGGACGGTAAAGAGGAGGGACCCCAGAGAGCTAGCCTTCTCCCTGAAAGTGTCCTTCAGTGTTTAGGGCCACCTTATCTACAGTACAAGGTGCCAAAGGTGATTCCTTTCCATGGGGCAGAGACAAATTGTTCCCACTTTGGGGAGGGGGAAGAGGGATGAAGCCTCAGACTCCTCCCCGCCTCTCCCCTGCAGTAGCCCCAGTCTCTGTCTCCTGTTTCAGGTAGCACTGAGCACCAGATGTCAAAGCACAAGCATGCTGCAGAAGTTGAGCTTCTTAAAATACCATCAATTCAACAGTAATCCCCCAAATGAAAGCCCAGATCCTATACCTTTCGGTTCTAAGAAAATTTACCTTCTCCTCCTTGCCTTAGTTTACTAACACGCTGGAGTGATGGGGGTGGATGTTTGTGAGTGGGGCCTGGGACAAATCCTTATTACCCATCTGGCCTCTCTCTCAGGGCTGTTTGGCTCTTAACTGGGTTCATCAATGTGGCTTTATGAAGCAGCAGGTATGTAAATGTAAGGTAGCCATCAATTAAAAATATGGTTTATTCAGTTTAAGTAAGCTCTTCAAATAATGTCTTCCTGGGGGTCAAATACGACGTGCAGCATTACCACGATAGATAGATGTGGATGAAAAGAGGACACTTTGTTCCAGGCCACTGTTTTCCAAAGGTATTCTGAGGAGCCCTAAGCACAAAAGGTGGAGCTTTGAGAAAGGGCTACAAGTATTTGTGGCTTTGCGTTTTTTTTGTGTGTGTGCATACGTATTTGTGTGATCAACATCTTGCACACATGCACACAAATTTGGTGGAAGGAAGGCTAAAAAGTAGATATATGGATAGAAGGAGGAAATAATAAATTATGCAGTTGTTACAATGCTGACAAATTCCACAAACATGACAAAATCTAGAACACTAATGTAATTATTTTATTCATTAATTACTTGACATACTTCTGTGATCATTGTCCTTGTATATTTTATGGCTACACATTCTTTGTTTACCTCTTCATATAACAACATTGTAATGTTTTCTATTGAGAGAAGAGAAAGGTAATCTAGTCTTTCTCTAACATGTTTGATGGAAATTTCTCTTTTTTTACTGATAATTAAGAAAATGTCAGGTTTGCCACTTGTTATTGGTAATACCATGTAGATGTTTAGGTTGTTGTCCAATTTGGGACAAGCTCTATCAGGTTTCTTTCTAACATTTAGCAGTTTATTTTTTTAATATTTTATTTATTTATATTTAGACAGAGGGGAAGGGAGGGAGAAAGAGAGGGAGCAAAGCATCAATGTGTGGTTGCCCCTTGTGTGCCCCTCATTGGGGACCTAACCTGGGTTGCAGGCATGTGCCCTGACCAGGAATTGAACCGGCAATCCTTTGGTTCACAAGCTGGTGCTCAATCCACTGAGCCACACCAGCCAGGGCTCAGGTTTCTTTCCTGTGTGTGCTGTAGGCATTTAGGATATTTCAAGTTTTCTGGTGTAGCACCAGAAAAAAACTTTCTTTTTACCTAGTCTTTACACTGATGACCTTCATTAACCTTGGAAGGTCTTGGAAGGGCCCCATCTATCTAGTAAGGGGCCCTGACACTTCAGCTTCTTTCACTTCAAGGTAAATTTGCTTCTGTATAAGACCCCTTTTCCAACTCCCAGGTATTTATTTGGAAAAAAAAATTCAAACCCAAGGAAAAGTTGAAAAACTACTGCAGTAAACACTTGTATACTGCTCACCAAGGTCCACTAATTAACATTTTGCCACATTTGCTTTACCTCTCTTTCTCAATCTCTACCTTTCCACCTTCCCCATCAAACACACTTGCGCACACACATGCACTTCAGACTATATCTTCTAGGAATAAGGCCATGCTCCTTTATAACTGCAATATTATTACCTTGCTCAATAAATGTAACTTAGGTAAAATATTATCTAATATACATCCCATATCACATTCGCATTTTCCCTATTGTCATCGAAAGGTTCTTTGTAAACTTCCCCCTCTCCCTTCCCCTTCCCTCTTTTTCTCTTTCCTTTCCCTTCTTGTCTCTCTTTCTCTCTCCCTCCTTTTCGTTCTCTTCCTCTTTCTCAGAAGCTCTGCCCTTTCATCATTAATCTTTGAGCACTTTCTCACCTCCTAGATCAAGATATTCCACGATCACATTGTGCTATTAGTCTCAGACCTAGAATCAACCATTTCCCCCAAGGAATCCTAGTTTAAGGACCTCACACAAGAAGAAAACACCTATTGACATCCGGTGGATGTTAGAACATGGCACTCTATAGGGTGAGCACCATCCTGTTCAGTCTGGATCCTTGTGCCATTCTCTTCTTTGTGAGTCAAGTCCTTGGGTTAGTACTCAAGTACCAGGGAAGCTACGGATGCCCATAACACTTGGAGACATCTCACCAGGTATTAGACAGATGCAATTTGCTTCATGGAATAAAGCTCGGTCTGCAGACCCTTTATTTAACCTTGCCTTGTCTATTCCTCCTGTGGTTGGGGGAGTGAGGGAAAGGGAGAGTAGACTGGAGAGATAGCCTACAGTAAAGGAAGAAGTTTCTAAAAGTTTTCCATATCTAAACACTCCCCCTCTGTGCATAAGGGTGAAGCCATTGTTTAAGGTCTAACCCAGTGTCATCTCTCACAGCTTCAGAATCATGTGTTTGGATAGTTATGGAGTCAGTCTTGGGGCTTTATGGTGGGAACTCTTAAAGAACAACCTGAAGCTTTGTCAATGTCCTCAGCTATGAGTTTGAATATTTTCCAGAAAGACCAAAAAGTTTCCCCCTACAACCCCTGGGAGGAGAGTTTGGAGACCCGAGAACATATCCTGAGCCAAGAAAAGTCAGCAAGCTTGGGCCCTGAAAGGGGCAACGAAGTGTGACAACCAGGGTGCCTTATATGGGCATGCTCCCCTCTTCCCTGGACTCATTTCAGAGTCATTAATAAATTCCTCTTGAGACCTGTCCTTTGAAAGAGCTCCTAGAGTGGAGCTGAATTTGCAAAGGTGGTGCTACCCAGAAACCAGGGGGCTGAATGAGTTGGCTGAGGAAGTAAGGGACCCTGCGGATGGAGGCCCAGACTTGAACTGGTATGCCCCAGGAGAGGGCCTAGGGAAGAACCAGTGAGGTCAAATGGGAGGCGGCCACTGCTCAGAGCTGCCAGGTCTGGGGACAGGGTAGGAGACACCACTCCCAGTTGCTGCCACAGGTAGCAGGACCCTGGTGGGAACTCCTTGCACTGGAAGCAGAATTTCCTCTCTTTTTTTCTGCCTAGGCAAGTGGCTAAAGAAGGACGTTAACCTTTCTCCAGTGTGATCTCCTCACCAATATACCAGGGACTAGATGTGATGATTCGTTTTCATGTCTTTTTTTCCATGTGCTAGAAAAATGAAGCTTTGTGGAAGCCCAGTTGGGTAGACATAGCTGCTCTACACGAACAGGAAGGAAGCTGAGGCCCCGAAGCCTTCCCAGAAGCCCCGCCCCTCCCTTTCCTCCACCCCTCAGTGGCCCCTGAAGGGAGCTCTGGGTTTTTACAGATTCCATCTGGAATAAAAAAACAGAGGTCTAAAATATTTTCCTCATTTTAAACATGCAAATGCAGGCAGAAAATTGATTATTTGGAATCCTGCATGTAAGGCATTTGCGGGTGCTGGTGGAGGAGGCACAGGAAGTGCCTTCAGCACTGTGTGTTTAGACGGCTGCGGATGAGAGCCAGGGGAGGACCCCGGGATCATCGGGACTGTTGGCTCTGACCAGGGCTAAGTGAACCATGTAAACCCGAGTTCTGTGCCTGTGGGTCCTGGCTATTCAAAGTCAGGAGGGCCATGGGGTTCAGTACCCCAAGTGCCTTCTAATGGCTTCATTTTTTTCTGTTCTGCTTAGCACAGGTCTGTGTTGATACTGTGTAGAATGGCTACAGGCTTTCTACAAAATATGAACAGTTCTGACCAGAACTGTTCATATTCGAGAAACTCTGCGTCACCCAACTCTTGTCTTAGGAGAGGGTCCATTCATTTTATTTTTGCACAAGACTCATAGGAGTTAGAACTTTACGCTTCCAGAGGGTTTTACTCTTCTAAGAACACCCCATTATCTCATTTGGTCCTCATAATAGTTCAGAAAAATAGGGAGGGGAAGCTTTAGGCTCATTTTTCAGGCACGCAGACAGAAGTCTAAGTGATGGTGAGTGACTTGCTCGTAGACCCATAGCTGGCACTTGGTGAAACCGGCACTGTATTTTCTAACTTTGCTAAATTAGTCCCAAATGCCCAGTTCTGTCTAGCTGGTGGATCAAATGCAGGTGCCTAGAAAAGAGGTTTGTTGCTGTGGCTTCTGTAGGGAGGGTAAGCCATGGGCATCATTGAAGATGGAATCAAAAGATTAGCACTCCACCAAGTGCCTACTCTTGGCTCCAAACTCTACAGCACATGTTGGTATCCACCGGAAAGAGTGGTTATGTCCCACTCCTGACCGTCTTCCAGTTTAATTGCTTTTCCTCTAGTGCCCTGGGCAACAGGATGTGACAAGTGTCACATTTGAATACCACTCCTAACTTTGCTGCTAACTGGTTATGTGTCTTGGGCAACTTCTCTGAGCCTCACAGAATGTTGGACTACTTCATTGTTTCTTTAAATGCATGCCTGACCACCTGTGACACAGTTGTGTGTGTGTGTGTGTGTGTGTGTGTGTGTGTGTTCCTTCCAGTCCCACTGCACCAGAGTCTCTGGGGCTGGATCACAGAATCTTCAGGTGCTTTGGTGGCCACTGCTAGACTAAAGAGTCCCCAGGTGCCTTTCCAACTCAATTCCTGCTTTCAGCAATAACCTGTCGCCTTGACCGTGGGTGGGCTGAGGTTTCTGGAGGGAGGCAGTGGCACTTGATTTAACTGTAGATTTAAGAGGCGATTTCAGGTAAAGGCTTGCAAAAATCCGAGAGTCTAAAGGGGGAAGTTACTGAGCAGGTGGTACAGGCCAGTATGTGGTGTGAGAAGACATCAGATGTGCTGGTCAGGAACTGATGTAAGTTCTTAAACTCTGCACATGCCAAGCAAAAGTGTGAGAACTGTCTTGCCTCTTATAAATCACCTTTATGGGGAGATGCCTCTTCTCACTCTCCTCTGCCTAGCCCTCTTAATTGAGGTGCTGTCTAGAGCTTGTACCCGAAGGAAAAGCTGAATTTTTCCTTCCATTTCTTTTGGAAGAGCATGGCAGAAACACTGTGTTGACTAAAGAAATGAGGCCAGAAGCACTGAGATGAGGAAGAAGGCCAGCAAAAAAGTCACATGTTAAAATATGTGCAATACTTGTTACAATTGTTTTGTGTACTCCTATGGTGTTTAAAAGATTTTTACACATTATAAGTTCTGGCTTCCAAATTGAATATGATATTGTTTTGTACCCAGGTTGCATATAAAAGTAGCTGTAACATCTTAAAGGACTAGTCTTAGGAGTAGGCTCGTAGACCAATGTTCAATAGTTTATGCTTCTGAGCTTGAATTTTGATATTTTAATATACCGGGGTTGATAAAGTCATCAGTGTCATGGCCAGAAGCCAAATCCTAAAGGGAGGCCATTGTCTTAAAAATGATTGCATTTATAGCTTACATGGGAACATAAGTTTGAATCACCCAAGATTACAGAAAAGGTGATATAGAAATTGTATGCGATTTGATATAAAGTGCAGAGCATAGCCAAGTTTGTGGGATATCTTGCTGGATAAGCTTATGGTGATCCAAAGTCTTCATGTATAATTTAGAAATGTATTTACTGTTTATCTAATGCCTGTAGTTTATTACCAGCTGCCTATGGGATACATTTTAGATACATTCTTTTCTGTGGTGTCCAGAAGGCAATAGTTCGGGTGAAGATTGTGGTCAAGAAGTGGCCCTGATCCACCAGGACGATGAGAGGTTCCATCAAGAACAAGGAAATAAATGGGCCCCCGCCACTGTTCTGATGCATTTATTCTCACTCTTCTTTATTCTTCAAAGATCGTGCATAGTGCAATGAAGGCCAAAGCTACAAGTTGCTTCAGTATCCTGGGATCTTATTTAACAGAGCCAAGGAGACTCGAGTTTATTTTAAATTGCTAGGCTCATTATTCCCAGCCCTTTATTTCTCCTGTGTGGCTATTCCAGTGTCCACCCATGAGGAGCTTCATTACAGCCAACAACCTGAGAGCCAGCCAGCTGGACACCAGCATCTATGGTGAAGCAGACTTTTGACATTCCAGCCCTCAGTTTCAGCTGCTGGTGCTTTTCCCCATCCAGTGATTAGACTGAAATAAACTGTCCAGGTGAAATGAAAATATCCAGAAAGAGGCCTGTAAATCTGAGTCAGTGGGAAAGTCTGCAGAAGGAAAAGCTCTCTGCGATACCCATCAGTGAAGGAAACGGCGGTGTGGGGTGGCATTCATCCTGCCAGGGTCGCTCTTTCCAAGTGGAACATTTTAATTTGGGTTTAATACAGTTAGAACATTTTGCATATTAGTGCTTTTTTTTAATTTCGAAATTACAGCTACTTAAAAGATAATAGTTCTTAAAAAGTTGCTGGGTTTTCCATTTATTTTTTTAAATTACAAAGACATAGCATTACTGATAGTTTGAGCAGTAAAGATAAGGGGAAATAATCACTCATAATCCCGAACAATTATTATCTTTGTTTTTCCCTCTCCAGTCTTCTTTTTATAAGTATGCTTTTATCTGGTCGTAACCACAGTGCAGTACAATTTCCAGTCCTTTTCCCACTTAGCATGTGTCACTTGCATTTTTCCGTGTTGCTCTATGGTCTTCCTCCTCCTCATGGCTGCATGATGGTCCATTGTAGTGTATTGTAATTTACTTTACTATTTACCTATTGTTATTATTTTTATTGCTTTCTGTTTTCCACTGTTATAAAGTGTATTTTAATGGGCACCTTTGAGCATATTGTCTTCTCATATTTGTGTTATCTGCTGTGTTTTTAGAAAAGTCCTATTCAGTAACCAAGATATTTGCTCAACATTGGGAATTACATTTGAAGATAATGGGGAGATGGGGGCATTATTTAATAATTACGGTGGAAAATGGGGCATTATTTAACAATTTATTGGGTCTTCACTATTCCATAAATTGAGAAACATGCAGCATTAAGGTATTAGCACAGTCCTAGGTGTTCAGACACTTTAAAAGTACTACTGATGCATTCAGAGGTCTTGGGGTGTTGTTAGGACACTTCTGTCTGTAGCAGCATGATTATGTGCTTTGGTGCTGGACTTCACTGCCTGATCGCATTTCAATGCCATATATACATACATAGGAGGCTATGTGCAAAGGTGAAAAAAATCGGCATATTCTCTGGCCAACGTCCTTCAGGAAGGATATCAGTGGTGTCTTGTTTGTCTGAACTTCACCTAAAGGTGTGGGTTTTATGGTTGTAATAGCAATGCCATTCTTGTCATGTTCAAAGTCAGTAATATGGCCCTTAGTGTACAAATGAAGGCTGTGATCCCTTACTCAATACTAGCCTTGTAATAACAGTGACTTTCTCTATTTTTTTCAGAGTTGTGAAACTTTTATTTAGTGAAACATACTTAAGGCTAAGTAGAATACTTTTTTATTTCTCTTTCTACCTGTTTTCTTGACTGAACTTCATTCCCTCAGTTCCCTCATTGTAAATGTGAAAGTTTTGGATGACTTTTGGGAGGGAAGGAAGGAGGGCTCACTGTAGTGGGTCTTTGTGAGCTAACAGCAGGGAAGAAAAAGAAGCATTCCTTTTTTTAAATGGGGGGAAAATCAGGAAAAAGGCATGCATAAAGGATTTATCCTTTCCATGAAAACATTGATTAATGAAATCTAGTATGAACGAGGTGTCATGCCCTTTAAATATTAGATTTCATTACTTAGTGGATGGTAGACTTCTGAAAGGAGATATTCTGCCTCCGCCGGCTCTTCTCGGACACAAATGTCTCACGCCCTTGCAGTGATCGAGGACGCAAATGCCTCGGGTAACCAAATCGCTGGACAGGGTGAAACATTGTGCTGGACAGATGTGTTGTCAGAAAAGGGCTTTTGCTGATAAAAGGGACAGCTGCCCTCAGGATAGTGAGGGTGGTGGTGGGGGGAAGGGGAGTCAAGCTAGCGGAAAGGAAGTACGCAAGGGAAGGTGACCCAACCACACAAAGCAGCATCTTGAGCCCCGAGCTGGGAAAACCCCACCAGCTCTCTAGCTCTTCTGGTTCTGGCAGAGCTGGTTGGACATCTGGCCTCTGTTCTAATTAAAGTGGTCAACCAAATTTGTGGCTGTCGTGAGGAAAACAGTAGTGAAATCTTGATGGTTGTAGGGTCATAACAAGGCCCTACATAATTCTTTAAGACTGAGACTTTGCCAAATTATATCTGTTTCCTATGGTTTATTCAGTTTAATTCCACTTGGATTTACTGAGAGCTAGTTATACATAAAGCCCAGACTCCAGCCCCCAGGAAGCCCATATCTATTGAGGAAAGAAGCCAAGGGGACTGTTGACTATGGCATAAAAGGGGATGAATTAAAGACCATAATAGAGGCACCCATGGAGTTCTTCAGTATAGCAGAGGGAATAATTTATTTATATGAAGAGAATCTGGGAAGGCTTTCAGGAGGAGATGATGTTTTCTGTGAACTTGGAATTTGAAAGTCCAGACAAAAACATTTGTGAGGACAAACATTTGTGAGGACAGCCATGAACAGAGAAACAGATTTCCTAAATGGAACTTCCCACCTGAAATTCTCTCCTCTTGGCGAGAGCGAGACAAGACAGTCATTCTACTACAGGCACAGATTTCCCACACTTCATGGGTGACAGCTCAGGCCCTGTGACCTCTAAGACTAGGACTTAGACAGATGGAACAAGCCAGGAGCCTGGCTTTTTGCCGACTTGAACTGTTGGAGAAGGATCATTTTGGCCCCTCAATACCTGGCTTATGTTTATGGTCCAAACAGTGCATATGGTAACCCGTTACTATCAGGAATAATTAAGCCCAATCTACCCAAGTTATCTCCTGCTAGGTAGTTAACCTGCACTTGGCTTCACCGGCTTTGGCGACAGGCAAAGGGAGAGCTGCCCATCTCCACGCTGATGAGCCAGTTGGAGCTTATTTGTTAACCACTTTCTTTCCCTTCAGTGGCCCCTCTGGCATTCCTCCTCCATTCCCATCTTCTCTCCTAGTGTCCAATGATGGTGAAAGATTGTGCCTGGGTTCTGAGAAACTCTTGATTTGATATTTGTTACTGAAGGCAAAATGATCTGCTATGTATATTTTATAAGAAAATATGGTTTGTTTATAGCTCTATAGTCAGCCCTCCCTTTTCCCTCCTAATAAGCTCATGTCAGAGCTCTGAGGTAAGTTTGTCATGGTGGTAGCCTAAAGGACATAGTTTGTAAAAATGAAAAATGAGCATATTATTTATATATCAATAGTGTAAAAAGCATTGATCAATGCAAGCAGCCTGATGTTTTGCATCTCTGTTTTGCCTCCAACCCTCTTTCTCCTTCCCCTGCTCCCCCCTCCCTTCTTGCCCCAGGTGCCCATGACACGCCTACCATTTAGAAAGAGAGTTCTGGTCACTTTGTGCTGGGATTCGGTCTTTAATATGGATCCTTCAACGGCTGAGCCTCCGAAATGACTCTCTGACAGCCAGCCATTAATTACCATCATCCGAGTCTAATCCATTCATGCCTCTCCCTCTCATGTAGAGGGACAGCTAGGGCTGAGGGCACTCAGGGAAATGTAGGCATGAGTCCATGTTCTTTATGCAGAGAGGGCTGCCGGAGACTTTGTTGGATGCAGGGGCTTTAATTGAATTGGCTTGCCAATAAAGCTGTTGTCATTCAGTAAGTGAATTTGTTGTACTACTCGAACCACAGCTGCTGCAGACAGCCTGGAATTTCCTGAAGGCAAGCCAGGCCCTGGGCTTGCCTGGGTTCAGTCTTTTCAATTGATCCTGGAGGCTGGGCTGAGCGTCCCTCTGCTGGGCTTAGGTTTGGCACCCATTTGGAGGGCAATGAGTTGCAGAGGCAGGCTGGAATTGAGCAGGAACCTGGTGAGCCAGTGGGGTGTGATCTGGGCGGATCTTGTAGGAAACAGGGAACCCATAACACGTTAGGGGCGGTAACTGGCTGGCAAGAAAGCCTTGTCCGCCACAGTTGGGTGTTTTTTCAGTCTCCAGACAGTGGCTGCCCTTGGCTCCACAGAGGTAGTCCTAAGAAGATACTGTTTCCCATTGTAATTGAGAATGTGACAGTTAATATACTTTTAGAGCCTTGTTTAAGAGGTCGAGTGGTACTGAGGAAATACCGCAGCATTGGAACTGCCATTTGTTACTGGGAGATCTTTGGGCCCGGAAGAGCTCTACCTCTCCCCACGGTTTGTTACCCGTGGCAAGATCGGCAGGTTGTGTGATTTATGATGTCTTTAAAGTAACATCAAGATTAAGGAAAGTTTTTCAAGGGACTGCAGGGCCATTTTTATTTTCTGCATCTGAGCACTTGCAGGTAATGGGCTCAAGTGAATGACAGCAGACTGGCAGGCAGATTTTCAGGTTTCTCTGGTGTCTTTACAGTCTATATAGATGGGAATTTCTCATTGAGCCCTTCTGTCAAGGGGTTCCTTCTCTGGTAAATTGGGGTTCTCTGACCAGTGTCTAGATCTTTTCAGGGAACCCACTCAAACTGTAGGGAGTTTACCGAACAGAAGAATCTCTGATTTGCTTTCAATTACTCAAGAGCAGTGGATTGTCCTGCCCTCTGACCCTGTTCCCCATGGTCCACCTATCATTCGGTCATTTCGTTGTATCCTCACCAGGGAGTTAGAGGCGGGGAAAAAAAACCTCTATGTCAAATTGAGTTTTCATTTGAATCCTAAAACTCCGACAACCCAGAAACTCTTTCAGTTAAACCCAAGTATCGGCCCTGTTCTTGACCTGACTGATAAGTGAGAAGTGAGTTGATACATTGCACACATGGCTCTACAATTATAAGAAAAAAAGATGGTGGAATTCTCTGTCAACATGGATACGTGGAGTTAGAGAGGGTGAGGTGGAGTGTGTATGTGCTCAAGTATGTGTGTGTGTGTGTGTGAGGGAAGGTTGGGGGGAGGGTGGGAGGGAAGTGGAAGGGAGAGACTGATAGCCATCAGAGTCTGACTTTGGGGTGAAATGGAGAAAATGATACTCCTAACCTGTTAACCTGTTATATTTAACTTTTAGCTAAACTTAAGTAAACCTGTTAACCATAACTTTCCTCAGGGATAATCGTGCCTTTGTTGACCCTCCCCACAAATGAAATCATGACAGAATATGTGACCATGAAAATATAGTTACTTTTTTGTTTCAAGAAGGTGGATTGAACTGAAAATTAAATTTAAGGTTCATCTTCTGGAGCTTCAGGCTTATACTAACTTTTCCGTCAAATTGATTAACTTTTAAAGTCAGAACCAAATTTGCTATGTGAGTTGAAAGTGAGACATTCTGAAACAGTAAGAAAAAAAAAACAGAGCAAATTAAAGTTATTCCTTTGAATGGCCTAAGTATGCCTCTCAAGTAAGTGATTTTGGTGGGTGCTTTTCTCCATCCCCGCCATCTGGCCTCTTCCTGCACTTCCTGTTCTCTGTCTTCTGGGCTTTGCATCCTTCCTACTACTCCTTACTCCACCTCCTCCCTGATCTCCTTATTTCCTCTTTCTCTCATGTCTCCCCATCTTTTCCTCCTGGTCTCATCCCATTGTATATCAAATTACCTCAGAATAATATTAAAAATTATAATGGCCTTGTCTTTACCCATATGATCTCCATGAGCTACTTTCCAAATGACTATTCTTCCTTCATTCATGTGGGTGGGTTTGCACAGCTCTTACCCAGTGAGGTCGCCTGGTGATTTGCTCCCAGATGCCACTCCCTAGTAGCTACCATCTAGGGTAGAAGCCTGTGTTGAACTTTCCCAGGTAATAAACTCAGGGAAACCCAGCTGAACCCAGCCCATAATATTATTCATGTGGGGTTTCTGTTTTCCATGGTGAGTGCCTTTCTGTGCTTCTCTTTAATAAGGGGAATTAACATCTCTACACGAACTGCACAGGCTAAGTTGATGATAGTCCCCCGAGGATTTTGCACCTTGCTCTGACACCTTCAGTGACTCCATCAGAATTTAGGTGTATTAAGGGATCAAGGAGTTTGACTTAAATATGTGAAGTTCTCAAGGTGTTCTCAGAGCCTGTTCTTCAGCTAAGTTCTGATGGTCCCTAGGGGAGAAACCTTCTCATGTGCCAAATGAACACAGTTCAGTGTGAAACCTCATGACAAGCCAGCCTAATACTTTAATCATTTTCTAGCAGTGGCTATGGAAAATGGTTCTGGAAAAAATATAACCAGTATCCCTTTTTGGCCTCCCTCTATTTTGGTAAATGTTGTTTTCACTGCTCTTTCCAAGGTTCAGAATTCATCTTTGGTTCCCCTGTAGCTTTTCTTCTCTGGCTGGGGATGCGAGTGAGGTGGTGGTGTGCTGGGCACATCTCGGGGCTGTGGGGCAAACGTGGGAATTTTCTTGGGGCATTTATGTTACTTCAGGATTTTTGAGGAAAAGTTAATTAATGAGCAGTTTATTAATAAATTATAGTGCCAAATACAACATTTGTATTACTTTTAAATAAAATCAGGAAACTTCTGCCTAGAACTCTCTACTTCAGCCTCCATCTCGGGGTCCGGAAGTGTGATTTCACTTGTGTCTGCGTGAGGGGGGAGAAGGTCCATGACCTTTGGACAAATTACCCTCCAGAGTTTCTTATCAGAATGATTTGTCTGACAATGAATCTTAACGTCTTTGGAGCGTGGATTGTATGATATAGGCAACGTCAAATCCATTCGCCCTGTAATGATGCTAGATACCGGCAGCAGTGCAGGTGCGGGAAGGGCAAAGGGCTGTAGTCAGTATGACCTCTTCTTGGTTCCTGAAAACGTCTGGATGTGCATATGGTCAACCCATAGTCCTTTGGGGACTTGTCATTTGTGCGTGGGTTAGTTCAGCTATGTTCCAAATTTCTACTTATCTGCTTCTGGGGTTTTCTTCACTTATTAGGTTAGTTGTGATGAGTTGGAAAGCAGGATCCCAAACATCAAATCTTAGATCGGGCTCAAGGGAGACATGGAGAGTGGGCACCCTTGGCAAATGCTTCCTATTGACTTCTGTAGGCCTTAGGCTCCAGGCCCTCTTGTTCCTGCTGAGATCTGCTGTTCTGGGTCACAAGGGCTTCTCTAGCCCTTCAGGCCAAAGACCTGGCCCAAATGCAGTCTAATGATCCTCTGAGTTCCCTAGTGCCACACTCTGAGCTTGGTCCTTCAAATATCGCCTTTTGAGAGGAGAAAAAGTGCAGGCCCTCTAGGCAGAGCTGACAAAGAAGGAATTTCCATTTAAGGCTGGAGTAGAGTTGATCTAAAATGCCTTCCTTTGCCAACCCACAAAGGTCATGTTGCCCCTCAGTGACGCGGTGGTACTCAGGGAGAAGTAGGAATAGAAAAAACCGAGGGAGCACCAGATCCAGGCATTCCAGCCTTCTTCACCCTTCTCTCACTCCCAGGGGCACACGGGAGTGAGAGAAGGGAGGACTCAGGGCAGCAAGGCAGGCTGGGGTGGAGCAGGGTGTGGAGGGATGTTTCCAGGGAGGGCTATCAGGTTTCTCCTGCTGGTTGGAGTGTGGGACTAAGGCATTGTCCCCGCCAAAGGAAGGTGCAATGATACTACCTGCAAGGCCTCCTGGTTGTTCGGCAGGTTCCTAGGTGTGGGGAAATGGCTCCATTATGGAGGAAGATGCATTGTCTCGAGGTGGCGTTGCACTGCGTGCGCACTCCCCTGACACGGTGCCTGGGACTGATATTTGCTGGATCCAGGATCCACGAGGGGAGGGTTTGCTGAGCCTATTAGCAGTGTGAGCAAGACTGCAGGAGGGGCCATTTACCTGCATGAGAACACAGTGTTTTCTAGCACTTTCCTAGCACCACTTACATACAGTTTTAATGTGTTAATGGCAAGTGATTATTATCTAGTTAGTGAATTTACTTGAAAGAAATGAAATGGCCTTTGGCGTTCTCTAGTTCAGACACGTCACTAACTCGGACTTGCGGGTCCTCCAGGGTGTGACGGGAGTGTGCTCGTGGAGTTTGGCGCTGGACGTGCATGTAAGCACTTTTCTTCACAAGAAAAATAAATAACAAGATTCTGTTTGGGGGCTTGAAACCACAGGACTGAAAACATAAAGGTAACAACTGCGATATGCTTTTTTAATGAGGGCAGAAATGTCAAGAGAAACCAGCCTCCTAGGAACAAAACAATACTCTGTCAGGTGAGGTGGACTTAAGACCTTTTCCCTCTCTTGGAATAATGTCCTTAAAAATAACCAAATTTTCCATTCAATAGAAAAATGTTCATACCTCCCTCCCCATCAATATGAATTGTTGTCGTTGAGCATGGGGCACTAGCAAGCCATATTGATTTGGGAAATTAAAATGGGAATGTTCAAGAATGTTTTCGAAGAATTATATGGGATTTTAGCCATCCGAATGGCGTTCTTTTTAGGGTCAGTGAGAGTATTCTTGCTAAAATGTAGCCCATTGCTTTAGAAATAGTTTCCTTAATGTCTTTCCTGTCACCCCTGCTGGGTCTGCACAGGAAATGTAAACCAACATACAATATGTGTGTTTATTTTCATGTCCCATTTTATGGGAAATTGGATGGGATATTCCACTGAGGCTTCAGCTGTGAACTGTTGACAGTATGGGCAGAACGGGGCAGGCTGTTGTTGAAAGGGTCTGCAAGGGCAGAAGGGGCTTCTGTAGCCTTCGGGAGCTCTGGGGAAGAAGCAGGCCTGCCTGCGGGAGCGGGCGGGAGGTGTTCCGTAATGAAACCAGTCGGCGAGTTGCTGAGCCATTAAACGACATCCTCAGCAGCCGGCCCCAGTTGTCAGCACAGTAGGTCTGTTGTGCCACACCTCATCTTGTGGGATGTTATGTCTAATACTGTGTGGTCTTCCTGCCTCTGCTGTCCCCAGGAAACTCAGGGTACCAAACACCCAATCCGACGCCCAGAAAGGGTCATTAACCAGGCGGGGGGCCAAGTTACCTCAAGGACCCCTGCAGGACTGGAGAGGCTATATAGGTTGTCAAGCCAGTCATGTCTCAGCCATGTGCAGGCGATAGTTAAACAGAACCTTTTCCTAGGATCCTACTGGAAAAGCAATTTTACAAGTGTCTGGGTACCGTGGGGCCTGAGCAGGGCGTGTGTGTCTGTGTGTTTCCTGTAGAAGGTCGGAAATCTCAGTGCGAGGCCCATCTGTAAGACAGCAGTAGGTGTCAGTGGGAATGCAAGTTCTTCCTGAAGAAGAAAGGAGTTAGTGTGTTTGCGTTTTAAGCTTGTAAACAGCTGCAGCCTGAACCACCATCGCACTGGGGCCGTCGGCGCTGCGGGCTGCTATTTGCCAGTGCACTGTGACGGTTTTCAAGCTGCAGACGGAAACACTGTATAAACTTCCAATGTGATTAGGATTTTGTTTTGTGTTTCTAAACCAGAAAGTCGAGGAGTGTCAAATTAATTTTGTAGTCTTGGTCACTTTTTAATTCCAAGTTGGCCATCCCAGCCTAGATTTGTGTGAATACGGATTCCAGGAAATGGTTGAAGTACTAAATGTGGTAAATACATGTGTTTATTTTACAAATGGATTCAAGATGAAACACCCAGCACTTCTCCAGGGCATTTCTGTCCCTGCCTGTTCACTTGAGCAGCTTGACCAAATGAATTCCCTTCCCTAGTATAATATTTAAATGGACTTCTGGCATCTGATGCATTGCCTGCTGCTCCAATTCCCCAAGCAAGTCATTTAAATAGATTTTGACTATCTTGCATCTCCTATGAAAGCCAATCTATTGAAAGTCCTGGTCACTTCTCTCTCTCTCTCTGTCTCTGTCTCTGTCTCTGTCTCTCTCTAATTTTGGATGAGCCATGTGGAATTATTGGCATTTGAGAAAACTCATCGTATCAGAACTGAAAGTTTTGGATTTAATTTTTAACAAAATTTTTCCCTTTCCTAGCTAGAAAAACGAACAAAAAGACAAATAAGAAATGCTGCCATAAGAAGTTAGCAAGCTGTCAATAAAAATTTCACTACTAAATAAAACTCCACTTTAGCTTTTTGGGAGAAGATTTCCAACTCTTCTCTCAATTTCCCATCTCTGCCCTATCCAAAGGTTCCCATTTCCAGTCCAAAAAAAAGGGAAAGAACCTTGATAGGTGGACCTGGACTTCCAGGAATTTGCAATCTGATTGAGGAGAGAAGCTCGCCCCATTCAGAGGGTAACCCCTGTGATGCGGGTTATTTGCAGAGCACAGGCGGAGGGGTATAGAGAAGAGAGGGATCATTACACACGGGTCAGGGACCAGGATGTGGGGTCAGTCGGCCTGAAGGGAGGTAATGCCGACAGCAGCACAAAGATGTAAGGGACACAGTCACCACAAGAGTAAGAAATGGAAAGCCGAAGGTAGAGTTGGAGGGCAGGGACTTGACCATTCTGACTCATCCCCAGAACCAGAGGGGATGAGATGGGGGAGTAGGAGGGATGGGCTGGAAAAGGAGTGTGGGCAAGTGTGGGAGAGGCCTGGAGGTGGGCTAAGGAGCTGGGATTTGGTGCTGTAGCCAGTGGGATGAAATTGTGCCAAGAAGTGATGGAGACTAGAGAAGCCCAATGTAGAGAGGCTCCTGTTCTTAGTGGTTCGGGGCCTCCAGTGGAGCGCATGTTAAATCACAACACGAGCCACCGGAATGATGGCTTCCTAGAGGCCAGAGGCCAATTTTCTTTGAGCGGGGAGAGGTGGGCAATGCTGTGGACTGGTGTTGACTAGAGAGGTGTCTAGGAACAGGAGGGTTTTTTGAGGTGGAGGGAATAGTCCTTAAGAATCCTTAGATTTATCTTCTACCACAGGAGGATGTTTATTAAAACAGCACTAGATCCTACCTTGGCAGTCAAGATGTGTGAATAAAAATACACTGGCCACCAAATTTACTTCCTGTTCCTTTTCTTCCCTTTCAAAATAGTAATTGATGCTTTCCCCCCCGCCCCAAGCAGATGTTCTCAATTTTTTAGCACATTGTGGGGTTGCCGAGCATGTGGGGGGTAGCAGCTGGCAATAACATCTTTTGTGTTCTGGCTGTGGGTTGGAGTTAGAATCAGGATTTAGAAATGGGGAAGCCGTGGCTTGTGGTCCTGCATCCTGACATCTCACACCAAATCTCAGGTAGCAGTTGTCCATAAGAGTCAAACCTGCAACCTGTTGGTGAGCAGGTTGCATCTTTACATTATGTAAGTTATACCTACTTATGTCAAAAAAAAAAAGAAACAGAGAGAAAGAAAGAAAGAAAGAAAGAAAGTTTTCTTGCCTCTAATTTCTCTCTCCAGAGCAAACTATTGATAACAGTTTGGCGTTTATCTGTTAGCTTTTTCTCTTTGCAGACAACAATACTGACAACAGGTAACTTTCATTGGGGCCCCTCTGTGTGCCCAAGACTCTTTCTTTCAAGTGCTTTAACCATGAACTCATTTAGTCACTAGATCAGTCCTGGGAGGCAGGTACTTTGATTTTCTTCATTTGGAAGAGGAGAAAACCAGGCACTGAGAATTTAAGAAAGTTGCTTGAGACCACACAGGCAGCAAGAGATGAAGCCGGGACTGACACCAAAACAGTTGAGTCCTGGATCTGTGCTCTTAATTATGCCTTTATGCCACCTCCACCAGTGTGTATGAGACAAATATTTAGTTCTTAAAAAATAAAACCACATTATACCTATGGTTTCATAATTTTTTTTGGTAATCAGGAAAATGTGGATATTTTCCATATTGATAAATATAAATCTACATTATTATTTTAAAAATCTGCATAGAATTGTACTGGTGTGGTGTACCATCTCTTATTTAATGATTCTCCTATTGCTGGCTACCTGTGCTCTTTCCAGATTTCTGCGATCATGAACCATGGTGCAGGAACTATGCTAACAATGATAGCAGCACCAACAGCTACCCTTCACCCCGAAGAGTATGCTTCCTATGGGTAGGGTCCCCACTCTAAGGTCTCTCCATGTAAGAAGTCATTTAAACATGTGTTTTTGTGTAAGTGAACAAGTATTTCTATAGGTTAGGGGTCTGGAAGGGGGTTGCCAGGTGAGAGGCCAAGAGCATTTAAAAATTAAAAAAAATTAAAAAAAATATTTTATTTATTTATCTTTAGAGAGGAAGGGAAGGAGAGAAGGAGAGAAACATCAATGTATGGTTGCCTCTTGTGTCCCCTGCTGGGAACTGGCCTGCAACCCAGGCATGTGCCCTGATTGGGAATCGAACCGCGGTCGTGTGGTTCGCAGGCCCGCACTCAATCTACTGAGCTACGCCAGCTAGGGCAAGAACATTTAAAATTTTTATTGCAACTGCCAACTTTTCCTCCTAATGGGATATTTTAAACTTTCCACTCAAGGCTGTTAGGCATTATTTGGAATGCACAGGCCCATAAGAGAGGGGCCCTCCCAGAGGCATCCAAGGGTGGAGGGACAAGCTGGTACAGGTCACCTGGTGACTGAACCTGTATTTATACAAGGCTGGTGGTATTGCCAGGAATGGTACAGGAGGGCAGAGAAGGGAGGTTGGGGAGAGGCAGAGGTACTGGGAAAGGCTGCAGAGAGGAGTTGGGCTGTGTAAGGCTTGGGAGGATGGAAGGATTCCGAGGGGATGGGCGGGGGGCAGTCCTGGTGTGGGACAGAGGAGAACACTGTGTGGGGAGGGGGTGGTGCTGCTTACAGATGAGCCAGTGTGTCGGTGGGACTGTGGCTGCACCTTAGGAAATGGCCAGCCAGCCCACTGCCAGGAGGAGAATATGAGTAGAAAGGGAAGCCCACCTGTCCGATGTCTGAAGTTTTAAAAGTTAAACATCCTTTAATTTATTATTAGAAAAGCCAAAGTATGTTCTATTTTTCTGCCTCGATACATGAATCTTTGAAATCATCTGAAATAGGTTTGTATAGAATTCTCAACTCTGAGGAACACGGGCCCGGAAGGGAGTGAATTACGTGTCCAGATCAGCACAATTCGGAAAGTGGCTGGGGCTCGTAATAACCCAGGATGCTTGCTGTAGTGGCCCGATTCGTTTTTCTCTTCTGCCAATGTGGAGGTATGCTGGTAGCGTAAGTGTTTGTCATGGCGAGGCCATCAGGGCCCAGAGGAGGCAAGTGGGTGCCCTGGACACACAGAGGCTGGAACCCCCAGCTCTGACCCGGAGTTGACCTGTAGATGTGGAAGTATCCCTCTTTCTCCTCCCTCCTCACCCACCCCCAGCCGATGAAGAAAGACAGGCAGGTGCCTGCGTATGACTTTCTGTTCTGCAATGAAAATGGCCTCCGTGTTTTTGTTTTGCAGGCCTGTTAAGGTCTGATTTCAGGGCTGCAATAGGGAAGCGAAGGCAAGGGTAAGAAACCCAGAACTTGGATGCAAATAACTGAGCCATTTTTAATTTGTTTAGTTTAATCAGGTAGGGGAATTCTGTATTTAAATATAACTAGCCACTTTGAATGACGTATGAAAGTAAGCTTTGTGGGAAAAGTTTGGTGACATATGCTGAAGTTGAGAAATTTGTACCTCTCTAAACAAGAGCATTCAAAAGTTAAGTTTCTCCTGGTGATGCCAACATATCCGTGTCACCTTTCACAGGCAATTCTGCATCATAAAGTATGGATTTACAAGCTTAACCACTACTCAGGAACATTGCACGTGTGAAGTGGCTGGATTAATGTCACTGGGAGAACCTTTGCTTTCGCCAAGGGGGTTTCCTCCACGTCAGGCTGGGGCCAGGCAGGGGCAGGCTGGAGAGAGCCACCCTCTCTGGGGCCTGCAGCTTTGCCTCATGGGCACAGGCACTGTTTTGAACTCAAGGATCTTGAGGTCCATTAGCCACAAATCACGAGGCAAGAAGAACTGAGTATTAAAGTCATTCCTAGATTATTAATGATTAATTTTAGGGTCTTTCTAAATATTGGCAGGGGCCTCTGTGAGGCCCAGTGATGTGGTGGTATTTGCTTTTATTGCTGCTAGTCTTCCTTTTCTGGTTTGACTTGCTCTGATCTCTCTGAGGAAGGGCGTGGAGTGCTCCCTCCTCTGGCTTCTCCCAGAGCTGGAGGGACTCCTAGGGAGAGAGAGAATGCATGCAGCCTGGGGCATGACTTAGGCTCCTGTCCATGTGGGCCCTGGGAGAAGTCACACCTGTCCCAAATTATCCATCTAGGGAGAGTTGGGTGAAACGAGAGTACGGGGCAGCAAAGGAGGGACAACAAGGGCAGTGTGTGTGTGCATGTGTGTGTGTTGGGATGGCAGAGGGAGGATGGAAGGTGGGACTTACAGGTTCTGGTCTGCTCCTCTGCACCTGGTCCGTGGGGCAGTGTGGAGCCTGCCAAAATGGGGTTCAAGGCTGATCCTAGGCCCGCATACCCTGTAGACAACTTACCCTCATGCACTCCTCACCCCACAGAACCTCCTAGGGCGCTGGCATGGGGCACATAGTCTGTCTGACAGGGAAGCACCATTGCAAGGATAGTGTGGTTGGTTCCACTTTCCTCCAATGGGAGGAACTTGACCAGCAAGTTGTGTGTCTTTGTGTGTTCTGTCAGGCTCAGGACTGTGGAGGACACTGAAGAATAGGCCTTCTCTTGAAGACACCCAGCCTTTGGTCATGATTGCAGACATATGCACATTTTAAGGAGTGGCCCAGGACACATCATGGGGGCCTTGTAGGGTAAAGGGGTGTAGTCAGGGAAGGCTTCATGGAGGAGGCAGTCCAGAGATGTTTTTCGAAGGGGAGGGAAGATTTAGATAGGCAGAGGGAGGAAGGGATCAGTCACCGGAGGGAGAAAATGCTGCAAACCCTGATGATCTCCAGACCTGTAGGGAACAGGGCTCCAGCAATGGCTCTTTTTGGTCTGAGTTCAGGCCTGACTGCCAGTTGCAGCCTGAAGGCTCATCAGCTGACAACAAAACTGTCATCTTGCTCTCTTGCTCTCCCTGCCTGTCCTGCCCATGACAGTTGTGATAAGTTTATAACCAACATCATGCCTCCAGAGGCAGGCAGCCAGCCCTTGCCACTGGTGCAGAGAACCGAAGCAGCCAACCGGGGTTCCTCCAGAACAGGAAATTGTGAGAAGTGTCTGCCTGGCTGCCTCCTCTGAGACACCTTCCCACCCTGTTCCCTGAGAGGAGAACCTTGGCATGATACCGGCCTTGCTGTAGATGTGCAGACAAGGTCATTGGAAGGCAGGAGAGAGCCCTGGCTGGCTTTTCTGAGATGTGTTGGGTGGTTTGTCATTGAAGACTGTTACCCATCAGACAGTTGTGTGCTCCAGGTGAGTGACTTCCTCTCTCTAGACTCAGTTTCTGAATCTGTAGACTGAGAGGGTAGACCAGATGGCCTTGGAAATCTCTTCCAGGTCAGCTCTTTTCTGTCGATAAAGGCAGATGGAGGCAGGTGGGGAGGGCAGTGGAGCAGAGAGGAATTGAGAGGAATTCCCCAGCACAGGTTCTCTGGAACCACACAGTTCCCCATTCTGGTGCCACCTGCTCAGAGGGTGCAGGTGATAAGGGTGCTGACCTTGAAGGCTGCATGGCTGGCTAGCTTGGCCTCCCCAGACATGCCCGTGGGTGCCTTGTGGTCCTGGGCAGTTGTGGAGCCCTTACTTGGGCCTCTTTTGATTAACTAGAAGAAGCTTAGTCTTGCTTTGTACAGAGAGCTGCCTGGGATCTTAGAGAGGGAACTATGGCCCTTAGATACTCACACACTGTCTTGTGACCGCAGTAAGGGCTGTGTCATTGTGACCAGGATCAGCAGGGCAGCAAACACAGATCCAGGGGAAGTGCCTCCAATGCCTCCCACGAACTCCTGGGTGTAAGCATGCCCTTATGCCCACAACACATGATGTCCGCAGAGCTGAGGCTGGAAGACCCTGACGAAGGTGGTGCTGATCCTAGAAGGAAAGTCCTTAGAAGAAGGAGGCCTGGAGAGGACAGATGACTTGTCTGGGGTTGCACAGCCACGTGGGCACACAGCTGAAGCTAACTCTAAGTCTGCTGACTCTCAGTTCATTGTGCTTTCTCTTCCACCAAATTGAAAGGTGGCAGGAGGCTTGGTATACCACAGATTAAACTTGTACTGATCCCCTTGGCGCTCAGATCATTCTCTAAAAATGAGTCAGAGGAAGTGAGAATGCAGAGGCTCTCTTCACTGGTTGGAGCTGTAGGTGGGGCACGTGCTCTCAGCTCCAGGCCAGGCAGAGAAAGTTGTGGAAGGGCAGCCAACCAAGAAACACTAAGTGATGCATTTCTGTGTGTCTAGCCTTGAGCTAGGCATAGCAGGGCATAAAGAAGCTTTAAGACACTCTTACTACAGCTGGTGAGGCAAATTTAATTCTCAAAAGGAACTAAATTCAAGCCCCTGTTTGTGTAATAAAATAGAACATATATTTATATTTGTCTTAAAAAACTAGAAGGTTATAAAAAGGTAATAAAAGTAGTTAAGTGAGTAGTTGACAGGAGTGTGGGTAAGATTAATTATTCTTTGTACCTTTTAGTTACAAAAAACCCCATTTTGAACTACATGAATGTATTATCTTTGCAAAAAGCTAAATATAAATAACAATAACAACACCGATCAATCACATATTGAATTGGGTGATGTGGGCAAAGCAATTCAGGAAACATAGAGTTCAGGGGATCTCTTAGAGCCTTCTCAGAATCCTGAAGATTAGAACTGGAAGGGACTCAAGGTGCCATTTCATCTCATTTCCCACTTAAGGGTGACATGTCTTATAAAACTGCCCAGACACGGGCCTTCCAGTATCCATCACCCAAGGATTCCTCAGCCCCATGACATGCACGGACAGTGCTGATGCCAGGATCACAATGCACGAGGAGGTCAATCTCCATCCTCAACAGCTTTGTATTCTCTCAATGCACCTTAACTGGAATACCAAGGAGATTTTTTTTCTATATTTTTCTCTCCTTTCCCCTCTGTCTAAAAAAATAAATAAATAAAGTATTTTACTTTTTAAAAATTATTTTTCAAGTACAGTTTTCTGTCTATTACTCCCATCCCATCCCACCCCCTGTGCTCCCCCCCCTCCCATTTCCATCCTTCTCAGTTGTTGTCCATGTATCCTTTATATATGTTCCTCTAAATCCCTTCCCTATTTCCCCTGAAATTCCCTCCCCTCTTCCCTCTGGTCACTGTCAGCCTGTTCTCTATTTCAGTGTCTTTGGTCACATTTTGCTTGCTTGTTTGTTTTGTTGTTTAGCTTCCTATTAAAGGTGAGATCATATGGTATTTGTCCTTCAACACGTGGCTTATTTCACTCAGCATAATGCTTTCCAGTTCCATCCATGTTGTTGCAAAAGGTAGGAGCTCCTTCTTTCTTTCTGTGGCATAGAATTCCATTGTGTATATGTACCATAGCTTTTTGAACCAAGGAGATTTTGAGTCTCAGGGTAAAAACAATGTGCTTAGAGGCTTTGGAAGGAAAGTAAAATTAGGGAAAGCAGCAGAGTTGAGACAGCACTTGAAATAGTTCTCAAAGGCTGGGGTGAAGATTAGGCCAGGTATGGTGGAATTGTGGGATGGAAATCTGGGTGGAATCATGTTGTGAACTATGCTGCATGCCAGTCTGAAAGTATTGCTTTATTTTTTTTTCAGTGAAAAGAAAATGAGGAATTGATAACGATGTATGGGCAAGTGCTTGAGTTATTTTTGAGATTCTCCAGTGAGTGAGCACTCTCTTTATCCAAGTACCCTCGAAGAGAAGCTTCCTGGGAGCAGTAGGAATTAAATGGGCCTTCAAGGATCACTAGAATTTAGAAAGCATTCTTGGTGGAAGGAAGAGCATAAATCCAGTACTGATGGGCACTACTGAAAGATTTGGAGCACGAGAGAGCACATCAATGCTGTGCATCGGAAGGACACCTCTTCTGTGCTATTTAGGACAGAATGGGAGGAGGATTGCCTGAGGCATGGTGACGGATGAGGAGACTTTTGCTGCAGTACCAAGGCAAGATCCTGTAGGCCTGACTTAGGTGGCAGTAATGGGAATGGAAAGAGGCAGGCCCACTGGAAAGACCCATTTGTCTCCCATCCCCAAGGTCCTTTTTGCTTGGATTTGAAGAAAGAAAGAAAGAGAGAGAAAGAAAGAGAGAGAGAGAAAAGAAAGAAAGAAAAAGAAAGAAAGGAAGGAAGGAAGGAAGGGAGGGAGGGAGGAAAGAAGGAAGAAACTTGTCATTTGCGAGTCCTAAGGGAAAAGACCATTCTTAGCTCAAACACTTCCAAGCTTTCTGTTGACCAGATATTTCCTGGGTCATTTTTCCACTGTCTGTGACACCGGCCGGGAATAGTAGTCATGGTCACCCCAGATCTGCTCTTCTTTGTCATTTTGCTGCAATCTGGATTGCATTTGGATTGTATTAATGGTAGGATAAACCTTTCCATCCTTGGGCATTTTTTGCCAGGCTAGAGGAGAAGGTGGTCAGTAAAGTCACCAATACAATTAGACTCAACCTTCTCACTTTACATGCCAGGAAACAGAGGTCCAGAAAGCTAAAGAACATTCTCAAATCACAGAGAGAAGTGGGGGCACAGAAGCAGGACTAGGTCTTTTGACTCCAAGCCTGGACCTTTTTTTAGCATAACTTACAGTTTCTGTTGAATAATGCTAATATTTACTGAGCATGTACTATGTGTCATGTGCTGTGTTAAAGACTTGATAGCATCATTTAATCCCTTCAGTGACCCTATTTCATTATCTCTCTCTCTTCATACAAGAACCTGAAGGTCAGAGAGAAGTAATTTCCCCGAAGTTGTGAAGTCAGAATTTAGATACAGATCTGTCAAGTATCTGTCCAAGTATAAACCTGCTCTAAAGTTATTTGTTAAAAATTATTGGTGTCCTCCACAGAAGTTCTATTTTACATTTGCTATTTGACAAGATATAGTAAAATCAGTAATGCCTTTATGTGAATTTGTATTTGAATGATCAGTGTCTACATATATTTTAGAAAATACACATTTGGAAAATAATAGTATGTGTATATGTAAGACATGGTAGCAAAGAGTTTTAGAACTCATCAGTTGGGTAGACATGGTAGTTGGTGAGGTGGGGGAAGGTGGTGGCTTGGAAAGTACAGTAAGGTGAGGAATCTCATTGGAGGGAGTTTTTAAAGCTTTTCAGGTGTCTGATGTAACCAGACTCACCAAACTGTGGGTATAAATAAGGTCACACATTTGATTGCCTCATTACTCCCACCTGCATAACTCATAACCTAGGGCCCTCTGCACACGTTCCTGCTCACGTTAGGAGCACTCCGGGACACTCTGAGAAGCATCGAGTGTAAACAAGCCTGTCCCTGCAACGCAACCTGTGCATTTGTCGTGTGGTCTTGCTGCTGTTGCCGATGTGCTGCTCAGCGCCTCTGTGCATCGCTGCGCTGCTGCACTGAGGAAGAGCAGGGGAAGGTGGGGCAAGACGATGCCTTCGTCTTCTTTGTCAGAGGTGTGTGTTAGAGAGGGTCCCATAGAAGGGCTGCTTGAGCATCGGTGTGTCATGGAGTTTAGAAAAACATCTCTTTCTACTTTTTTAATTGAGTGTAATTTATATTCAAGACAATGCACAGATTATTAGTGTTCAGTTCGATGAGTGTTGACCATTGTACATCCCTGTGTAATAAAAACAAACAAACAAATAAACAAACATAGACATCCAGAAGTTTTTCTTGTATCCCCTTAGAGGTAGTTTCTTGTGCCCCCAGAGGCAACTACTTTGTAATTTATCATTGTAGATCAGTGATTTTCAACCTTTTTTTCTCATGGCACACACAAACTGATTGCTAAGGAAAAAGAGGCCTGTACCCCTCTTTCCCCTTCATAATTGCATGTTTTAAAACTTCTTGGTATGCCGTGGCACACCGGTTGAAAATCACTATCTTGGATCAATTTTAATTTCATCTAAATGGAATCATACCATATGTACTCTTTGGTGTCTGCTTCTTCCATTTAAAAGAACATTTTCAAGGTTTATCCGTGTTGTTTCATGTGGCAACAATGGTCCATTCTTTTTACAGACTGAGCTTTGTCCCATTGTATGGATGCGTCACATTTTGTTTTTCTATTCTCCTGTAAAGGGACATTTGCATTGTGTCCAGTTTTTGATTATTAGGGGTAAGGCTGCTATCAACATTCTTATACAAGCCTTTTTGCGGAAGCTGTTTTCATTCCTCTTGCATAAATACATAGTATTGAAATTGCTGGGTCCTAGGGTAGATATATATTTAACTTTATAAGAAACGGCCAAACAGTTTTCCAAAGTGACTGTACCATGTTATACTTGCACCAAGCTAATGGGTCTGAAATTACGGTTTTAATTTGCACTTCAAGATGATATTGAACAACGTTTCATGTTTAATTGCACATCTTTTGGGTGGTATCTTTTGTCTATCTAAAAAAATGGGGCTGCTGATTTTTAGGTGTCCTTTATATGTATGTGCAGGGAACCCGTCCTTTGTCAGGTATGTGTTGTAAATATTTTTTTCCCAGTCTGGAGAGCACACTCATTTTCTTAATGGTGTCTTTGGATGCACAGAATAATATTTATTTTGATAATGCTTCAGATACTATGGCTACATAACAAACTACCTCCAATTTTTTAAAACTTAAACCAATGACATTTGTTTTGCTAACAAATCTATAATTTTGGCAGAGCTCAGTAGGGATAGCTTGTCTCCGCTCCCTTTGGTGTCAGATGGGTGCCTTAAAGGTTGGGGGCTGAAATTATCTGCAGGCTTGATCACTCACATTGATACTGTCATCTCAGAACTTATACCGGGCTGTTCGCTGGAATTCGTACCATGACCTCTCCATGTGGCTAGATTCTGAGGGTGAGAGCATCTCAAGAGAAAAGAGAATCAGATGGGAGCTGATTTCCTTTTTCTGACCTAGCTGCAGAAGTCACATAGCATCACTTCTGCTTTAATACAAGCTCGCCCCGGTTCCAGAGGAGGGTTAATTGACTCCACTTCTTGGTTGGGGAGTGGCAAAGTTTTAGAAGAGCATGTGGTATTAGAAATATTGCTATTGTCATTTTTGGATAATACAATCTGCCTTAGACTAATTCTAATATATCAGTTGATTCTTTATCAGTTACACCAGTTAGGTCTAAAAGATCTTTGGCTACCAAAAAATTGCAAAGATATCCTTCTATGGTTTTTTTCCGGGTGCCACGTGGTTCTACCTTTTATATTCAGGCCTGTGATCCATCTTTCTTGAATTAATTGTTCTGTAAGGAATGAGGTAGCTATTGACATTCCTCTTTGTTTTTCTTGCAGATATCCAGCTGTATGAAATAAAATTTTAAAAATTACTTTCCAGTCATTTTGAATGACTAAATAGAGCACCATATGTTAGAAACACTTTACTTTTTAACAAAAAATGAAATTGATTGACCACATATATATTTTGATTTATGGATTCTGTACCTTGTTCAATTGACCTATTTGTCTGTGCTTACATCAACATGAAGCTGTAACTTTATGATAAGGCTTCGAGTATGCAGCAGAAGGCTTCCAAATCTTACTCTTTTTCAGATGTTTTGGACATTCTATGCCCATGTAACTTTTAGGCTCAGCTTGTGAATTTTTCAAAAAGGCCTGCTGTAATTTTAATTGGAGTGCCATTGAATCTGTAAATGTATTTAGACAGTATGGACATCTAATAACATTTTGTCTTCTAATTCATGAGCATGATATATGCTCCATTTATTTACAACTTCAATTTCTCTCTGAAAAAAAAATCTGTGCCTTGCATATTTTCCAGTATGTTTATTTTTAGATAGTTTATATTTTTGGTGACATAGTAAAAAAATTTTAAAGATTATTTTCCAATTATTCCTTGGTATTACATAGGAATTAAATTGCTTTTGGTATCATGGCTTTGCATCCTGTGATTTTGCTAAAGTCGTGTGTTAGTTTTTCTGCTTTGTCTGAAATCCATAGGATTTTCTACCTATTCAATCAAATTGTCTGCAAACAAATATGGTTTTACTTCTTTTCTAATATTTATGTTTCTATTTCTTTTTCTTGCCTTAATGTGCTAGCTAGGTCTTCTAGTACAACACTGAACAGATGAGGTGAGGGTGGGTATAAGTACAATATCAGTAGAGTTCTCGTAAATTACTTTGTCAGTTTAAGGAAGTTCTCCTTTCCTCTTATCTTCCTAGTTTGCTGAGAGGTTTCTTGTTTTTTTGTTTTTGCTTTGTTTGTTGCTTTTTAAATGAATGGGTGTTAAATTTTGTCAATTGCTTTTTCCATACTTAATGAGATGATTATGTAATTTTTTTGCCTTTAATTACATGGAACAATTTTCACATGTTAAACCAATCATACATTTCTGGATCAACTTCATTGAAATGATTTATTTATACATATATAAATTCATTTTGATAGTATTTGGTTAAGGATTTTTCATTTATGTTCATGAAGAATATTTGTATTTTTGTCTTGTTATGTCTTTTTCAGGTTTTGATATCAGAGTTATATAAGCCTCAGGTAGCACATGGGAATATGTTTCTTCTAATTTCTGCAAGTGCTTGTCTAAGACTGGAAATAATTCTTCCCTAATGTTTACATAATTAATTGGTAAAGCCATCTGGGTCTGTAGGTTTCTTTGTTGGTAGGTATTTATTATGAGTTTAATTTCTTTAGTAGACAGAAGACCATTTATATTTTTTATTTCTTCTTATTTCAGTTCTGTTAAGTTTTGTTTTTCAAGAAATTTTTCCTTTTATATGTGTTGTTGATATTTTGGTATTCTTTGTATATAACATCCTCTTACTAATCTGTAGATCTACAATGATGTTTTCTCCTTCCATTCCTTGGTCATTTGTGTTATGTTTTTTTCTTGATAAGTTTTGCTAAGGATTTATGAGTTTTATTAATTTTTTTCAAATATTCAACTTTTAATTTTTTCTTTGTCCATCTTCTGTTTTATTTATTGCTACTATTAATTTTGTGATTTGCTTTATTCTACTTAATGTTGGTTTTAATTTGCTCTCAGTTCTTGCTTCTTTAAGCAGAAACTTAGGTCTTGGATTTATACTCATTTCTTATGTAATATTGGTACTGAAAGCTCTAAATTTTTGTCTAAGTTCAGCTTTATCTGTATCTCATGAATGTTGTTATGTTAAATTTTCTTTATTATTCAGTTAAAGATATTTTCTAATTTCTCTTGTGATTTCTTCTTTGGCTTATGGGTTGTTTTCTAGGTGTCTTTTTTGGTAATTGATATCTAACTTAATTCCACTGTGATCAGATAATATTATTTTGATAGTTTGATATGATTATGAGTCTTGACAATTTTTTTAGATTTATTCTATGGCCCAGCAAGTGGTCTCCTATGGTAACTGTTTTAGGTACCTTTGAAATTAATGAGTATTTGCAGGTTTGGGGAGTAGTACCATATTTTTTGGACCACAAGACACACCTAGGTTTTAGAGGAGGAAAATAGGAAAAATATTTTTGAAGCAAAAAATGTGGTAAAATATTTATTTAATAACATAAATAACATAATATTTCACCAATGTAAATGTAAATAAAACTCAACGGTAGCATTAACAACCATTATTCCTTTCAAATTTGGGGGGAGAAAAAGAAAGTATATCTTATAGTCTGAAAAATAAGGTATTTTGTAAATTCAAGTGTGCCCAACTTCTTAAGAATGATACTTAACTCTTAACAGCCTTACAGGTTTTTTATGTCTGTTAGTTATATCAGTTGCTGAGAGAAAAGTGTTAAAATATAAAAGTCGGAATGTAGATTTCTCTTTAGCTCTGTCAGTGTCTGCTTTGTGAACTTTGTAACACTTATGAGTGTACGGGTCTGTCCAGAAAGTATCCATTCATGTAATATGAAAAGGAGATACATTTACTGAAGAAGATACAAGATACAAGAAACATTATGCATAGGACAATGACACCTCAAAGTAGGCACCTTGGGACCTCACACAGTTCTCTCAATCGCCATCAGCCACCCTGTCATATTTTCCTGAATCTCATTGATGGTCTGAAATCTCTTCCCTTTCAAAGGTGATTTTAGTTTGGGAAAAGCCAGAAGTTGCAGGGCACCAAATCTGGGCTCTAGGGGGGCTGAGTCACCTGGATGATTTGATGTTTCACCAAAAAACTCTGTAAGAGATGTGATGCATGAGTGGGTGTGTTGTCATGATGAAGCTGCCAATTACCAGTTGCCTATAGCTGTGGCCTTCTGAATCATCCAAATAGTTTCTTCAAAGGAATGTTCAAGCTTAATGCAAAATTTGATGCATTCACTCAGTCTTCTTGAATGTGATAGCCACACAGTACACATACTGATTCAACGTCAGCATCTAACACCCCCACTGACTAGTACAGTGAAGTCATCATTGTTCACACATGCACATTCCAGGGCACTCTCCTCGGCTGCCAGGTTACACTGATGTTGTGCAAACCCTTTTTGTCATATTAACAATGGCCGAACCTTTTCATATATTCACAAATTACCAGAAAAACTGCTGACTTTTTATAACTAAAATAACAACATATTACTGTGTTTATACTATAAAGAGAAGTAAAGTATATGAAAACAAGGGCAAAAGGCAGGTATATGAAATCATTGCTATAAGGTTTTTACATTGTTTTTAAAATAAGATGAACATATTTGAAGGTAGATTTTGATCATTTAAAGATACATGATTTAATTTTTAAAGAACAAATGCTTTAAAAGTAACACAAAACCCCAGCAATTCCACTGCTGTAATTATACCCAAAGAGACCTAAAACACCAATCCAGAAGAACCTATGCACCCCAATGTTCATAGCAGCACAATTTACAACAGCCAAGAGCTGGAAACAACCTAAGTGCCCATCAGCAAATGAGTGGATCAAAAAACTATGGTACACCTACACAATGGAATACTACACAGCAGAGAGAAAGAAGGAGCTCCTACCCTTTGCAACAGCATGGATGGAACTGGAAAGCATTATGCTAAACAAAATAAGCTAGGTTGTGAGGGAAAAATACCATATGATCTCACCTTTAACTGGAACATAATCAACAAAAGAAAAAACCAGAGTCATTGAAATTAAGAACAATCTAACAGTAGCCAGGGAGGAGGGAGGAGGGGGCAGTGGGCAGAAAGTTTGTCAGGAACTAGTATAAAGGACACATGGACAAAACCAAGGGGGAGGGTGGAAGCAAGGGAGGGAGGTGGGTTTGGAGGGGGGAGGGGTGAGGGAGGGGTGGGGAGAAAATACAACTGTAATTAAATGACAATAAAATAACTTAAATAAAAAGATAAAAAGAAAGTAACCTTATATAAAAGGGAAAAAAAGTAACCCAAAAAGTATAGCTATAACATCAATAGAGAAGACAAAACAGAATACCACAGACTACTTGAATCATCTGAAAGAATACAGAAAATAAAGGAGCAAAGAACCGATGGAAAAAAAATGTAAAAATTTACATTTAAACCCAACATAGACTTAATTATATTAAATGCAAATAGATAAAAAATACTAATGGTATGGCAGACATTGTCAGACTGGATTTAAAAAAGTAAAATTTACCTGTATATTACTTAAAAGCATTATTTATGACAGCCAAGATCTGGAAAAAGCCCAAGTGCCCATCAGTAGATGAGTAGATAAAAAAGCTGTGGTACATTTACACAATGGAATACTATGGGACTAAAAAAAAGAAGGCACTCTTACCTTTGCAACAGCGTAGATGGACCTGGAGATTGTTATGCTAAGGGAAATAGGCCTGTCAGAGAAAGACAAATACAGTACACTCTCACTCACATGTGGAATCTAATGAACAAAATAAACTGATGAACAAAATAAAACCTGAGACATGGATACATGGAACAGACCGACAGATCTCAGAAGGGAAGGGGGTGGAGGCTACTGGAATAGATTAGCCAAAGAACATATATTCCTATGTGCATAACCTGTGGACATAGAGAACAGTGTGGTGAAGGCTAGGGTTGGGGGCAAGGGCTGGGTGGAGGGCGCCAAAGTGGCCGGGGGGAAATGGGGGATGTTTGTAATAGTGTCAATGTAAAAAAATAATAATAAATAAATGTATTTTAAGTATAAATCATAGAGAGATTAAAAGGAAAAATGTTGAAAACAGTGTTCTATGTAACCCCTAAGCTTAAGAACGCGGTGTCCTATATTAAAGTCAGACAAAGTGGACTTCAAGACAAACATATTACCAGAGATAAAGAGAGCATTTTCTAATTATAAAAGGGTCAATTCATCAGGAAGCCCAAACAATCTTAAAAGTGTATATACACTTGGAAACATTTCTTGTAGTATTCGTCTTCTGGAGACAAAATTTCTGTTTTTTGTCTATCTGAAAATGTTTGTATATTGCCTCTGTTTTATAGAATATAAAACATTAAGTAGAGAATTTTTTTCTTTTTAGCAGTATAAAGAAGTTGTTCCAGTTTTCTGGCCTCATTCTTATTGTTGTCTTCTATAGATAATGTTTTTCTGCTCTGGCTATTTTTATAAATTTTTTCTTTATTTTTGTGTCTTAGCAATTTGTGACATGTCTAGGTTTGGTCTTCTATTTATTCTACTAAGTTTCACTGAGCTTCTTGGATCTGTGGGTCAGTTTTGGAAAGTATTTGTCTATTGTGTGTTCAGAAAGAAAGAGAGAAAGAAAGAAAGAAAGACCATATTTTTTTCTATTATCTTCCCAGAACTCCAGTTACATTGTTTTCTAGACTATTTGACATTATCCTACAGTTCTATTTTCTTTTTCTCCTTAGTTTACTCTTTTTTCTTTTTTTGTTTTTTGGGTAATTTCTATTGATTTGTCTTCAAGTTCATTGATCTGCTCCTATATGGTATCTAGTTTGGTGTTAAGTCTATTACGTAAATTCTTCCCTTTTACATTATATTTTTCATTTCTCTTATTTTCATTTGGGTCTTTTCTTACAGTTTTCTTCTCTCTCCTTGAGTCACTAATATGTTAATGCATATTTTTTGGATTATATTCTGTAAAATATTTAAATATATATTATTGTTACTTTATTTATTTTACCTGGGCCATCTCTGGGTCTGATTCAATTGACTATTTCCTCTTTTGACCATGGATAAGGTTTTCTTGATTTTTTGAACCTTTCATATATCTCAATATATGGGGACATTTTATGTAGAATACCAGTAGAGACTAAGTAAATAATGGTCATGTCCAGAAAGGAGAATCATCTTTTTGTCTGAGGGCATGTGTGGGAGCATTGAGCCAATCTATAGCTTAGCTGAATATGGGCTTGATTCCAACTTAAATTAGATTTGTTTTGCCACTGGCTTAAAACAATTTGAGAAGAAAAAAATCAAGATTCCCTTTACTTGGGTTTGAGATCTGAGCACTGATGAGATTCTAGGAAATTCTTTATGCTTTATCATTAATCTGACTGCCAACTTCTCTCCCCCTCATACACACATGCTGGAGAATATTCTCTTTGCTCTTCAACTTTTCCCTCTGCTTTCTACATCTTGAGAGTTTGCTCTGTCTCCAGATGTCCTGCCCACATGTTTTGGAGAATGGCTGCCGTACACTTGGTGGGAGCCAAGAAATTACTGGGTAATTTCTCTCGTATCTCCTGCTCCACCTCCAGCTCAGCCTTGTACTTGAAGAAGGCCCTGGGCACCTCAGGGGAATCTGCCCAAGAGCTTGCCCTACCTCCAGCCCTCAGCATACTGCCTCTGGCCTAGATGATAACATACATGAGAGTGGGTTGGTGGGTAGGTGCAGATTCACAGTTCGGCTGAGACTCCTCACGTCTTAATCTGTCCTGGTAACCCACACACTGCTATCAGTTTGTCAAAGTTTGGCAGCCTTCTCCTTACCCCCGTGCAAAGCAGATTCCTCTTTCTCTACACCTTCACCAGTAATGAAGATGTCATTGGTCTCTTCTTGCCAAAAGAAATCATAAATTTTTGAAATTTAGCTTATTTTTACTTCTTTGCAATTGTGAGTTTGTCAGTTATTTGGCTTGTTCTTATTGTTAAGGTGGAAGCAATGGTCTCTTGTAATTGTTTTGCATTCTAAGTGGAGGTGGAGCTCAGATCTTTCTGCTTTTACTAACTTTTTATGTCCAGCATCTAGACCCCTATCCCTGTGGCTGGGATAGAGATAGGTTTGAGTGATTCCAACTCAAGACCCCTACCCTTTCTGTGCCGAAGATTTTCCATCAGATGAAGCTCATAATTTCTCACTGATTCTCTCAGGAGGAGATGTCCCCCAAGCAGCTCTTCACACCCCATTAAGTGGGTTTCTGTTAGACCCACCCCATCGATATCACAGAGACACCTGCATCTCCCTATTCACAACATATCACATCCCAGCAGTGCCACACGATTGTGTCACATTAAAATGACAATACCCCAAAGAGGGCCACACGTTAAGAACATTTTTGTTTAGGTGACATCAAGGACTACAGAAATGGTAGAGGACCTGGATTGGTGTAGCTCAGTGGTTTTGGCATCAAACCACAAACTGAAAAGTCATCAGTTCGGTTCTTTGTCAGAGCACATGCCTGGGTTGCAGGGCCACGTTCCCAGATGGGAGCATGTGAAAGGCAACTGATCTATGTTTCTCTCACACAGTGATGTTTCCTTCCCTCTCTTTCTCCTTTCCTTCCCCTCTCTCTAAAGATAGATAAATAAAATCTTTTAAAAAGTATTAAAAAAAGAAAGGGTAGAGGTCTCAGTGAAGGGGAGGGGGTAAGAAACTCCTATTTATTAACATTCACAGTATCTTCTTTGAGTCACCTCTTTTCACAGTTAATGCTTGTGGTAGCTCCTTGAGATGCACCTTCTCACTTTACACGTAAGGAAGCTAAGAATCAGAGAGGTTGTATAACTTGCCGAAGCAGCAGAGCTGGAATTTGAACTCATAGCTGACCCACTCCAAAACCAAGGATTTTATTTTTTTCTGATCAACTCAGTGGAAGGTACAGCAGAAGATGGGAGTGGGGAGACCACTGCTTCCCAGTGCGGCCTGGAGCTGACCCTGTAGATATGACAGCAATTGGGTTGGCACCAGCAGTGGAGACTCTAGTTTCTGAGACCAGAGCTCTCCTCGGCGGGACCCTACCATACTCAAACCATGTATTTGCTGAGTGACTTAGAGCAGTTCACTGAATTAAAAAAAATAAACATCAGTATTTGTCTGAAAAATATCTGAGGTGCCCAAATCCTTTGAAAACATTTCTGTGGGAGACAGAGAGCAGCTTCTTCGTGAGCCCTCTTTTCAGCATGCATCTCTCCAATGAACTGGATTTGAGGAAAAAACAACAGCCCCCGTGTCCACCGCAGCTCCCCGCCCATCCCAGTCCCCGCAAGCCTTCTCTCCGTGCTGGAGTCCACCGCGCACTCGGCCTCCTCTCCCTGGTGCAGCAGCTAGCGCAGGAAAAGCCAAAGTGTAATTAGTTAATAGCAGAGCTCCTCTGTTAATGGAAAGGGCACTTCAAACTTACTTACGCAAACCGATACTGGGGGGGTTTGTCAGAAACCATCAATAGGATGCGGCAGAGAGGACTCATAGGTCACTTGTTAAGTGGGGACAAAGCTTGTCTTGTTTAAGCTTTGAGATCCAGAGTGGGCTCTCTGGACCCCTAGGCAGCTCGGAAGAAAAAGTACCAAGAGAAGAAGCTGGGAACCCCTCTTCAGAGAATCTTCTCCCTAATAACAGTGTCTGTGAGGACTATGCTACATATTCAACTCGCATTACCTCAGATTTTCCTCTCTACAACCTGAGAAGTAGATATTATTACTGTCCTTATTTTATAGTTGAGAAATTTAAGACTTAGGTGGGTATGAAACTTGATTAAGGTCAAGCAAGTAATAGGTGATGGGCCTGGGATTTGAACCTAAGACTGCCTGAATTCTAGGTCTAGGTGGTTCACCACATTGCATGATGCTTTCCCACTCAAGGGTGGGGCCACTCCAAAACCTGAGTTGCTACTAGAGATGACATCTGGATCTTCTTAAGACTGGAATTGATCACCATGTCTCTCTTCTCCCTGGGTTCACAGCCACAGTATATTTCCCAGACTGCTTTGCAGTTGGGTTAGTTATACGACTGAATGCTAGTCAATGTACTGTGAGCAGAAGTAACACCCGCTACCCTTCACACACGCACATACACATAAATGTGATCTCCATGTTCTTTTCCACATTAGGCTTACTGAAGCGGAAGTGGTTCCCAAGGCAATTTGTGAACCATGTGTCAAAGATGGTAAGTCCACAAGTCAGAAAGTGACTCACCACTTGGAGGAGAACATTGCCACTAAAAACACCTGTATCAGCTTCCTGTACTGTGTTAATCCACTTGAAAGTTTGTCAACGGTGAACCACCTAGACCTAGAATTCAGGTTTATGTTATCTTAAGCAATATGAGTATTGTCACCTGGAAGGTGACTGAGGCAGTAAGGGAATTGGCTCTAATACTCTGTGATTGACTTGGCCAGAGTGGCAGGGGTGAGCAGGTTTGGTTTTTGTTATTGCATAAATTCAGGTTTGGGTGGCAGCTTCACTACAGATTAACTGGGACATCTTGAATGATTTGTTTAATTTTTCTTAGTATCACTTTTTTCCTGAAAATGAGAGTGATATTTATATCATTTTATGTGAATTTAACTCATTCAACAGATTTTATTGAGCACTGACCACGTGAATGCTGATGATTGCTTTAGATGCTGGGAACAGAGACAGCATCTCTGCCCTTATAGTACATTTTGTGATGGGGGGTGTGATGGGCCAGAGGACTGGACAGTGAATTAATAAATAAGTATATCGTACAGTGATTAGTCACATGGAGAACTAGTAAAGCAGTAAGGGAGAATGAAAATACCAGGAGTAAAGGGTTAGTGGCAGGTGGTCAGGTGGTCAGGGAAAGTGTCTTTAAGAATATTTGAATATAGGCCTGAAGATGATTAAAATAAGAGAATGAGCCACACAGGTATTTGTGCAAAGAGCACTTTAGGCAGAGGGACTGGAAAATGTGAAGGCCTGAGGCGGGAGCGTTTGTGGTATAATTGGAAGAGCAGCCAGGTGGTTTGTGTGTCTGAAGCAATGAGGGTGAGGGATAAGTGTAACAATGTTGGAAAGTACACAGTACCGTTCAATGAATGTTAGAGTACTTCCTTCCTATACGATGGCTTTGTCGTCACCCTTGGAAGTCCTCACTGCCAAAAACAAACAAACAGACAACTAAAAAAAAATCGAGGTGAATCAAACAGGAATTTCCTTTATTGACTTGGAATTTCACCAAGGCTTTGATTCCTGTTTCATCAAAGTACTTCTGGCAAAGGACCACCTTCTAAGCTATTTTTAGTTATTATCCCTTAAAGGAGTTGATTGCAAGTTTGACTAAGGAGAGTAGGAGAGAAGGGTTTGGGAGAAGATGTAACTAGGTTTCTGGAAAGTGGGGAGCCAGGGCCAGGGAAGGGAGAGCAAAGGGAGATCATGGAAGCTTAACCCTGGCTGAGGTCACTTTCTGAAGCTCTTGTGTGCTGCAGCAGTAGGTGGGTGTCAAAGGAACTTTTATGTACAGGAGTCATTGACTCAAAGAAAGGATTGCTCATAACTTATGAAATTGCGTTGCATTGAAAGAATGAGTTCCCTCTTCCCCAGGAAGAGATGAACACCCCCCCCCCCCCCACACACACACCCTGTCACTAAAGAGCAGCAGAGGAGAGAGCCCCTGGTACATAAAGTGTCAAAGGTCTCTGTGGCCCTAGGCTCCTAACCCCTCTGCTTGCATAATGCCCATTGTCAGCATTTTTTGCTGCAAGCAACAGAAACTACTCTGACTATTTCAAGATGAAATGGAATTATTTAATGACATTGGGTTCCCTTCAGAATCATTGGTGCTAAGGGAGAAGAAGTTTCAAGGTTGAGCTTCCAGGAAAAATGTTCCAACCACCTTGTAGAAGTCGTCTGAAGATGAAACCACCATTGCAGCTGCTGAACTCAAGGCCAGGAACACATCCTCTCTCCCACATGCACTGCTGCATCTAGCATGAGGCCCCCTTCTACGTCTGGAGCTGGACCCGGTCCCCCAAGGCCTGATGCCTTTGCTGCTGCTGGGGCCAACCAAAGGGATTCCTTTGACAGAGCCTGGTTCCTCATGTTGTCATTTCCTCATTTCCAGGACAAAATTGTAGGTGGAGGTGTATAATGACAGAGCTAGGTCACAGCTCTGCTTCTTAGTTGCAAAAGAAGTTAGGAATTTGAGCTGTGACTACAATGAGAAGGCAGGACAGATAGGATGGGAGTTTCCCCCGATAGAGAAAGGATTGGTAAAGATAGTACCAGTGTTGCCTGTAGGCAGTGTTTACAGAAGCCACTTTTTGAAATCTTAGAACAAAAGGCCTGGATTACTTTCTTGGCCTCTGGAAGGAGCAATGCCCTGGCACCCAGGACCAGAAGGTCCAGTGAGGTGTGGCAGAGGGGCATGCTGGGTACGGGGTCCTTGCAGGCATGCAAACAACCACACGGAATGGGAGGAGCCCAGGCAAGCTTATGTGGGCTTAGTCTTTCTGATAGTACCTCACCCTGCAAAGAGAACAAATGCCTTCATGGGAAATGACAGGGAAAAAAAAAAATCGTCTGAGTTTGGTTTGTGTGGGGACTTAATTACTGAGTTATACCGATGCCTGCATAAACTCACAGCTCAGAAGTGATTTTTTTTTTTAGAAAGTTCTGGTAAACAGAAGCCCATAAATGCTTAGAAGAACCCAGGGATGTTTTCCATTTGTCCTGAGCTGGACACCAAACAGATGTGTTCATCATTCCCTGCTCACTTAGAAGGTCGCTTCCCGTCCTGGGTTAATAAACTTCAGCTTTGAAGGAGATGACATTCATTTCCATTTTTCTAATCTGATCAGATAGCATTTTGAATAAATTTTGAATAAATTGGAACCCCTATCCTACACTCGACACACGAGTCAGCACTCCGAGATGACTCAGTATGCACTACCCACACAACTCAGACGCGGATGACTTTGATGTTCCACAAAGCACTTTCCCACGAACGGTGACATTCTCTTGGCAGGGTGGGGCATGGTCAGGAAGAACTTCATCTCCTGCTCCAAAACAAACTTCCGGCCTCTGCTGGACCCTGTTGTCTTTCACCTCCCTGTTCACACCACCATATCTGTCTTCTGCTGGTCTCCCTGCCCAACTTGCCATCCTTCAAAGTAGGCCATGAGCCCCCTCCTTCAGGAAGCCTTCCTGTCCTGGCTGCATCTTTCCAGCAGCTCCAGTCTGACTATTTGATGAGATGGGATGCAGAATGGAGGTGCTTGGGAAATCCCAGAGGCCAGTTTCAGTTTGATCTCTGGGCTGCAGGACCCCTACAAAGCCCAATTCCTGAAGACATAACACTGAGTAGTTTGGTCCCTGAGCCAGTCTTGGTTTTAATTTCCCTGCTAAGTTTCTGTTCTCCAGCAACATATGACCCCGTTTTCTCCTTCAGTAACCTCAGTGGTAGCTCTCACCATGTTAAACAACGGGCTGATTTGGCGTGGAAAAATGCAGTCAATTGTTTCCTTCAAACCTGAATGTTTTAGGCCCTGGGAACATTTTAAGTAACTTTAATGAGAAGAACTTCTGGTGAAGCCGAGTTAAGGTTTTAAAGGCTCTAACTGCTCCCCGGAGAAGCTGTCAGGGTTAAGTAACCTCGTTCAGGTGTATGCATTCAGGACGAGCAAAAGAAGGCAGAAGTGGGGAGCAGAGGCTGCAGGAGGGATGTCCCTGAGTCTGATGGATGAAACTTCATGGACCCGAAAGATTTCCAGAGCTGTGCCTGGCGCTGTCCCCAGCAAATACCTGCTGGCTGACCGCTATACCCTCAAATGGTCAAACAAATGACTTACTTTTTCCTGGGCTTTGTTGCCTTCTAATTTGGAAGCCAAATGAACAGTTCTGTCTTCTCCTCTTTCATTTAAATACAAAACCAAACCAAACAAAAACTAAACCCCAAAGTCTCTTTTCCTTTCTAACCGCCCCCCCCTCCGAAACTTTTTATCTGTGCATCATTCATTTGTTTATTTATGACATCAGTATTTATAAAGCGCCTCCTGGGTGTCAGGCACTGCCCTAGCCACTGGGGATGCACCCAATGATTCATTGTAAATTTAATGGCAGTAAAATGAATTTATGCACCAAAGAGGACAGAGAGGCACACCACATCTGCTGGCAGGAGGCGACTCCTAAGGTGAAATCCCACAAAAATGCTAGTGTTCGGACGAGCCAACCTCCTCCCAAGTTAGGGCTGTGCACAGTGTCGTGGGGGAGTTCTGTCACATAATAATAATATTCCCCCTGTACCCTTTAAGGCATGTGGAAAGCGAGGCGCTTTGGAACTGGGGCTCAAGTTGACTTCTTTTTTCAATTGAAACAGAAAGCCCTTTGTGTGGGCCTTCCCTCCTCCAGCCGGATCGCGGTGGTCTGCTCACTTTGACAACAGCCCTGCAGCCACTTTAGGTAGAAATACTGCCTGCCTTGCAGTAGCCGCGCTGTCTGCGACCATCACACGGGCCTGAATGGGTTTGGGAGCTGTACCCTTGGAATTAAATAAGAGAAACAGAGGCGAGAGCAGGGCATGACGGAACCCAGACGATTCAGTGTTCTCTTGATGTGAGTGAGACCTAAATTGGGAAGTATTTGGCTGATGGTGAGGGCAGATAAACGTTACAGATTTGATGTAATCCCAGACCTCAGGCTTGAAACTGAGCTTGACCCTTCCCATTGAGCACTTTCATGCAATACTACTGGACATGTAGTAACAAGAAAGGAAACAGAGGAAGGATATCAGTTCAGCCATATGTCAACTCTGGGAGAGAAGATGACAGGGAGAGCAAGGCATGAGATGTCCGTTGAGTCAGGAGTTGAAAGAACAAAAAAAAAAAATTCTATGAAGTTAGAGCTAGTGTGTCCTTGGGGAAACAAAGGAGCTTATGTGAGAGGGATGATCTTTCATTATAGGATGTGGGACATGTGTGTATTGCACAGGGGCCTGGGATGTCATCTGGCTGTTTAGAAGTTCAACAAAACCATATGGCCTGAAATTCAATGGACAATAATTACCAATTGTGCTCATTTGTTTTCAGAAGCCCATGTATAAAGGAAGGTGGAACAATTGTCACTAGACACATTACAGAAGGGAAACTGAGCACAGGCTGCTTGCTCGACTTATCTAGGGTTGTACAACTGGCGGCTGAATTTTGCATCAAGGGCAGTATTTGCATCCTGTCCTCCTGTAAGAATGCTGCCCTGAATTTATTAAAGATATTTGCACGTATCATCTCATTGGCCCAGCCCAGCTGTCCTGTAGGAGGTAGAATAGATAGTAAAACTGAAGACCAGAGGAAGATTGAGAAGGCACTGGAATTCCCGTTTCTCGAGTACTTGCTATGTGCTTTCTGTATGCATGCTGTCTCAGAAAATCCAGTCTTTTGAAAGTAGGTATCATTTATCTGTTTTAAAGGGGGGAAGGCTGCAGCATAGGCAAGTAGGAGACGTGTCCAAAGCCACCCAACCAGGAAATGGTAGACTTGAGATCCAGACCAGGTGTCTGGGCCCAGAGCCTGGGCCATTTCTTCTGTCACAGCTGATGACTCCCAGCCCTCAGCCCCTGCCTGCAGATGCCCTGTAGCCCATCAAGGTAGAGGTTGTGTTAGAGCTCCATTTCTCCACTCCTGACGTTTCCGTCAAGCTGGTGACGCAGGAGCGTGGAAGCAGGGGTCTGAGTTTGGATCTGGGCTCCCCTGCATACTACGGGAGCACCTGCTCTAATTACTGAGTGTCTCTCAGGGCCAGTTGCTCCTTCTGTAAAATAAACAGGGAGGAGCAGTACGCAGGTGTGAGGAGCACTCAGCCTGTGGTGGCAGGGTTCTGGCGGGACAGCGCAGGCGCCTGTCTCTTGGCCTGACCTGTCCCTGTTCCTCTATTTTGTCCCCTCCTCATTTCCACAGGCGGGCACACATTTTTGAAATCTTCCTGTGCCCCCTTTCTCTTCTCTTTTTTCCTCTCCTGAGTTCTTGCCATGGGTGTGGAGTAACCTCTCTTTTTTTTCCCCACGCCTCTATGCCACAGCCAGTGCGTAAGGGGGCAGAATGGAGCCGTCAACCGGCTTCTCCCCATCCCTCCTCAGCTTCTGTATCAGTCAGGGATCTTTGGAGCAACGGCAGGGGAAACTGAGGCCATTGTGGGCACTGGCAAGTCTGAAACCTGTAGGGCCGGCTGGCCAGCTGGAAACTGAGGCAGGAGCTGATGCTGCTGGTGGCAGGACTTCTTCAGTTTTGGTTTTGAGGCCTTGCAACCGACTGGATGAGGCCCACTCGCATTATCCTTCCCTTAAAGTCAACTGATTGTAGATATTACCCACATCCACAGAATGCCACCACAATACCTAGATAAGGTCTGGTGGAATAATTGGCTAGTATAGAAGAGCCCAGTCTACAGTGAGTAACCATCCCAGCTTCCTCAGCTGCCCTTGGAAGCTTCTCAGTCAGGGTTTTTCTTCTTCCTTCATTTGATGTGCCTGCTTTTTAAATATTGGGGCTCTCCAGGGTCCCATGGTTGGTACCTTGCTGAGCCTAGGTTCTCCTCTGGGACAGTCTCATCTCCATGTAACAGCCGAGTCCCTGCTTGCACCCCAGCGATAGCCTCGTTGGCATTTCCGGGGGACTGTTTCTGACTGGCCACTAACACCTTCATCAGGTGCCCCCCTCAGCGTCCACCTAATTCCCTCTTCAACCTGTTCACCCTGCTGAATCCGGCTTTCCCCATTCACCTGCTTGGCCCAACCAGAAATCTGGTCATCATTCTTGACTCTTCCCTCTCCCCTTGTGCATGCATTCCATAGGTGACTAACTCCTGCTGATTTTTACCTACTACATGTCTCATTCATCTAGTCAAGAAAATATTTATTGATTATTGATTCTCTATGTATAGCACCAAGCTAGACTCCAGAGCAAAGTTTCTCAGCCTTGGCAGTATTGACATTTTGGGCCAAATAACTCTTTGTTGTGGGAAATAACCTGTGCATTGGCAGTATTTAGTGACATCGCTGTTCGGGAGGGCCACCGTGACAAAATGCCACAGATGGTCGGGGGTGGGGGGTGGTGCTGACACAACAGAAATTTATTTCCTCACAGTTCTGGCAGGTAGAAGTTCAACGTCAAGGTGCCATCAGGGTTGGTCTCTCCTGAGGCCTCTCCCCGTGGCTCTCAGATAGCCACCTCCTCCCTGTGTCCTCACATGGCCTTTTCTCAGTGTGCGCACATCCTGGTGTTTCTCTTCTTCTTATAAGGTCGTTGGTTATATTGGATTTAGCCCCCATCCTAAAGGCCTCATTTTAACTTAATCACTTCTTGATGACCTTACCTCCAACTACTGTTACATTCTGAGGTACTAGGGTTTGGGACTTCAACATATGAATTTCGGAGGGACGAATTCAGCCCGGAAAACTTGGACCCCACCCACAAGACATGGATGGTGTTCCTCACTCCAAGTTTGGATGACAACCAAAAATGTCTCCAGATATTGCCAAATGGCCTCTGGGGTGAAACTGCCCAGTTCTTAGCATCACTGCTCTATGCAGCAATAGTTTTTTTAACACTGGCTGCATATTAGAATCACTGGGGTAAATTTGAAAAACACCCTCCCACAGAGATTCTGTTTTAACTTGGGAGACGGTGGTTGGGGCCCAGGCAGGAGCATTCTGTAAAAATGTTCCAGACTATTCTAATGTGCACCCAAGGATGAGAACATTCCAGCAGGAGGAGAGTGAACAAGACAGACATTATATAACAAATTTCATGATTAAAAATTAAAACACAGTTAAGGTTATTTTTCACATACTGTTTTATAACATTTTCTTTAGCAATGTCTGCTGGACATTTTCTTGTGTCATTAGATAATCTATAGGTAAATTTTAATGAGTTTGCATGTGGATATTCTGTAAGTCATTTAATCAGGGCCCTGATTAAATGTATTTTAGAGATTTCAAACTCTTCTCTAATGAGGTTAAACTGCAAAGAATATTGTTATATGTATATCTCTATAAGCAGCTTTGATCATTTTCTTAGGGTAAAATCTGAGAGGTGGAAATCCTGGGTGAAAGTGGTGAATATTTGAGTGGTTATTTGATACGTATCACGAAATTGCTCCTCAGAAGTCTATTAATTTACAGCTTTGACAACAGAACGTATAAAAAACCATTACCCTATCTCCTCACCAGCCTTAGATATTTCAATTTTTGAAATGAAATGAAATGTGGTACCTTGTTTTACCTTGAGTTTCTTTGGCTATTAGTGAAGCTAAACATTTTAAATACTTCTGTGTTATCTGTGTTTCGTTTTTTGGATTGCTTGTTCATGTTATTTGCTCATTTTTAACAATATTTAATTTCTCTTATGGATTTATAAGAGCTTATTGTAAGAATCTTAATTCTTTATCTGTTACATGTTGCAAACATTTCTATCAAGTTAACGTTTGCCTTCAGTGTTTGTTAATGTCTTTTATTTCTAGAAGTAACTTACCTGTCATTAAATATATTAGTATTTCCTTCCTTCCTATTATTTTTTTATCCTGACCTGAGGATACTTTTTCATTGCTTTTAGAGAGAGAAGAAGAGAGAGGAACATTGATGTGAGAGAGAAGCACTGATTGGTTGGTTTCCCTATGTGTCTGGCCCGGAATCATTCATGTCTGGAGCAGGGATTGAACCTGCACCGTAGGTATGTGCCCTGACTGGGAATCAAACCCACAACCTTTTGGTTATGGAACAGTGCTCCAACCAATTGAGCCACACCAGCTGGGGCCCTCTTTTCCTAATTTTATTCATGAAAGTTTGGTATACTAACCATGAGATCAGTATTCATCTACATTTTTGTTCTTTTATTATTTTTTGAACACTTGATTTGTAAACTTCATTTGAAATGTTGGCATGCATATGAGGTAAGGACTGAATTTTACATTTTGTTTCAAATAGTTACTCAGTTTTCCTAGAACCACTTCTTGAAAATTTCATCTCTCTCTGCACATTTGAAATGTCACACTTTTCCCAGCCCAGACAAATTCTTACCTGCTTGAGCTTGTTTTAGTGCTTTCTGTTCTGCATTATTTTATTTACTAGGTTTATAATTTGTTTTGGCAGCTAAAGTTCAGCTTCTTTTCATTATTCTCCATTTTTTTCAAAGCATTTTTGAAATTCAAAACCATTTTTTTCAGATTCCTAAAACTCCCATTTTTAATTTGAAGAAAAGTCCATTAACTTGGGAAGAATGTAGAGCTTTGCAATATTAAATCTTACCTTTCAGACAATATGTATGTATGTGTGTGTACACTTCTTCTATTCTCAAGTACTCTTTATGGATCTTTGTAAAGCATGTCATTTTTTTATAAGGGTCCGGCACATTTCTGGTCAAATTTATTCCAAGATCTTTGTATTTTTGTTGCTATTGAAAATGAAATCCTTTATGCATTATATATACTGGGTAGTTATTGTTGCTATTTTCAGAAGACATTATCTTTTATATATATTTATTTGTAATTGTCTAGTTTACTGGGTAATTAGTTTCAGTGGTTTTACTACCTTGAATTTTTGGGGTTGGTGACTATCAGTTATGTAAATAATGTTAATTTGGTCTCCTTTTCAATGTTGGCATTTCTTATTTCTTCTTCTCTTACTGTATTGGCTAACTGTCTCAAAAGAAATAACTACCATGGGAATAATGAGCATAGTTAACCTGCCCTTAATGTATTTTGATCTTTTACTTATACTAATATGAGATGGGCCAAAGTTTTTTCAGACTGTTTATTGTGCTGTTTTAGTCGTTGTCAGATTTTTGTATGGGCATTATGCTAACTTCACAAATTAAACAAGGGAGCTTTCAAAAAATTATATGGTCTGGAACATTTTACATGGCAATAGAATAGTTGATTTCTTGAAAGTTTGAAAGAATTTGCCCATAAAACCATCTGGATCTAATCCCTTGGCAGACTTTTCCAATTTCTTCCACAGCATTTGTTTATTCAAATTTTCTACTTTTTTTGGATACAGTTCTGGTAATCTACATATTCTTAGGAAATTATCTATTTTGTAGAAAATTTTTTTTTGTTGTGGTATGCTACATGAAATTTTTTTATGAGTAAAAGTATTTCATGTCAGTGGATTATGTACTTTTTTACTCCTAGTTGTGGATATTTATATTTTATTCTTTAGATATATTTATAAATGCAACTTTTAAAAATACATAAATTTGTTTTGCTTTAAAAAAATTTTTTTACCTTTTAAAAAATTTGATTTGAAATTTTAGTTCTTTTTATCCTCTTAAAAATTCCTGATGAAAATATTTAAGGACGTATAGTTGCCCCCCGATGATAGATTTGAGAGAGCAGATCTGAGATGGTGATGGATAAGGTGGAAGCTATAGACTTGAGAGTATCTCAGAAGCTTGTGTATGCAATTTTCTCTATAGTTCTGAACTGTACTGTTTTCCTCTCTTTAACCAAAATTATTTATGAGTAAATTTTAAAAATCTCAAAGAGCTGAGTGTATTTTGGGGGGAGGGTTATCACTTTTGTTAATAATTTCTAGGTCTGTTTTATAGTGAACAGAGAGTGTGAACAGAGAATGTGCTTTAAACAATTTCCATTTTTCTTACTTTTTTTAAAAAAAATTGAAGTTTTATTTGTTTATTTTTAGAGAGAAGGGAAAGGAGGAAGAAAGAGAGGGAGAGAAACATCAATGTGTGGTTGCCTCTCACACTCCTCCCACTGGGGACCTGGCCTGCAACACAGGCATGTGCCCTGACTGGAAATCAAACCAGTGACCATTTGGTTCCCAGCCCACGCTCAATTCCCTGGGCTACACCAGCCAGGGCCCATTTTTCTTTATTAAAAATATTTTAAGTATATTTTGTTGATTATGCTATTACAGTTGTCACATTTTTCTTCCTCTTTATCCACCTTCATCCTGTACCCCCTTTCCCTCCAGCATCCCCGACTTTAGCTCATGCCCATGGGTTGTCCATGTAAGTGCTTTGGCTTCTCCATTTCCTATACTATTCTTAAGTTCCCCCTGTACCTACTAATTATGTTTCTTATTCTCTGTACCTTTTCTCCCATTCTTTTCTCTCCCCCTCCCTGCTGATAATCCTCCATGTGATCTCCATTCCTGTGATTCTGTTCCTATTCTAGTTGTTTGCTTAGTTTGTTTTAGTTTTTGTTTTTAGGTTCAGTCATTGATAGTTGTGAGTTTGTTGTCATTTCACTGTTCAGAGTTTTGATTTTCTTTTTCTTAGATAAGTCCCTTTAACATTTCACATAATAAGGGCTTGGTGATGATGAACTCCTTGAATTTGACCTTATCTGAGAAGCACTTTATCTGTCCTTCCATTCTAAATGAAAGCTTTGCTGGATAGAGCAATCTTGGTTGTAGGTCCTTGCCTTTCATGACTTCAAATACTTCTTTCCAGCCCCTTCTTGCCTGTAAGGTCTCTTTTGAGAAATCAGCTGCAGTATGATGGGAACTCCTTTGTAGGTGACTGTCCCCTTATCTTTTGCTGCTTCTAGGATTCTTTCCTTCATTTTAATCTTGGGTAATGCAATTATGATGTGCCTTGGTGTCTTCCTCCCTGGGTCCACCTTCTTCGGGACTCTCTGAGCTTCCTGGACTTCTTGGAAGTCTATTTCCTTAGCCAGATTGGGGAAGTTCTCCTTTATTATTTGTTCAAATAAGTTTTCCACTTGTTGCTCTTCCTCTTCCCCTTCTGCCACCCCTATGAATCAGATATTGGAACCTTTAAAGTTGTCCAGAGGTTCCTAAGCCTGTCCTCATTTTTAAAAATTCTTGTTCTTTATTCTGTTCTGGTTGAATGTTTGTTTCTTCCTTCTGTTCCAAACTGTTGATTTGTGTCCCAGTTTCCTTCCCTTCACCATTGGTTTCATGTATATTTTTCTTTATTTTACTTTGCATAGCCTTTACTTCTTTCTCTATTTTGCATCCATACTCAGTCATTTCTGTGAGCATCTTGATTACCAGTGTTTTAAACTCTGCATCTGATAGATTGGCCATCTCCTATTGCTTAGTTTTTTTTCTGGAGGTTTGATCTGTTTTTTTTTAATTTTTTTTATTTGGGCCACATTTCTTTGTCTGGGTGCCTCTATTACATTGTAAGAAATGGAGCCTTAAGTATTCACCAGGATGGGGCAACCAACTTCACTGTGTTGTGGCACTGTATGTGGGGGAGAGGTCAGAGGGAAAGCAATGCCACTTGCATGATCTTGACTGCTTCCAGTCACATCCCCTGTTACCTAGAAATGAATTGTGTTCTTCTGGTGTGGATTTCTGGGTGGGTGCATCTGTGTACATTCTGGGGCCCCATGGGTCCCTCTAATGGACTCTCCTATGGGACAAGGAGTTTCTCCCACTGCTGCAACCCCTACAGGTTTTTAATAGACAGAGGTTTTGAGGCTTTATTTTCCTGTGCTGGAACCCTGGGTTGCATGTTCTGTCTTACTCTCCAGTTGTTCCTCCCAGTTTATCTGCAGGTGAATGTGGGACCATCTGGTCCACCAGCCACCACCTTGTCAGCCCAATCTGCCAGCTTCCACTTTGATGCACATCCTCTTCACCATGGTTGCTCTGTTTCTGCCCTTTCTGCCAGTCTGGATGAATGTTTCTTCTTTAATTTCTTGGTTGTTGGACTTCCATATAGTTCAGTTTTCCATGAGTTTTGGTTGTTTTTTGTTTTTCATTGGTGGTTGTCCTTCTTTTGGTTGTGCGAAGAAGCAAAGCATATCTACCTACACTTCCATCTTGGCTGAGTCCCATTTTTCCAAATTATTTATAATTTTGTTCAGTAGAAGGGTGTTCCACTTTGATACCCCTAATTCACCACAGATACTTTATTATAGTTATATGTGTACATGTCTATCATTCTATTAATTAATGAGCCCTGGACAACCTTGGTTCTGTATTTTCTTTGTTGAGAGCAGTGCCTGGTGAACACCAGGCATCAATAAATGTTGGCTGAAATGATCTTGAATGACAGATGGGAGCATAATGTATGTTCAATTGGCTAAGGGGGATGAGATTAAAGGTTCCATGTTTAGATGTACCAGCTGATTTTACTGACCCACAGCAAAAGTCCAAGAACAAGGTGGTATTTGTAAAGCAAGGTGAAGTATGGATTCCATATTGGTAAAAACTTAGTGTCATTTATTGACAGAATTAGAGTTAATTCTAACTCTTCTGTGGTGCTACTAGTAAGAGTATACCTAGACCCAAATTATGAGGAGAAGCAGTCTAGATAGTGGAGAACATCTGGTCCTAGAGTTGCACCTAGCCAGAGATCAGACCATGGTTTGCTTGGGCAGGTCACATAGGCCCTCAGGTCTCAATTTGTGTGACTGTCAACAGAGGACCCTGTATAGGATTATTTCTAGTGATTAAAAAGTGGGTCTTTGGCCCTGAATGGTATGCCCACTGGGTTGGGCACTGTCCCACAAACCCAAAGGTTGCCAATTTGATTCCCTGTCAGGGCACATACCTGGGTTATGGGCCGTATCCCTGGTCAGGGACATGTAAGAGACGACTGATCAATGTCTTTCTTGCGCATCAATGTTTTTCTCCATCTCTTTCTCCCTCTCTTCCCTTCTTTCAAAAAGCAACATAGAAAGACAGAAAAAGTAAGTAGTTTGCTTTTTAAAAAAAGATCTTGGTAAGTGAGAAGAAAAAAAATAACTCACAACACCAAAAATAAATTTTATTAAGGATACAAAGAAGAAACATTTTTATAGTTTAGGATTAATTTTTAAATTTACTTATTTCTCTGACATTGAAGACAGAATTTATGTCTCTTTGTGTGTATTATATATATATATATATATTCTGCAGAGTGTGTATGATTAGAAATCCTGATGAACTATGGGAGAAGTTTTGCTTCCTTTTTCTCCCAGACTTCTTCATCTCATCATCTCCTTACCTGTCAGTCAATCAAATATTTATAGAGCAGCCCCCATGTTGAAGGCATTCTGCTCCCCCAGTGAGGAGAAATAAAAAGGGCATGATTCTGTCTCTGACTTTTAGGAGCTTATGGTGTGATTAGGGCGAGAGGAAAAATAAATGTGGAAAGTTAGCAAATAAGATTTCTGGTACATGGAGAATACATTGGCCACAGGCTGAAGGCTCCCCTTTCCCTTGGTGGGGACACACATTTAACAAGCGCAGAGTTATGCTTAAATCAAGACAGGAAATTTCTAGCAGTTATACATGGACTGGTTTCTATAGAATAATTTAACACATGGGTCACACTGAAATGTGGAGGCCTTAGCTGTTAGGCTTGTGAGTCCTAGGAATAGAAGTGACTAATCGATATACTTGGGCTGGGACCCCATTATTCTGAATGGCTGGGGGTTGAAGTTATGTGAGCTTATATAAAGCTAAGGCCTGGACACATACTCTCCTCTTTAAATGTTGGAGCATCAGCAGCAAAAACCTGCTTTCCTGCCTGGGCTTGTGGCTAAGTTGCTGAGAAGCTCCACTCAGGATCTGGGTACTGTGCTGCGTGCTTAAGGCTGGGGTCAGGAACCAGATTACTTTGATATAAGAAGCTTGAACTGAGTATCAAGGCTTCCTTAAGACTGCCCTGTGTTTTCTCGGTATTTATAGGATAAAATTTTCATAAAAGATAATTTCATACACAAAAAAATTTCAAAGCACCCAGGAAGTCAAACATCATGGAAGACAAATAACAAATTCAGCAAATGGATGAACCAATGTCCAAGGAGAAGAGATATTAGAACAATAAAAAAAAACCCTTGAAAATAAATAATTTAAATGTTTTCCAAGATAAGGGGGGGAATAGAAGCAATGGAATATAAACAAAAGGCAATAAAAAAATACAGGTGTTTACAAAAAAATAGAAACATCAGAAATGAACAAATAGCTACTGGAATACAAAATAAAATGGAGTCTATGTGTGTATCAGTTAACAAATCCTGCAAAATATTAGTAGCTTAAAACAATAAGCATTTATTATCTCACAGTTTCTTTGTGTCAGGAACTCAGGACTGGCTTAGCTAGTGGATTTTAGTTTAGAGGCTCTTTCCGGTGTGAAGTGGTCAGCCACAGCTGCCGTCATCTGAAGGCCTGACTGGGGCTGGAGGACGGTGACTCCCTACGACGGCAGGTGGCAGGTGACCTCTGTTCCTCTGCACGTGGGCCTCTCCAAAGTGTATCTTGATGTGTCCTCATGACTTGGCAGCTGGCATCCCCTAGAGAAAGTGATTATAGAACAAGGAAAAAGGAAACCACAGTGCTTTTTGTGACCAAGTCTTGGCAGTTACACACTTGTTACTTTCACTATATTCTGTTCATTAGCTGAGAGTCTTTGAAAGTAGCCCTAACTCAAGGGGAGAGCAGTTAGATGCCACCTCACAGAGGAAGGGCTATCAAAGTATTTGCAGGTGTGTTTTCACCCACACAACAGACCAAAGGGCATGTTGCTCGCAATAACGGATGAGTTAGAAAAGTGGAAGACTGAGTGAAGGAAGTGTCTCAAAAGGAGGCAGGAGAGATAATGGGATGGAGAGTAGGAAAAGAACGTTAAGAGATCTGGAGAGATAAAAAATCTCCAGCACCTAGGGGTCCCAAGAGGAGAAAATAGAAAAGAGGCAGAAGCGGTATTTGAGGATGTAATAGCCGAGAATTTCCCAAGACTAAAGATAGTATTCATATTTCCCAGATTGGAAATATTATTAGGGCTGAGCAGTATAACTGGACTTTAGTCAACTCTACAAAGAAGTCACATTGACAAAAGAGCAGTGGAAAAAGTACTCCAAGAAAATGGAGAGATTGCAGGGTTGCTGGAGTCGTCAGAAAACTCTCCACAGGTGCTGGCAGCAAGTCTGGAATATTCCGCTGGTACAGTGGAGGGAATTGGGGGCTTAGAGGGCAAAAAAGCACCATCTTTATTCTGCAGCCATGATGATTGGTGACCTTGCACCTTTCACTGACCTTCCACTGACCCCTTGAACAACTTCCTCCCCAACTCTGCCACTATCAAAAAACTGACAAAGTTGAGTGAGGCAGCCCTGAGTCCCTGATGCCCAGGATATATCTGAAAACACTGTGCTTCTCCCTGAGGGAGTGGAGTGAGGCTGCTTCCTGCTCCAGGGTCCTGTCTCCAGCTCTTGGCCTGCAAATATCAAAGGCTGCAACAAAATGAAGACATTTTTCTTCTGCGTCAAGGCCCCCACTTGCCACACTCCCATTTATTTTTACCCCCCAAAGCTGTAATTACTAGTCACACTTGGTTCTCCCTGCAGATTCAAGATACAGGAACAAGTGTTAATTTGAACATTTGCAACTAACAAATGCCTTCCCATTGGCCCACAAATGACCTGAAAGTTTTGAGAGATGCTGGGCTCCCTTAGGAGGCATGGGGTGAGGGGTGAGGAGTAGGAGGTGGGAGCCGGTGCAGTCCAGCTCCAGTTGCGTTGCCCAGGCCACCAGGAGGAGGCTTGGGGAAGTGACAGCCTAAAAGTTATTGTCGCCTCGATGGGAAGTGGCAAGAGACCAGTATCTACCCCCAAACCCAGAGGAGGCAAACATTACTTCTCTTGCATGGGAGCGCATGGGACCTGGCTGGGAAAATCTGTCACTTGAGGAGAGAAAACAATATCAGGAAGGAAAAAAATGTCCCTCTGCCCAGGCAATGTGATCCGACCCCATGAGAAATTTTTCTTGGGGTAAGACCTTTGCCCTGGGTGTCCTGGTGTCCTGCCTCGGGCTGAAGCTGCCTACATGGTCGTGTCTGTGTAGAGGTCACTATTGTCTGAGGTTCCATAAAGCAGGGCCTAAGGGAGCAAGTTTGGGGGAGAAAAGGAAAAATATTGGCACGGAGACTTCAGAGTCATAAAACCACAACCATTGGGTGGCCACACAGCTTTCACAGACAGCAAACAGTGCTCCCACCGATCTTTTCTTCCTCCTGCTGCTGTTTGTCTGGTCTGGATCCCTCCGTCCCCCAGCTCCCTGCAGACTATTTAAAAACTGGATAAAGAGAAGGTATCATTTGCTTTCCCACCCCTCAAGGAAAATAAAAAGCTTCCACTATTACCAACAAGGATGGCGATTTATTCATTCCGATTTCATTTCTAATCTCTCGGAGGACCGAGGAAAAGAAGGCACCTCCTTTGTCTTCCCGGCCTCTTTGTCCCATTGTCACTCATTCTGTCTCCTCCATCCCTGGGTCTCATTCGAGATCTCCCTCCCTGTCTCTCTTTCTCTCTCCGTGTATGTGGGTCTTTCTCTTCAGCTCATTTCTCTGCATAACCAAACTGTGCCCAATAGATCAGTGCGCCGCTCAGCACCCTGGGCCAGCCACCATCTCATACCCCACACAGCGTCGCCCACCGGGTTGTATTTTCAACCTTGTTTCAGCACCCCTGGGCGGTGTGCATGCTGAGTAACTTGGGTTCTTTCAGCTCTTTGGATGATTTTTTATTTTAGTGACCCTGGGCAGACCACAGACGGAGCTCAGCTGCAGACCGAGACCTGACCTCCTTTCACCCGGTGATGTCGAAGGGGCATCTGTGGGAGAGCCGCGTTTTCAGGCCAACAGTTTTGGGAGGGTTGAACGTGCCCGAGTGAGTGTGTGTGTGTCCGTGTACACACACACACACACACACACACACACACACACACACACACGGTGCTGCAAAGGGGCTTATTTATTTGGGGGATGCTATTTGATTCCTACAAAGTAATTTTAAAGTTTTTTTTTCTTTTTGTCAGAGAAGGAGATTGGGGTTGATTCCAGCTACTGAGGAAAAGACCTTTCCAGAGAGCGGTTAGTGCCCATTATGTGTCATAATGCAGGTAGAGTGCGGAAAGAATCAGGGCCCAGCGAGGGGACGGCACCTCCATGTGAGGCCTAGAAAGAGCACGGGGGCAAGGAGGTCTCTGGACAAAAGCTCCAGGATGATTCAGACATAAAGCAGGCTTTTCTGTGACTGAGGACTCTGTGAATCTGAACACCAGGGCAAAGCATAACATGTGGCTTAAGTGGAAGTCTGTGGCTTTCTGGGTATTGCAGTGATTGAGGATGAAGGTCAAGTTTTTCAATAAGTTTAAACAGCACACTAGAAATTTAGGGAGTTATTATTTACACATTGATGGATCTTTTTCAGTGAGTAGGTTGCCAGTGTTGGGCTCCTAGGCATTACCGAGATTTGTGGGCAACCTGGAGAGGAAGGAGAGACCCTCTGGTCTAGAGGTTGGAGACAAGTTTCTTCAGTGGTCTGAATATTGGAGAGCCCTGGAGTTTTGCCTTGGGACCTGGCCCTAGCATGCAGACTTACAGGCAGCCGAGCTGAGCTTCTTGCCTCATATAAATACAATAGTAACATTTAACTCCAGAGATACTTGCATGATCACCTCTTCATTGCCAGCGGGAATCCTCAGAAAAACTGCAAAGCAGGTGAGTTTTGCTTCAGTGCCTTCAGCTTCATACCGTCCTCTGCCTCCTTGCCCAGCCCCTCGTTTCCTCATTTCCTCTCAGCTGGGGGCCCTGCGCTCCTTCCCTCCTCCCACTAAAAATTCTGTGGAAAACACTGATCTCAGTCACATCCTAGTTAGCTGGCTGCAGCCCCCATTCTCTTACAAAAGGCTTCGTCCTTCGTGGAAGGGTAGAATGTGCATTCCACAGGGACAGATAATTGTGTCAGTTTCATTCACTGTCATATCCCCAGGACCTACCACAATGCCTGGCCCATAGTAGATAATCAATACTTTTTACTGAATGAATGAATCAACTCTGTGAATCCAAATTTTGGGCAACACATAAGACTGCTTTCTCTGTGTGTGTGTTTGGCGGGGGTGGGGGGGTGGGGGGGTGGGGGGGTGGGTAGGTGAGGGGATAGAGAGTCTCAGAGACTGCTTTTGCTGACTCTGGAGTTGTGCATACAGGCTTCCACCTCCTCAGCCCCCTGCATAAGGTCAGTCCTGCAATAACTGTGTAAAGATGTTTTTTTTTTTTTTTCGTCAGGCTCTCTGGGATCCTAAAATCCTCTGCTTTGGTTCCTGGCAAACTTTCCATGCTCTCAGGACAGAGATGGTTTCCCTTCCCATTCTCCCAGGCCCCCCAGCTTCATTATTGTGACCTCTCCTTGCATCGTGGTCAGCGCCTAACATTCATTGGCCCCTGGGGGATAGCAGAGCTGCATATGCAGTGCCCACCTCTGTCCTCATGGAGTCGGAATGGAACAGCGTCTTCCCTTTCGCAAACCTCCAGTGCCTGCATCTCCCTTGCCTGCCTCTCCCTGCACCTCCTTTGATCTGCTTCTGGAGACAGGGTTCAGGCCTGATGACTTGGCCCTAGAGTCATGCCTGCAAAGGACAATTGCCCGGAGCTGTCCCTCTCTGAGGACTGTGCCTCGTTAAGGTGAGAGATGGAAACTTGACAATGGAATGAAAATATCTCAGGCTGTTTGGAGAGCTATTTTTAATGCGTGCAAGGGATGTGGCATTCCTTGTTTAGACCATCTTCAATTTGCCGGGGAGCTCTGTGAATGGAAAATGTGAGCCAAAGGCCCAAGGTGGAAGGGGAATATAAACGCAGGGGCCCTTGCAATCTGGAAATGTACCCGCTGTTCCAAGATGCCGGGGGTTTGAGTTCTGTGTGTGTTAGAGATGGCTCTTCTTTTATGTCTTGATATTCTCTTTTCCACCTTTCAGCTGGCGTGTAAATACCCATCAGCACCCCGGTCTGCAGGACCACCCCAGCCAGCTGTACCATCCACAGCGTGTTGTATACATAATGCAACACCATTAGCTGTAGTGCTGCCACTCGGCAGAAAGAGCGCTGGGAGGTGCTGGGAAGAAGGCAGGAAGCTGCTGATCGGCTAGCTCTTTTTTATATAATCATAAACTCAAACCCACATCTCTCTGAAAGCAAGAAAAATCACCCAACCACCTTTTGATTACACTTTTACACAAATTAATGTCATTTTCCTTTCCAACAGTATTGACTACAGGATTCAATTTGGTCCGGCAGGTGCTGGGTAACAGGAAGCCTGCTAAGAGCAGCTGTGTTAACAGCATCCCTCTTGAGAGAGGATTCTCTGAGGAGGGGGCGAGGAAATGGGGAGAAGATAAAGAAGAAGATGATGAAGAAGAAGAAGAGGAAGAAAAGGAAGAAAAAGAACTTGCACACACAGACGTATCCCCATGTGCTGCTGCTGTGGCTGCTTGCATGCGTCTAAGATGGCACCTTGGTGCCCTGCCACATTCGGTCTCCTTGGTACCGAAGCGGCGCTCGGCTTCTTGTCACTGAGTGGATGATGATTATCTGCACCAGGGTCTCAAGGGTGCTCAAGCTTTGCTGGCGATTGGAGCTGAGATGCTTCAGCTGAAGGATTTTAAAAGCTGTACAAGGCCAAAGAACCATTACCAGTCACTTGCTGTGTGATGCCTGTTGAAGAGGGGGTGGGTGTGGAAAGGAGGGGTGCTGGGGGGCAGGAGAGGGGCAGGCCTGTGATATCTTTATCTCCTCCACTCTTCTCTCTCCCCACCACCTCCTCCTACCTCTGTACCTCCCCATGCCTTTTTAGCCACAGTACCCTTGCTGAGGCATGACAAGGTTATGTCAGTGTGGTCTGAGAATCTATTGATCACGGCCATCAAAGATCTTTGCAGGAGTTTAGGGATTTGGTGCTTTGCATAACACCCTACTCATCTCGATTAACTCTTCCTATCCTGGCCTGGGCTCCCTCCACCTCTGAGCTGAGCTGTTGGCAAAACTTGCTAATTTCTGTGACAGCTCCTTTCTGAACCACACTCATAAGGCTGTCAAAACCATTGTAATTACTCCTATAACAGAGCTCAGGTGCATGACCCAGGCAGCAAAGAAGTGGAGGGATTGAACTAGACATAAGGGAAAAGAAAAACACATACAGTACTAATTTCCCCCAACACATGTGCACTTACACAGATGCATGTATTCACTTGCCTTGTCTTCCCCTTGAAGGAAAGGCCCAATGAGCGAAAAGGAGCTTGTCGATCTCTTACGCAGGTAATTTTTCTTCTAATCGGTGAAAAAGAAAAGCAATACTAGAAAGCATTGAGTCATGCACTTGCATTCTGTGGCATGTGAAAATTTTCAAACAATATTCAGTGAGTGTGAACTGGTGAGCCAGCACTATGCTAGGTACTGGGGTTGAACAGGAGACAAGAGAGACAAAACTCCCTGTCCTCACGGAGCTGACAGTCTAGACACATTGATACAAACTGCTTGTCTTTGGAGTTTGTGAGCAGCTGAGACCTCCCTGTGACCAGAGGATGATGGCATCAGTATTTCCCCAAGTGTGATTTGCACAAACACACACAAATAGGCACACACCACCATGTAATTATGATAGGTTTAAATAATGCAAGGCCAAGAAGAGACCAGGGACACTTCTCTTTGTGGCCTATAAAAATAGGAAAAACTAAAATGCTCCAAACCCCGGAACCTTGGAGAAAAGTGATTCTAGTTTTTCAGCCCTGAAGGCCCACTGTGTCATGGAAGGCCTTTGCATTAGCCTGACTCTCTCCATTCAAAAGGACAATCTCCAGGGCTTTTAGTGCCTGGAAAAGTCCAAACACATCTTACAGTAAATGAGAGGGGACATTTCCCTGGAAGGTGCTTGGATGGGCAGTGCCTGCAGGTACCTGACCACAGGTGTCCTAGGATAGGATGGGGAGAGTGGGGAAAAATGCAGTAATGGGTATGGTGGTGTGGTCCTGGACAGGAGGCTGAGCCAGGATATGGAGGAAGAGGGCAGGGCTTGTGGGCTGGCATGGTGCAGTGCAAGAGGCAGTGGGAGCCCTTCTGGCATGCAGGGCATCTTTAAATCCCTGGACTGTGCTCAGCCTGAGCAAGCCAGAGTGCCCAGTTGCCCAGGGACCAGGGTACACTCCTGCTGGCCAGAGGACACTCACTGGCTTCTGGCTGCAACCGGCAAGGGAAGAGCCTCTGCTTGTTCCTCTCTCCTTTAGCACTTGGTGTCACTACAGTGAATGTGGTTCTTTTTAGAGACCCTCTTGGAGCCTGGAATTAATTGCCTGGCTGGGAAGAATGCTGGGGTAAAGGCTGGGAGGGAGAGAGAATCTAGAGGAGGGGAGAGAGGGACCATTCTGTCTGGGGGATCTCCAAACTTCTTTTCCATGGCTGCCCTAAAAACCTCATTTGTGCAGACCGATGCAATGCCCCGACATTTTGTGCATTAATGTGCTGTTTTTGAACACTCTGGGGGCTCTAGGATGGAATCCTGTGCTTATGTTCATGGTGGGATGGGAGTTCTCCCCTAACCACTTTGAGGGGCTGTGGTCTTTGTGGCAATTTTCTCAGAGGCAGGGACCCCGCACTGGTAGCACATGGCAACCTCACTGTCTGGTCCGGAGCCCTGACCCCAGACTGTCTGAATGGGAGGTCAGGGTAGCGCTGGGAGACCCCAAGTTTCCAGCTGCAGCTCAGGGGAGCGGAAGGAGGGCTTCTTTTCTCTTTTTTGCTTTTTCAATCTTTATGCTGTCTTCAGTGTTGGGGAGCTGAATTTTGGGTGATTTTCCTCAAAAACATATTGTTTTGGTTACACACTGCCCCCATCACATGATTTTGAATCACACAATGACTATTCATGAAGTCACCCATTTCAAGGCAGTAGGTTAAAGAATGAAGAGTCTAGGTCCGCAGTGAGGTTGTTACCAGCCAAGCCCAAATCAGGGGTGCAAGCAAGGGAAGTTGGCCTCTTTCTCAAAAAAATGTATTTTTGAGGAGACAAGCCATGTGTGCTGTGAATATGTATATGGGTTTCACTCATGTGCCACGTGACTGCATAACTGGGTGAACATGATAAGCAACTTGAACTTGGACTTTGTGATTCCTTGTGTATTTTTGTCATAAACAGATACATGAAAACAGAATAGCCAGACTTCAGCCCCACCTCCAGAAGCCTTCTTCTCATCTTTCTTCTCCTTCCTCCTCCCTCTTCTCCCTCTTCTTTCTCCTCCCTCCTCCTCCTGCTCCTCAGACAGTTTCACTTCTGCCATGTTTTCTCGTTTCTCCTTTAGGTTCTTTCGCCTTTCTGAATACCTTTGTAGCAAGGAGTCAGCTTCCTCCCTACCTCTTCTCACTTCTGCCGGTTTGTGATCTTGCTGTTTTAATGAGAGCGCAGTAATAACTATGGAGAAGTGCTGACGACATGACCAAGGAACTGGCCCTTAACAAGTCAGCTGTGGATGAGGTGCCAATGGGACAGACAAGAGGATTAAAGTATTTATGCCAAAATATTGGGGGCACACGCAGAATTAGTTCTTCCCGTGTTAGATATTTCACTTTTGGCAAGTCCGCATTTAAAAATCTTTTCTCCTTGTTTTGCTTCAAGTATTACAATAAGCCCCGGATTTTTCACAGTTACACTTGTCTATTTCCACAGCTGTTTTAATCAGAAAAAAAAATAATGTACTTTTGATGGTTCAGAAATCTGTCACTGGTGAAAGCTTTGCAAAAGTGGCCTACCGAGCAGAGTAGAATCCTCACCATTATATATTTGGCTGGCTATTTGAAATTCATAGAATTTCCCCCCCAATATTTTTCTTCTGCAATTCTTGCCTAAATTAATCTAATAGCTTGGGATGACCTCTCTGGTAATCTCTTTTGTTATTAACCCAGAGGTTGCTATTGTTAACATTCTTTGGGAACCAAACATGGACTGGCTGTCACTGGAGAAAAGCACAGTGGCTATTTTTGCTCATATTAGAAGTATTTACTCGAATAAAATATACAACGTGGTGGATAGGCAGGCTGGGCAGTCTCCTTGATGGTTTTATGGCCACTGGCTTGGCTACAGTGCTTTGCTGGATTTCCACAAGCGGCGCAGAAAAGAACTTGACTTTGGCTTCTCCATCCGTGGCACATACAGGCTCACAGACGCACACTTAAAGTCTTGGGTGTGGTGAGTGTACAGGGTCTTGGGTCTGAGTCCTGAGCACATGTTACGCACCGCTCAGGAGCGGAACCTGCCCTGGGGAGAGTTCTGTGGCCGCACGTCAACAGCAGCAATGCCCACCGTAATTCAAAAAACAAAACAAAACTAGAAGAACTTGCGACCAGGGAAGGGAAAGATGGGGAAGGGACAAAAGAGATGAACAAAAGTCTCCGTTGCCCTTGTCTGCCTGGCAAAGCAGAGGCTGATTTCCAGGGGAGGGAGAAGCAGTGGATTAATGTGAACTTTAATACTGAAGCAGCGTGTGTTTATTGCTGGTGACCACAAGACATAAATCTTGCAAGTACAATGTACAATACGATGCATCCCCCCAGTTTTTTCCCCCCTCTCCAGTCTCAATTTGTGTGTATGTGTTAAGTGCTGTTGAAAAATAGTGACCTTTAATAAAGGATTGTATCCTGTGACTATTTTCCCAGACACAGAGTGACCTTTCAAACCAGACTGAGGTGAGGGGGTGTGGAGTTTGGACTTTGAACCGGCCAGACCCCGCTGTGCTCCTCTGTTAGCCTGGCCACTTTTTATTGTGTCACCAGGGAGCGTTCTGTATGCAAAGCAGGCCGGGCTGGCAGCCTGAACCTTTGCAAATCAATTTGTCTGTGAAGGCGAGTCCACTGGAGTGAAAGATGGTCTAAGAGGGCACACTGCCCCCTCTCTTTGTGACATCATCGCCTGTGGTACTCTTGTCAGTCATGTCTGCCCAAAGCACTGTTGGAAAGAAGGAGAATGCCAGGGCTGGGGGCGAGGGTGTGGGAGGGGTTAATCCTCATGACCGACTGTGTCCTGAGAGACAAGGGGCATTCTTAATAGGACAGAGCTGGGGGCCAACGATCCGCCTGGCTGGGAGGGTGACAGGGGAGGGCGCCGTTTATACCCGATATTGTCGCCTGGCTGTGGCTGCCAGCCCTATTCTTTCTTCTCCCCTCCCAGTCTCAACATGTTACAGGGGGGCGGGGGGCGGTTCCTGTCTCCCTCAAACCAGGAGAGAGCTAGGGTCCTGTGGAAACGTTAAAGGTGACAGCAGCACTAGAATTTGCCCTGCCCCCACCCCTGCCAATGGAGGTGGCATCCGTGAACTTTATAACCTTTGACTGTAGTTCTTCAAAGACCCTGATCTGAGCTACAATCCCTTCTCACAGAAAACCTTTTCGTAAGGGTTAATATTGTTATTGATCCCCCTCAGTCTTTCCAACACCCAGAACTCTACATTAATCAGTAGTTAAAATGCCAGGAAAGACAGAAAAATTCAATTACTTTGTTTCCTAATTTAAATTTCTTCTAGAAGTCTCTCTAAAGATATGGAAATCCTGCGCTTTTCACAAAACAGTGGTTAGATCAATTTCTGTGTAAGCAATTAATCATCTTTATACTCCACAAAAGATGGGGGACAAGAGTTTGACCTACTATTGCAATGCTGACTGATGTGTCTCTTAGTGAGCAGTCTGGTGGGGGGACCTGAAACTCCTGACCCACATGCAGACTGAAAACAGGACCCTCCAAGAGGAGGACAGTGGTCGTTACCCTGATGGACTCCGGAGCTGGATGGGCTGGACTTCCAGTTCTCAAACTGTGGGAACTTTGGTTTTCGTATCTAAAATGAAAATGATAAAGAATAAATAGTTTTAAGCCTTGCTTTCCACATCTGTACAATGGGAACAATAAGAGCAGCCACCCCATAGAGTTCTGGCGAAAATGAAAAGTTCAGGCCATCTATGCTGCAGAGTGCGGGCACACGGTTAACCTGCAGTCAGTGTTTGCCCTGGTGAGCATGTCAAACGCAATGGTGACTGAGGTAGAACGCTAAACAGGATGTGAGTCTGGTTCCAAACTCTTGTATTTAACCTCATTCTTAGCTTTATGCCTTTAACGCTTCCTCTTTGTTACCTAGAACATTCCCTCCTGCCTGTCCACATTCCTTTCCGAATCTTTCGTTACTTTTCCCTTGATTGCGAGTTCCTAACGACTAGGGTCAATAAAATTGTTCTCCTCAAAATGAGATACATTCAACCAATTCCCCTCCCCACCCTTCACAGAGAAACCCCATTTAAAAATTCCGTGGTGCTGGGGGTGGTTTCTTTCGGACTGCAGCCCATGCAGTCACGTCGTGCTCTTTCCAAACGGGTGGCTGCTCTTGCCTCATAGTGACTTCCCCTTTCAAACCCTGCTCCCCCAAACATCTTCTCCTTATTCATCACCACTGACTCTCTGCGGGTCACCCTGTGACCCCAAGTAGAAAGGACGCAGTTCTCAAATACATATTAGCGCCCTGTGCTTGGGGGCTATAACTGAAAATGGATCGGCAGTCAGGAAAAACTGATGTGTGTGAAGCACAAGCACCATGTATGAAATGTGTACATGACCTTGGTCCTACATGTATGACACATGTGTCTGTTACCTAGAATCTCTTAAGGATAGTAACAGAATGCAGAATGAACAATAGCAACACACTCCAAACAGATAATACAGAAACAACAAAGACGATCATTTTAACCAGAAGTTAGTGGTGTAAAATGAAGACCTTGAAAAAGCAAGCTTAAAAAAATGGTTATATTGAGCCACACTTAGGAACAACTGAGGACTTCAGGACTGGAAGAAGACACACTGTTTATTAGAAAAACAAAGGATGATTGATTCCAGACACGAAAGGATGACAGAAGCAAGACATGCAAGTCCAGGAGGATCCTCTTTGCTAATCTATGGATTCAGTTGTCCAAGGAGCCAAATTATACTTCCTGCATCACAAAACTAAGTGGTATGAAAGCTGAATCCAACACAAACAATATCTGATATGGGCATCTGTCTGGTCCCGAGACTTCAGCCTTTCTTACGGAGAGTTCCACCGCACGCTCTAAGTGAGAGGGGAGTCAAGGCCACTATAGCCAAGACCTGGGCACGGCCAGGCAGAGAATCACGACAAGGGAGAGTAACCTGTTGGGAAAAGAGGAGCAGAAACCGTTCTTAGGGGGTGGCAATACCATTAAAAGTGCTTAGGAATGGTGCTTCCACTGCACCAGAGACGGAGCTGGGAAAAGTGGTGTGGGAAGTTGGAAGTAGTGTGGCCTCCTTGAACTTGTTACAGTCTGCTCTGTTTTTCTTAGAACTTGGAAAACCCTTGTTGGATTTTCTTTTTCCACTGCTTATATATAGAGGGGATTACATTCTCTACGAAGGACTCTTCTGCAGTGAGAGAAAGCTGATTACTATTATCTATCGGAATGATGGGGAAAAATGAGAAGAGGTCAGAGATTTGCAATGAGATGAGAGCAGGGCATTAGTCACCCAGGGCAGGGCAGCCACTGGTGGGATGGAAGTGAAAGTCTGGGGAGTGAAAGTGGTCTGGGAGGCGGTAGCGGACTGTGCTGGCAGAACCACAGACCTTTATTAGGGAAAGGAAACTCGGACACTGTCCTTCCCACTCTGTCCACAAAAGAGAAATAATGGAGCCATTTTCTGCCATTATTCTGGCTGTAACACGTGGTCTGACAGGGGTCAGGTTTTGGGCCCAGCTGGCTCTCTACCTGTCCCCAAGGTGTGAATGTCTTGCTCAGTGTTAAGGTACATGCATGGGGAAAGTGAAACATGGGAACGAGTGGGGCTTCTTATCCTGGTATAGGCAATTTGGCAATTTTAATTATTCAACCAATGAGAAGCCAGTGCCACACTTGGCACCGCTGATAGAAGGCTGGGAGCTTCCTGGTGGTTTCTAGCCACCTGCAGAGGTCGCACAGCACCCATGACTCCCGGAAAAGGTGCTGGGGGCAGTGTACAAGACCACCCCTGGAGGTGCAGCTGGCACGGTGCCTGATGGGCCAGAGGTGCCCCTAAGTGGAAATCGTCTCCTGCTCCCACACTTTACTGTGACAGTCTCTTTAACAACAGTGGGATGCCTTCAGGGCAGGGCCCATACCTCTACAGTAGAACTTCCCAGAGTCTAGGTTTGGACTGGCACAGGTTAATACCATCTCTGGATCTCAATGAACTTTATTTAGGAATTTGCAGTGCTTAGAACTTTTCTGATCTGTGCAAGGGCCATGGAAAGCTGCTAGGGCTGGGTGCTATCTGGATCTTACATCTGTGGAATCCAAGGTCTCAGGATAGTGCCAGTCACCACTGAGACCCAGGGCTGGGACTAGTAACACAGGAGCTTGACTTTGGGGAGCACACCACAGTTTTCAAAGTGCACCCATAAAGTCAGTCTCCAGGTGGAAGGTACAAAATCAGGATAAAGTACAAAACACCTAGTTATGTTTAAATTTCAGATAAACAGCAAATGACCTTTTAATATATGTATGCCCAAGATACTGCACAGGACATACTTAGACTAAACTATTGTTGTCGATATGAAATTCAAATGTAGTTGGGTATCCTTCCCCCACCCCCAAGTCTGGCAATTTTATTTCCAAGTGGAGGACTGGCGTCATGTTTGAAGCACAAAAGCGGATAATATAGATCGTACAGATTTGGTTTGCACTTGAGCTCTGCAAGTTACTTTGGGTCTATTGGTAAGACATCTCTTTTTAAAATCCAAGCAGAGTTTTCTTGTGTGCTCCAGCCCACACTGTGAGGACTTAACGAGATAATTCATGTACAGTCTCAGAACATAGTGACTACTAAAAAAAGTTGTAGTTAGTTATTATCTCTTATTCCAGCCTTGCACAGGCCTGAAAGGAGGCAGCCAGGGATTTCTCTACCCATGGAACTAAAGAGGAAATTGGGGCTCAGAGAGACTCTGGGTTACAAACTTTGACTTTCCGTTCAGCTTTTCCTACTAGCTTGGTGATAATAGTCTTTTGTCTTGCTGTAATTTTGATGTGTAAGAGCAGACTCTGCTGAGGAAGCTTGCAGTGCTGCCTGTCTTCAGAGAGCGGGGAGAGCAGGCTCCTCCCTAAGAGGTGCAGTCAGGAGGCTGATGAGTGTCTTTGCCCATCAGCACCTGTGGCCAGCAGGGAAGGGAGAGACGTTTCTTCCAGGGGTTTAGTCATTAGCCCCTTCATCTGTGGGCCATGACCCAGGCCAGTGGGCTTCCTTCCATCACCCTTCTTGTGCCCATCTGGGGACCAGCAGAGGTTCTGCTCATGAGGAATCCGTGGCTCAATTCTTGCCACCCACTTGCCTTTATCTGCAGAATGGCCTAATCTACCCTTGTTCCTGGCACTAATTTATATAACTCCTGGGAAATTATGTATGAGTAGACACTCTGGGTACAAGTGATAGAAACCTAACTGAAACTAAAGGGACATCTGGTCTCACAGGCAGAGCAGCAGGATGGCTGCCTTAAGGATCGCTGGAGCCAGGGCTTGAACTCTGTCAATACTCTCTAGGTTCTGCCTTCATTTGGTCTAACCACAGATGGTTTCTCTCTTCCAAAAGAGGACAGGCAGCACCTTATAATCAGAGATGGTGGAGGTTCTTCTCTATTAGTTCCAGTTAAAAAAAAATCTTGGGAAAGGACCCTATTGACCTATTTTAGGTCACATGCTCATCACTGACCAATCATTGTGATGGGAGACATGAGATGCTCATCCTTGTGGTTATCCCTGGGCCAGTCATTGTAAACAGAGGGATGAGATACTTAGCCCTCATCAGAAGCATTGGTTGTGTTGGAAGAAGAGAAGATTCAAAGAGTTGGCATGAGGGGGTACTATCATCAGAAGAAGGAAGGATTCATGCTGTGTCTCCTTGTAAATGGAGAATTCAGTGGAAGGAGAGGCTTGATTGGGTGGGACTGGCTGGATCCTCTTCATGAGACAGAGGTGAAAGGTCACCTGGGTCATGGAGATGGGTTATTGACCTCTGTTTGAGTTCCTGTCTGACCACACATCGTTTTGGTTTGGCTTGGGCATTGGGATAGGGCTGGTGGTAGTAACTCCTACAACAACAACAACAACAACAACGACAACAACGACACCCCAGAGGCACGCTTGTGGCTGGTGAGACAACTGATGTTTTTAGCACTTTTAGGGGTAATTATATCCATGGACATTCTACTAGGCATTTACTTGTTGCCTAGGAGAGTGCTAAGCACTTCAAGCATTTCACAGACAACAGAAGACAAGAGCCTAGCCTTTGAAGAATTTATAATCTTCTTAGGTGGACAAAATGTCCACCTGAGAAACAATTAGAAAATTTCTAAGGAAGTGACAGATGGTGTCTGCTGACCAGTTTGAGCTCTGTGACAGGTCAGGGCATGGGGACTGGGGCTTGGGCTGAGAGACAGGGGAAGGCTGCCTAGAGGGAGTTGAGCTGGGTCTTAGAGAACAAAGTGTCGGGTGAATGCAGGAGCCTGAATTCACAAATAATAAAGATTTAAAATTTTTGTTGTGTCTTGGGATAGGTAAATGGAAGCTCAGTTTTATAAAGCATGTAGCTAGGGTGAGTGCTACTTTAGGATGAGGACCCAAGATTCTTGTTCCAAGGAATAGGAAGAATTGTGTTTATTCTTGGGCTAAAACAAAGGGCAAGTCATTTTCTATTGAGATCTCTGCTTTGCTCATGCTCCATGAGGTACTCAGCCTTGGACCATGGAATAGGGAAAAGAATTTATCCTTTTTTAAAAAAATATTTTTTAAAATTTTTATTTATTTACTTTTAGAGAGAGGGAAAGGGAGGGAAAAAGAGAGGAAGAGAAACACCCATGTGTGGTTGCCTCTCATGAGGCCCCCACTGGGGACCTGGCCCACAACCCAGGCATATGCCCTGACTGGGAATCGAATTGGCTACCCTTTGGTTCACAGCCCATGCTCAATCCACTGAGCTACAACAGCCAGGGCTAATTCATACTTTTTATCACAAGCAAGCTAAGACTTGTTTATAAATAAATCAATAGAAAATGTTAAGAGAGAACCTTTTTAGAAAGACCATAGCTGGCAAGCCAGGCAGAAGTTTTCATGAAGATTGTGAAGATATAGGAAGCAGTGGATGTGCAGGAAAGATCTGGGTTCAAATCCCGTGGTTTACAAAGAGGCATGACCTCAGACACTGAGCCTTAGTTCCCTGGCTTATAAAAGAGGAATCAGGATGGTACTTCGTAGGATTGTATTTTTGAAGATGCAATAGATTATCTATGTAAAGTACTCAGGACAGAACTTAACAACTAGTAAAGACTCAATAAACAGTTGTAATTATTATTGGAAGGAAATGTAAACTTGGTGTGGGCAATTGGAGCTGGAACCATTGTGGTTCAGTGCCTATTATGTGCTCCACACTTGCTTACATAGGCATGTTACCTATATGATTAAAGGTAATTGCCCCATAACACACATGAAGAAGGTATTGTGATTTTCATTTTGGAGATGAGGAAACTGAACCTCAAGAAGGTTAAGGAACTCCAGTACAGTTGAAATGGACCTGGGTGCCTGATTCCAGAATCTTGCTCACTTTTCTAGAGAGCAGATCCAAATTAGGGGATTGCCAGGCAATTTCCAGGCCAGGGGCCTGCATCATAGACTGTCCATTCAGACAGCTTAGAAGGGACCGAGAAGGTTAGGGGAGGGGGGCAGTGATGTAAATCCAGTGGAAATAGTTGCTAAAGATATGATCCAGGTAGGCCGGCTCTTCTTGAGTCAAACTTCACAATGAGCCATGTCAGAGAGAGAGTCCCTGAGAATCTGAAGAACTTTCCTAAGCAAGTATGACCTTTCTCTTCCCTTGGGTCAGCACCTCCTGTCTCAGGGAGGCCTGGAGCCCTTGGGAGCCCTTGGGAGCCCTCCTGCTCCCTTGACCCCTCTGCAGCCCCATGGAGGAGGGTTGCTGGCTTCAGTTCCCCATGTGGGGGTGGCAGCTGGCCTCTGCTAGGGTGATGGCTCCCATGTAATGAAAACATCGCAAGATGGACAAGGCATAAAGCGGAGCAGAGCTGTGGTGTGTGGGCAGGTGCAAAGAAAAAAAAGGGTTTGAGCATGCAAAGTTGAATTGCTGAGACATGGGATATCTTAATAGCGTGGGAAAGGGGGATTGTGAGATCAAAGGCTGTGATAACAGAGAGATTATTTCATCATGACTCCAGAGCGACAGTCATACATGCAGAGAACATACCCTACACATGCCCATTTCTTAGATTTTAAAGTAAGAATCACCCAGCCCAATCCCACACAGCCTGGCCCCCTGCCCTGACTCCCCAGCCCACTAGCGTACGCTGCTCTGGTTTTATTTGATGGTGGAAGGCAAGGGCTTCCAGGGCTCATCAGATTTGCTCTTGTGTGACTTTAACTTTATTTTCAGCTCACGTTCGTAGTTTTTCATAGCTGAGTATTTTTCTGCAGTGGAGCATCCTGGTTTTGGCTTGAAGTCCCAGCCTGTGGTCTTCATTTGGTTGTAACCACCGAGATTGAATTTGGAGGCTTTTAAAAAATTATTGCATTTTAAGAAAGGCAAACTCATTTGCCAGCATGATTTCTAGTTCTTAAAACTGTTCAAAGTAGTTTGTTAGAGGTTATTCTTTGCTTTTAGAGATGGAGCTGATTTCAGTTTATAGCCCATTGTCTTCACACCCATCTCAGTGACTAATACTGTAAGATGGATTTCCTTTTTTTCCCCCTTCCCTGAAGTGAGTTTCAAATCCCCAAAGAATTTCTGGAAGGGTGAAAAAAAAGTCTTTAATTGAAAGCAAGAGAAAACAAAACAAAAAGCATAAGAAAGCTGACAAAAATATCATGTTTAATGAAACGAAGTTCTATCTCCACAGATGGCTGTGGAGGCACAAAATGACCTAAAGATAGAAAAATGGGTTTCCTTTCCATGCCTTGTAAAGGGCGGTCTTTCTTTTGAACATTGCATGTGTGACGGCCCAGCACCTCACAGAGCCCCTGATCTAGCGGGTAGGAGTCCAGCCTACGTGTCCATCTGTGTCAGATCATTGTCCTGAGGTGACTCATGAAAGCGCCCTGGGGCCTGCTCTCCTGTGACTGTCTGCAGCCCAGGCAGCGTGGTCTGTGTTGCTTGGTACTCAGTCAGGTGCCTTCAAATCCAAACCCAGCCACTTAACTAGCTGTGGGACTTTGGACAAAGGATTTACCTCCCTGGGCCTCAGTTTCCTCCTTAGCAACCTGGAGGGAGGCATATCTATCTCTGTGGGTTTGGGTGAGGATTATTTCCAGATACGGTGGGGAAAGTTCTTGGTACAGTGTCTGTTTGGCACTTAAGAAAAGTGCTGGTTCTTCCTGTGGCCTGATCTTCTCACCTGTTGTGCAACCAGATCATAATCTCCTGCGGGGCCGGGCTGGGTGTTGCACACCTGAGGAGCTTCTTGGGTGCCGGGTACCAAGGAGGCCCTTACAGTCTGCATGGGCTACAGGTGTAAACAAGAATACTGAAATTACTGAGGCAGATTTCTTAAAAATAACCTGAAAAAAGTACCAGTCTCTCTGAACTTCCCTCTTAAACACACACATTCAGCAAAACATGTACAAAATTTAAAAACTCCACAACTTTGAAATTAACTTTATTTCAACGGGAATTAAGACTTGAAAGTTTCCCTGTTCTGCTGTCAATTCTCCCATGTCTTTGGTAACTTCTTTTCTGTCTTCTGTCTATGGAATTACTCTTCCTGAGGCTGAGAGGACTCGGCTCTGTTTTACTGCTGGGAATGGACTTGACCTTCCTCCATTACAGAAGGGTGCTGTGGATGTATGAATGGCATATGGACCTCTCATTCATGAGATTCCAAGGCAGCAAAGCCACATTTAATTTGGACTCTTCTTTGCTAAAAAACAAGGGGGGGGGACCCCCTGTACCTCTAATCTCCATTTTCTGCCTCCTTTTTCAGACACACCATTTCCTACCCAGCCCAGGGCTACTTCGAACATTTGGCGGGGGTCTCTGACTTCCCCAGAACCCCTAGTCTGCATGCATTTCACCTGGCCTCACTTCTTTTCCTCCTCCTTGCTGTCTGTCTGTGCAAAAACACCCGCTCTTCTGTTTGGTTCTCCAGCCTGGTGTGCCTCTCCTCTCCGCACGCTATCTGCTCATCTCTGGCCCTTTCCAGATGGGGTCTGGACACCTTAATTCACTGAATGGGCTTCGTTGAACCCAAGCAGGTGTTGTCTCTCATTTGCTCTCCTTTCCCCTCTTTCTTTTTCCCTCTTCTTCCTCTTCCCCTTAGTGTATATCAGTTCGTCTCCCTTGCAGCTACATTTCTGGCTGGAATGTGTCATATTTTTAACAATTCAGAAAAACCTTTTATTGTGATGTTCTTTTTAAAAATTCCACATCATACCTAGCAACCCAAATTGGCCTGCAAGATAAATAGCAGCTGCTTTTTCTTTTTCAAATTACAAAGGTTCCCCCTCTAGGAACAATAGCTGGTACACTGACAGTGAACCCATTTATTAAAATGATTTATACTTCACTATCTTGAAATGTGTCTATTGTGTAATCTGAGGCAAACCTGTGTTCCTTTACGGGTTTCTCGTCCCCTCGTTTTGCCCACCCTTGCCATTGCCAGTCTGCTAGGAACTCAGCAGCAAGTGCACTTTACTGCCTTCATCAGGTGAGTCGAGTCTGGAGCTCTTTGATGTGCATCCTTCCCTCGCTCTCTCAGGGCAGGATGGGGGGCAGGATGGGTGGGCAGGGAATAACACTGCTTTTAATCCCTTGGAAAACATGCCCTTCCCTTTGGCTTTGCTTTTGTTCAGAGGCTTTTAAGCTTGTTAAGTCACACCTGGCCCCCAAATAATTGCATCTTCCACATTAAAGTTTACGGCCCCCTTTAATAGGGATGGCATGGAAACTGGGGAATTTAGAGACAGACCGCAGGCTTTCACTGTGCAGTGAGGCTCTCCCAGGTGTGGTATTGCGGGGATGGACCCTTCATCCCGGAGGGGAGGACTCACCCACAGGGCTGTGGGGGTTTCTGAATGTAGAAGCCTACGCACCCCGACAGTAGGAGTGACCCTCTCTGAAGACTGGTTAATGATGCCCCCTCCTTGCTTGGTGATCTTTGCTTTCTACTTTGTCTAAAATCCTTTTTTCACATAGCCTCAAAATGTCTTTTATCTCTGCCAAAGCCAAAGGAGCAACAAGGGTTAAACTAGTTAGCTGAGCCTGTGCTTAAAGTCAGCCTCTCCCCCTTCTTTCTCTCTCTCTCTCTCACACACACGCGGACACATATGCACGCACCCATGCACATTCATATATGTGAGCACACATGTGTTTTCTCACACATGTACACATACACATGCAGACTTACACAGGCATACACATGTGCCTTCTCTCTTTCTCTGTCTCTCAACTTAACTGGTTTAATTTCCATTATGAGAGGTGAATTCCTGGTGAGGAGTTGAGGCACCGCTCTTGGGAACAAAGTTAGCACATGATTGGAATACTGAGTCTGGAAAGATTACATTTATTTTTTTCTGAAGGGCAATAAAGTGACTGACTCTGGGTGCAGGCAGGACACCCCTGGAGGGCCTCATATACGGCAGGCAGGCTGCTTTTGCCCCTTTTTCTGGTCACCCGATCTCTCCATGAGCTGCTTTCAGAACTTCCTGGTGCTCAGGCCAGGCCCCACGAAAGAGAACAGCCATTCGTGTCCAGACACACTGCAGACTTCTGGCAAAATAGCCGGAGCTCACGAAAATTTACACTTTTCCTGGCACCTGGCCGAGAGTATGAGCAGGACTTGGCTTGGATTTGCTTTCAGTTAGAAAAGCCCTTTGGGGTTGGGGTTGAGAGGTGGGGGTGGGGTGGTAGCAAGATCCTCATGAAGGGTCAGAGCTGCTGAAATAAATATCAGCTCGGCTAGGGAGGGCAATTCCTGTAATTATATCTGCCCGATGACTTATAATCAGCATTCTTAGCAGAGTCTGTAACTTTCATGTTTTCTCCTTCTGTGTGCAGCATGGGTGGCACTGAGCGGGGCGGGGGAGGAGAACACCTGATTAAAAAAATGGCAGCGTTGGTGGTGATTGTTCCTGTTACCATGAACATCTTTCTTACTGAGATTACCTTTGAAATTCTGCCAGTGGGGCATTTGCTGGAATTTCTGGCAGTGGGGAAGGAGCCCGAGGACTGTGCACTGTTTCTCCGAGGGAGAAGGCTGTGTATGGAGAGGTCTGAAACAGCAAACAAGGTGAGTGTGTCAACGCAGCTCAGACTGGCCATGTTGGTCCTGCCCTCCGGCAGAGGGTCCACGTGGGATCCCCACCAAAAGCAGCCTGCTCTCTGTCTCCCCTCTTTAAAACACTTGAGAGAAACCAGCCGTCTGCCAGTCCACAGGCTGTGTGTCATTTCCTTCCCTCTCCAAGCCTCACTCTTTCCACAGAGGAGACTTTTCAAATTAACGTTTTCAGTTCATTAAAGACCTTCTTGCAAACATTTCGTTCTGGTAAAGGCAGCGTTTCATCTGGAAACGGTCAGGCTCACGCTGGCACAGAATGGTGTGAGAAAGGGGGAAAAAAGTGAAATTCCTGCTCACCAAGTGGACAGACAGTGCGCAGTAACCCTCAAGTGGATCTTCCTGAGAGGACGAAGAGATTTCCTTGGAAGGGAAAGACAAAACCAATGAATGAAAATTACATGCTCTTGTTTGTTTTGCAAAACTAACACGGGGATAGGGGAGCCAGGCTTTCTTCATCCCCTTTCTTAAAAAAAAAAAAAGGGATTCTCTGGGAAGAAGCAACTCACAACTGTGCCCCTTGTCTTGCTTTGGCTAACATCCATTGCAGCTTCTCCAGTGCTTGCTCCGTGCTTGGGGAGTAATGCATGAAAATCCTCTGCCTCCAGATGAAAATATGGCCTTCCCGTCCCTGTCTGGTTTGAACTAGACCCTATGAGAGTCTGATGTAAATAGCTGGCTACCCTAGAACAGACCAATGGAGCAAATCAGCAGTACCTTGACAAGCTTGAGTGCATGGGGCCTGTTGGACAAAATTACAGAAAATATTCCGTTGATGTAGGACTGGAGATAGGCATGCTGAGCGAGTTGTTGCCCCAGCTTGGGAGAAAAGAACCCAAGAATCTTAGCACAGGAAGAGACCTGAGAAACTTGCTAGTCTATGTATGTGTGTGTGTTGTAGAGTCCCAGACAACCTCAGGGTTAGCTCCATTTTTTATCTCTTTCATATGGTAGAGTTTGGCAGAAGATTCCCACTAGACCTCAAGCTCCCAGAGGCCTGAGCCACGTTTGTGTTGTTCATGTAATTTGCATACAGTCTGCGTCTAAGTAAATATCTGTTAGTGAATAGAGTGAATAGTGTAGCTTAAAAAGTTTGATAACCATGGATCTAGGGCTTTCCCCCTGCCCTCCCACCTATTTTACATTAAAGCGCGAGAAGCTGGGTGAGTGTCCCAAGCCCTCCAGCTGGCCTAGCCCACAGCTGGGCATTTTGTGTCTCCTCCATCAGTGGGACCCAGCAACAACCACAAAGGCCAGCTTCTTGGGGTCAGCTTTCAGGCGGGGATGCCTCGTCACCATCCAAGGAGTGGACGTGGCTAGCTGGGGTATTTACGACTGTGAAGATCACGAGACCAGGAAGTATGATTGTTTTGTTCATCATTGTATTCTGTGTACCTAGCACAGTGCCCGACAGTAGCTGCTCAGCCCCTGTATGATTTGGTGAATGAATGAGTTCAAACACAATTGCCTATGTGACCTTCTCTTGAATAATCTAGAGAGAAAAGATAATCCTTAGACCCAAGTTTGTCCTCAAGAACCCAAGGGTCATGAAGGTGTTTTTTTTTTTTAATTAATTTATTTATTTTTAGAGTGAGGGGAAGGGAGGGAGAAAGAGAGGGAGAGAAACATCAGTGTACAAGAGAAACATTGACCAGCTGCCGGCTGTACGCATCCCGACTGAGAACTGAATTCGCAACCCAGGTGTGAAGCCTGACTAGGATTCAAACTTTTGCTCTGTGGGATGATGCCCAACCAACTGAGCTACACTAGGCAGGGCAGGTCTTTGGGTCCTAATTAAAGTATAAGCACCAGTGGGACTTCATTCTCAGCAGGATCCAGCCTCCATGTCATTGCTATTGTTGTCATCTTCATCATCATCATCAATAGAAGCAGGCTGGTAGGTAGTGCCTTTCTCTGATGAGGCTGCACAGAGAAATAAGCAGTTCTGGCCTTGTTTGAACATGGCTACCAGTTGCTCCTATAGAATCTTCTCGCTCCGGCCCTGTGCAAATAGCAGACTTCTACAGCCTGAATTCATGATGTGGTGATGCAAAGAGTATCATACTCCTCAAGTAGCAGATTTGGGTGCCAGAACTGGCCCTACCACTTCCTGTTCCTGTAACCTTGTACACCTCCCTTTTCATACCTGACCTTCCACTTCTGCGTCTGTCAAAAGGGAAAGCAGACCATGTAGCTGTGCTTATCAGCGGTGTGATGTTGGTAAAACTCCTCAAACTTTGGCTCTAAGCCTTAGTGTCTTTAACTGTAAAATGGGTTACTAATGGTAGTGTAAGGATTATAGTTAATGTGTGCAAAGTGCTTACCATAGCAAGTGGTGTATATATATATATTCATACTTGTTCTTATCTCACGGGAATTGTAAAAGTTGTATGGGACAATTCATTCCACAGAAGGATTCTATATAATGCAAGGAAAGGCTATTGAGTTTTTAATTATTTTCTCCGCATATCCAATTACCTACCAGTATTCACACTTAGCTGTTTTATAGAAATACCAAAGGTAAATGGTTCCAAATGGAAGTCATGACCTGAGCTCATTCCAGCATTCTCCCCACCTCCTTTACCCTTCCTGCCCCCAACTCATCTCCCCTTCCTATGTTTCCTGTTTCAGCAAATGGTGTCAACATCTTTGCAGTTTTCCAAACCAACAGTTGGAAAGAAGTCAATTTCCACCTAATCTTCACAACCAATGAATTACTAAGTCCTGTCAGTTCTCCCAGTCAGGGGACTCTCTCCTAAAGCTGGACCCACTCTCCCTCAGTACTCTGCCACCAGGTGTCAAGGCACAGCCTGTTGCCTGGGCTGGGGTAGCTGCCTCTCGTGGACTCTACTGCCCCATTCTTGCTGTCCACCCTCATACGTTTGTGTTTCTTCACTTCTGGCTTCTGAGCCATGTGCAAACAACTCCACTTCCCCTTACCTGGAGAACTCTTTGGAACCTAGCTTAGAGAGTTCCTACAGGAAGCCCTCCTGACTATTCTTATTCAGTCTGAGTCAGGAGATCCTTGCAGGGACATCCTACCTCTGCTGTCCCAGGCATGCCTCTACTACAGTATTAATCATCATCAGGCCATATTAAGATTTTGGAGACCTTAAAGTGAGACTAGATTAAGGTATCTTTGTTTTGATATGCAATCTAAAATAAGAACAATACTAAACTAGATGTTATGGTAATAATAGCTAACACTTACTGAGTACTTGTTATATATCAGGCTTTGGTGCTTCACCAACCTTAAAACTCATTTAATTTTTACAAGAATTAATAATTACATAATATACTCTATGCTATCCCCATTTTGTAGATGAGGTGGTTGAGGGCCAGAATGTTTAAGTAACTTGTCCGAGGTTGCAAATCTAGTAAGTGGCAGAACTTCCAATACAGGCAGGATTGCTGCAGGATCTATGCTCTCAACCATACACTGCAAAGAAGTTTAACAAAATTTTGATTTTCCTCTATTTTTCCATTTTTTTCTAGAGAAAAATCCAATGTGAAATTCTTTTAAAAATATTTGTCTGTCTCTCCTGATGTCACCACTGCTAGGCTGAGTTCCTGTGCATGTGCTTAGCTTGCTTACTGGTCACCCTGTGTTCTTCTCTGCACAGTGTGAATTTTACTTTGTCTTCCCTCTGGACTCTAATCTATGGGGGCAGGTCCTGTGTCTGTATTTGTCTTGTGGGGAGCAGCTCACCCAAGAGCCAATGTGGTTACCAAGGCCTGGTTAGCCCCCCAGTTCATGCTGCTTTTCTGTTTGTTCCTTCCCCATCCAGGTTCAGCTTACCTTGCCAGTGGCTAGTGACAGGGTGGGCTGAAGTAAGGATGACATCTTTAGAGCCTTCCATTCCCTATCCTATATTCCTGTAACTAATTCCCTGGTAGTTTCCTGCCTCTCTCCACAGTTCTCCACATGACCTCAAAAACTGTCTCTTGAGCTGTAGTTGGTAGGAGCCATAAGCTGTAAATGCATTGTTGTGGGAACAACTTTGCCCGCAAAGTCNGGGCAACTTTGCCTGCAAAGTCCCCCCGTCTGCCACGGATGAAAGTGCAACTACCAAGACGTGATCTGCTTGGGGAGGAAAGGTGGCCAATCTCTCAGAGAAGGGCCGTGAGCCTGTTCCTCAGTGGGCTTTTATTGGGTTCATTTGCACAAGAATACAGGTAAGGGTCAAACAATAGATAGAATTCAAAGAACCATGAGGGCTTATTCTCAGTCAGGGTCAGATAGCTAAAGAGCCATAAAACTTTGAGGAACAAACTTCTTCCTTGGACCCTTATCATTTAAATAAGAGCATTCTAAACAAAGCAGGTTTCACAGGATTTTACATATTCTTTCTTAGGCCCAATCACCTGAGGAGCCCGTCCTTTCCAGCTCAGGGCTGCACCGCCTTCCCCATCATAGGTTTTAGGCTTAAGTGGATTAGAGCCAGGAAGCGCTTTTCCCAGAGGACATGGGGACTCGGGCTATGTCAGAATAGCCTGGGGGTGAGGGTCCATCACTCCTTCTTTGTTGCAGCTCCCCAAGTCCTTCCATGATGGCCTCCCAAGTGATCATGTCTGGCTTAGGTTGCCCCTCCTCTGAGAGGTCGTGCCTGTCATAGACTAATGGACCAAGCACTGGGGGCAGGGGCAAGCTTTGTCTCCTTAGTGGCTCACATTCCGGAGGTTGCTCACTCAGCGTTAGCCATGGGGGACAGTTACAACTCCTGAAACCAGGCAGAGCGGTTCCCAACACATTGTAATATACTAAATATAACTGATAAAGAAATAAAGCCTCTTTCTGCTTTTGCTCTCGGGAACCCTCATCCTAAAACAAACCCTAGAGGATTCAAAACAGAAAAAGAAAGCTGCCTTTCTAATTGGGTGGAGGTCAAGCTGAAGTTTCAGCAATATGCTCCTGAAAGGCTCCTGCCCCCCGTAGCCACCCCCAACCCCGACGTACACAATACTCATGAGCCCATGAGCTCTTCACCTCTCCTTGCGGGTATCTCTCTTCTGCTGGGCTACCTCTGTGCTGCTGAGGGGGATTAGTGCATGCTCATCCTCTCAGTATCATGAGGAGAAAGATTGTGGTTGCCTTGTTTTGGGGTGCTAGACTTCCTTTCTCTTTGGTCCTCAAGGAGATTCAGTCTCCGAAAGGAAGCAGTGATGCCTTTCTCCAGAACTTTCTCTTTTCTGACTCTTCACAGTTTTATCGAACTTGAGCTAACCAATTGGAAATACAGCTCTTGATATATATTACATTTTATTCTTTAGGGATTGAGCCTACTATGTGCCGAGAAGGGCACCCAGCTTGTTCTGGGAGAGTTCATTGTGACAGGGAAGGAGGGGGTTTGGAAGGAGGCAGAGAAATGACCCTATACAAAGCCACTGGGATTCATACCCATGCACACAACCTCCTGGGTATGACAACTGTAAAGTTCCCAGTAAGATTTCTGAATTCTGCATGCATATGTAGATTAAGTTTCTTCTGGTCTTGGTTACTTTAGGTGTAATCTCATGGGAGTCAAGAATAACTTTTCTATCATCCTCAGATTCTTCAGCAATTCAACAGGTGAGTTCAGACTTCTCACCTCTGAAGCTGGTTGCAAGTAGGACATAAAAATATGTTTAAGCCTGGAAGAGAGCATATGATTTTTGGATTAGAAGATTTATAGACTCTGATTCCATGTGGGCAACTAGTTTTGTGCAACGAAATAAAAAATGAAAACAATTTTTTAGTATAAGTATATACCAAGTGTTGCCTTGGATATACATATTGTAATTGTTATGCACATTAAATTAAATTTAAATTTAAACTGGGTAAATTACATTAAGTTAAAATTTATTTGGCTTTCTTTCTTTCTCTCTCTCTCTTGCTCTCCTTCCCTCCCTCTTCCTCTCTTCCTTCCTGCCTGCCTTCCATCCTGCCTTACTTCCCTCCCTTAAATTTGCCAACCCTAGAAGAAGTTAGGCACTTAAAGAATGGGCTTTAAAATCAGCTGCATTGATATGCCTGGTTTTGTTTATATGTTAGATATATGTTTGAGGGAAAACAGGGAGGGTCTATGGAAAAAATATCTTGATCAACTGGACAAGTGCATATTACAGGAAAAGTCTGATGGGGGAATTAATGGTGAATATTTACTCATAAAATAATTCTGCTTATCTCAGGAGTGGTCAACCCTGGGCTTGATAATCTCCTAAGGAAGATGGTCTCTAGCTGCTCTTGGCACCAGATCCTTAGCTAAACACATGGTGAAAAGAAATCTAGAATGTGCCAAGAAAGCCGAGTTCCTTCACTCTGGCCAGTCAGGGAGATCTCGGGCAGCCCGCGTAAGTCTGTTTCATGTCATTTTCTGCATCAGTCAAATGGGGTTTAATAATAGTTATTTTATTTTCTTCATTGATTTATTTTGAGACAAAAATGGAAACTGTTGAGGGCAAGGGGGAACTAGCCAGAGCAACGGTCAGTCAGGCAGATAGCCATCTGGACAGTCACTAGGGGGAAAAATTTTACCCCTGTGCACCAGCTCAACCGACCAATCAAGTAAAGGAGCACGAGCCAGTGCAGGAGTTAACTCACCAATAATAAGTAACCCTATTGTGCCCCTAAGCCAACCGCTAACCGCTACATCTGCTTCTTTATCCAGCTTGCTTGCACGCCTCCATAAAACCCTAAGCCTGTAAGCGTTTGGTGCGACTCCCATTTGCAGCCCTCGTGGGCACCGTGTCCTTGGACACTTTGAGAGTTCGCCCCTGCGCAGGTTAAACTTGGCCAATAAAGTAACACCTTTGAAACCCTGAAAGTCTCCGACATTTGTTCTCGCAGTTTCGAATGCAACAGAAACAATGCTGAAGCTGTTTGAAAAAGCTTAAATTTGCAATACCACTAAAGAAAACACTCTTTGTCTTGCCCAAATGCCCAGAACCTGTAGCAATGGTTTTGGGAATCCAGGCCTTGACAGGACGTGAACCTGAGCCCTCTCCTCCTTACATTAAGGAAGTTCTTTGGGTAAGTTGTCCGATGGTTCTGGCTTTCTCCAAGTGCTGTTTTGTGGTGACTAATGTTTTCAGTACCTCAGCGGGTTCTAAAGTGTGACTGAAGAGGATTTGGAATATTTATGCACAGGCAGACTCAACTTAGCAGAGGGCTATTTGGGTAAAAATTGAGAGTAGAAAATGGCTAAACATGGATTTCTACAAAACGACTTCAGTATCTCTACACAGGTGGATAAACAGAATGTGTCATATACATAATAAGATATATAATTCACATTGCACTTGAGAGTTTACAACGTGCCTTTTCACACGCCTTATCTCATCTGTGGATATAGTATCTCCCTGTGGGCAAAAATAGGCCTTTTGCTTCTCTGTATACCCCAGGGAGGAGCACAGGTTGCAGGAAGGGTGACTGAATGACCAGACACATCTCACATGCTCCTTCTTGTGCACAGTTGGCCTTGACCACCTGGATCAGTAGATGTGGCCATGTTAGGACCTTCATGAGCTGAAGGCACTCTTACTTTTGGAAGCTTCAACCCCTGTTACATTCATCTTTAAAATGCATGTCCATTTCACTGTGTGTGTGTACACACACAGTTTTGCTGTAAAATAATTTTTGTAATTTGCCTTGTTCATTATGTTGACCATCATTTCCACTTCACAGTTTCTGTTTTATAATTTGGAGCCATTTTTTTCTTTTCCAACATTCTTGGCCCTAGACCTCCCACCATCCCTAGGCACTGTGCCGACAGTGCCCAAGGCCCACAGTGGGGTTGCCTGTGTGGGTTCTCCCAGGATGAGAGTGACTGACCTAAAGGGAACAAGATGCATTAAAATCGAGTGCAGCATCCCAGCAAAACAGTTCTCCATCCCCTTTATCCTATTCCTGAGCCTTCTCTCCCGCCCTGCCCTGTCAGCCAGACTGCAGAAGTGTGTGGAGAGAGGATGAGCTCTGAGTTTTATGGTATCCATGGTCGTTCCCCAAGTGCAAGTGTCTAATTAGGCTTGACACTACCGAGGCGTTTCCCTGACATTTATGTCACTGTCTCTCAATCTTTAGTAGCATTTGGTCTTTTGGGAAGCACAACAAACAATGTCAGAAACAACATAAAATTCCCCATTAGAGGGGCCCCTCAGAAACCGTGCTGCTGTTTATTAGGCACACTCAAAGGGGAGGCCGAAGAGTGGGGCTAGGAAGAAATAAAATGGCTCATTTAAATTCTTAAGAACTGCATAGGAGGCAGAAGACACAATGAATATCTTAGAGAAGAAAGGCCATCAGTTGAACAAACTAATCACATGGTAATCAAAGTGATTCGCTGCCTACTGAGAAGTACTTTAGAAGAAGTTCCAGCCCCGGAGAATAAAAACTCTATCGAATGACAGCTTTCATAAATTATAGATTTTAAAAAATTGCATAGAGTAATGTGTAATGACGTACAAAATGGATTCAAAGACCAAAAGTGTCCAAAGTTTCTCAGTAAGGCCAGAGAACAGGAAGGTCTGGAGTGGAAGGCACTGCGTGACCCTTCATGGGATTACTTCTACCTGTGCAAGCTCTGCCTCCCTATGCAAGCACCTGGGCTTGCGCAAAGCCCCGCCCCCGCTCACAAAGCTCCGCCTCAGAGCAAAGAACCGCCCCCACCGCGCCTCCTGGAGTGGATGTAGGGATGGCCTGCGTTACCGATTGCTGTCCGGATGGATGCCTAGAGATACTGACTCAACGAAGACCTTTATAAGGGGTAGGTGCCAGTTCTCGCTCTGTGTTGCAAACCGCACCCCCAGCTTTACAGACTGGCGAGCCTAAGCCTTGGCCAGGGCACGGGGAGGCTGGGAGAAGCTGCATGACTCAGAGAGAGACTGGCTTCTGCAGTGAGGTCGTAATCTCAGCCCTGTAGTCAGGATGCGCTTCTGAGTGAGCTGGGGATGATGGGAGTACCACCCACCCAAAGTCCTTCTCCCTTCTCGTTCTAGGCTTGCCGTAAATCTGGGTTGAGCCTGAATCCCTCTGCCACCTGTGCTGTAAGCCATGTGGTTATGTAGGATTGTTGCCTGCAGAGAAGGGCAGCTCAGGGACAAGGTGGGCGGTGAGATGATTCTGAACGTCAAGGCCGGGCCAGCTCTCAGCCAGGGGTCAGGTAGGCAGAGTCTTCCTGTGGCCTCCCGCCTGTGCAGCCAGCAGCCCTTTCCTTGCACAGGTGCCCACCATAGCTTCCTTGAGGGCTCTTGTCCTCAGGGGAGTTCTAACTCATTCCACATGCGCTGCTAGCTGATAACCCAGGAGTATCTGTCTGTGAAAGGTGATTTGGCAACTTGGAAAAGTAATGAAATAATATTTCTAAAAGTTAGAAATATTAGGACTGAGAGCTCTTTTCTAGCTGTGTAAGCTGGGGACAGTTACATAATCTTTTTGGGTCAAAATGGACAGAGGACTAGTACCTCCTTCTAAGTTGGGCCAAGAAGCTGAAATGAGGTCCTGGACGGAAAGTGTTCAGCACAGAGCCCAGCGCAGAGTAGGTGTTCAGTAGTGTCAGTGCCATGCTCTGAGGTCTCCCTGAGCAGGGCAGCCAGCGGTAGGTGTCGGCATAGTAGAGGTGGGCTCAGCTCTCTTCCTGGCCTCCTAGAGGAGCCGAGTGGAGAAGGAGCATCGCCCTGTGTGAGTTCCTAACAGTGCCTCTGAGGGAACTGTGAAAGCTCCTCTCTTTCATCACTGCACCCACCCTAAGGGCGTGAGCAAACATTGCCAAGAAGCTTTTAAAATTTTGTAATGCCCAGGCTCTATGGCTGCCCACCTCTCTTTTTTCTACAAGGACGTTTGGTGATTCTAATGTTCAGCCAGAGCTGAGAACCACCTGTCTGGGTGATAGGCAGCATGAAAAGGCATTATTTGGGCTGGCAATCCATATAAAGAATCCCTGTTTTAGGGTAATTTTGCCAGCTATTGTCACCGATGGCTCCCAAAACTCAGCGGCCTATCACAATAAAACTTCATTTCTAGCTCACATCACAGGCCTACATAGACTTTGTGGGGAGGAGGCCTTTCTGTTCCATGTCGTCGTTCAGGGGCCTGAGCTCCTTTGGTGGAAAGGCATAGTTATCTTCAATACGTGGCTTCAGGGTGTCCCTGGAGCCATCCAACTGGCAGACCATGGGGGCGAGGGCACGGAGAAGACACACCTGCCCTCAACTGCCTCCAAACCAGAAAGACAATCACTTCTGCGCACATCCTTAGAGGAAGGTACTAATGGAGTTGCACACATTTCCACTAATGTGCAAAGGGACTGGGAAAAGTATTTCAGCTGTGAGCCCAGAAGAGCGAACAAGCTTGATGAGACCCTAGCTGTCTCTGGAATAGAGTGCAGAATGGTGCAGGATAGCTTAAAAGATGGGCCTGAGGTTCTGAACCCGAAATCCTTAAATTTGTGGAGGGTTCTTGCACCTTTTGATATTGGATTCGAGATATGCGTATGCATTTTTTTTCACTTTTATCCTAGTCTCAAAGGCTGAGAGAGGGAAGTCCAGCCGCTGCTTGGACCAGAGTAGTATTCCAGTACCTACTTTTTGCATCTGATATTCTTTGAAAAAATAATGGGGCAGGGGCAGGATTTCTGTTTCCCTGTCTCTTTCTTTCCTTTTTTCCCCTCCCCTCTAGTGGGGAGAGAATGATGGATAAGAGGTAGAGATTTGTTAGCAGCATGTCCTACGGAGTAGTGCTGCTACTGAGACACTGTCGGTGTTAGGAAGAGGAGGGTTTAGGTGGCTGTGAGGAATCTGAGAGGCTGTGATGGGCAGGGTAAGGACCCAGCCTTGCCTTTCCAGAATGGAGTGAGGAGCAAGGGGCCATGTTACCTGGTGAGCTGCTGGGACCGCACCAGTTTTCAGCTGAGGCATGTACACTGAGAGGAGTGAGGAAGATCAGAGGGAAGGGACTGCCAGAGACCATTGAGACAGCGGCTGGGAGAAATGAAAAGTGAGTCAATGGGAAAATTGACACTTTGCACTATTGTCTCCACATTGTCTGCTTGCAGGGGGTTCAGAGTGCCATTGTTTTCCTCCTGGTAATGCGCTCTACCTGAAAGCCCTTCCAGACGTCCAGGGCATGGCTGAAGGGTCATAAACAGTTCCATGGCTCAATAAGAAAAGTTGGAAAACCACTAGTGTAGCCTAACAATGGGGCTTTGTGCGCTAGCCTGACCCTGCCTACCAGAGGGCCTTTTGTTTCCAACAATTCCTGGCACCGGACTTCAGGAGGCCATCGGCCCTGCTTCTCTCTTAAAGTCAGAAATACTTGCAGCTGGCATTTTGTTTGTAGCCTGCCTTCTTAATTCCAGGGACCTGCCCCTCTCAGAGGCCATGGCTGAACAGGAGGGGCCTGCTCTCTCTCTGCCCCATTTGTAAGGCAGGATAGGAGACAATACTCTGTCCGACTCAGTGCCGGCTGTCTGGATGAGTGCGACGCCAGCTGTCAGCCCGGGATGAGGTCAGGCAGAGGCCACCCTGGTCCCAGGTGGGCAGAGGTCACCCAGGTGACCAGACTGCACCGGAGGCCCAAAGAGTGTGCAGGAGCATGAACTGCCGGCCTCCTCTGCGGGAGAGGAGCTGCAAGCGCTGATGGGAATGAACTGCAGGCTCTGGCTAGGGGGCCAGTGTTCCAGGTGCCTCCATCCTTTCAGGAAGTTCAGGCTCCCTGTCCAGCCTGTGCGTCTGCAAGCTGAACGCAGGGGCCTCCTTGCTGTGCTGGCAGGGCAGCCTGTCACCCTTAACCGTTTCATCATCTGGGGAGTGCATCTGGCAGGGCCAGTGCATGGATCAAGCCCTCCTGCTGGCTTGGGAGGTCGTGAAGTGCAACGATTAAGGACAGGCATTCTGGAGCCAGACAGCCTGGGTTCAAATTCTGTTCTGTCACTTAGTAGCTTGGCAACTTTGGGCAAGAGATTTAATTCACTCTTCTATAAAATAGGCCGACTGAAAGTATGTACTTTTTTCATAGAGTTGTAAGTTTGGATGAATTGATGCATGTAACACCCTTAGAGCAATGCCCGGTAAACAGTAAGAACTCAATAAATGTCAGGGTTTCTTATTAGACCAAAATACACAGCTTGTAAGCAGATCTCCTGGGGATAGGGCCCTTCTTAACTCATGATAATTCAGGGTCTCCCTGAGAACTTATGTCTGTCTGTCATCATTCCTGCAAAGAATTGTCTGATCACTCGGACCCACAGGGGTTTTTGTTTTAACTGCCCTGGTAGGTATGTTCTGATACCTTCTTACCTAAATAATTCCGAGTCTCTGCCTTATCTCTTTCTAGAAATTCTCCTAGCTACTACTACAGTAAATTCTTATTAAATATTTTTTGGGTTGATAGATGGTGCATTTTTTAAAAATAAATTCTTTGTCTAAATACCCTTCAAGAAAGGAAAAATCTCTGGCCTAGCATAAAATCCTGACAGTTTTGTACTCCTTAGAAATTCCAATTTTTAAAAAGGCACTCTACCAGATCAAAAATATGTTGCAAAGCTGTAGTAATAAAATAGTATGATACTAATTTAGGCAAAAAAATTAGACCAAGCAATGGAACAAAATAGAAAGTCCAGAAATACATGAGACTTTATTAAATTGTAAAGGTGGCATTGCAGAGCAATGGGTAATTGCTATATATTTTCAATAAATGGTATTGAGACATCTGGCAAGTCATTTGGAAAAATAAATAAATCTGGATTCCTAAATATAAAAATAAAAAGTAAATCATAAAAGTGAAATCACAAAAAAAGAATGAGATTTTTAATAATATTCAAGTAGAGCAGACATTTCTAAGTATGGGAATTATGGGAGCTCTTAAAATTGGTGACATAGAATCTGAAACCTCTTTGTGGCAGATATCATAGAAATAGGAAGTAAAACACGATGGAGTCTACATACCAAAAATACTATAGCAAAAATAAAAAATGACTAGCTGGGGAAAAAATTTTAAAATATATATTTTCTTAATATACAAAGAGCTCTTCCAAATCAATAAAAAGACAAATATCTAGTCGGAAAACAGGTAAAACCCATGAATAGGCATTTCAAAGGAAAAGACATGTAGTCAATAAATAGATGAGATTATGTTTTTTTTTTTAAAGGAAAGAGCAGGTTAAACCTTATACCATTTTTACTTTTCTAATTGGTAGTTTCAAGAATCTCATAATGCCTGGTGTTTGCAGGGTGTCAGGCAACGAGCTCTCAAACATTGTTGGTGGGCATGTAATTGGTACTATTTTTTTTAAAAGGCAGTTTGATAGTACCTATCCGAGTTTAAACTGTGCATTCCTGGTGACTCACAAATGCCACTTCTAGTAGTATTCTACATACGTGTGTGTGTGTGTGTGTATAAATGAACCTTTACCATGCAACATTACTTATAATAGAAAAAATTGGAAACAACCTAAATTTTCATCCGTAGGGGAATGGTTAAATAAATAATGGTACCTTAAAATTTGTTAAGAGAAACATTAGAAAAACAGTTTATATAATATTAACTTCCTTGTATAAAGATATTTGTAGGTATGCTTGCGTGTGTAACACAGTTTTAGAAGGGAATGCAGCCAACCAAGAAAGGGTCCGTGGTGTTTACCGATGGGAGCAGGATGGGAACAGCGCTGGTGAGGGAAGCTGGGCACTTTAACTTTCAGCATTTTGCCTTTCTGAATTCTTTCAGTTTTGTTTATAATAAGCATGTCTCTCTTTGAAATGAAAAAAATAGCTGAAATCTAAAAAATTGTGTTGATATCAACAGAACAATAGCCATATCAGTAGTGATGGGTTTCAGAAAGCCTGTCAACAACACCACCATGTCCAGTTGCACAGGTTCTTCACTCTTCAAATCCAGGTAGATTATCATGAAGATAATCTGCAAAGCCATACATGGCCGTGTACATGTGCTTTCATATAGTCCTTGAGGTGCACCACTCTATTTTCTTTGTCAGGTCAATAGATATAAAATTGTTGATATCTGCAAGACTCTCTGTTAGGGCAGGTCTAAACAAAATGAAAAAGGCAGCTTAAAGTCAGTCTGAAGAACCAAGTGGCAAAAGAACATGGCATCACTCCTGAACCGACCCCACAGAATCCAGGTCCAAGATGGAGGTTGAAACACAGTCGGTACCTGCTGCTGCTGGGGGAGGGTGGAGACTGAGGAAGAAAAGTGAGGGGAGGAAGAAATGGTTAAATGAGGGGACCTTGCATGTGCCAACATGATGTGCACCATCAACTGGGGCATAAGGGCAATTCCACTCTGGGCACCTGTCCGTTTATTCATCACCCACCCTACAGTACAGCTCTACCTGGAATACCAGTGGAAGGAGGATAGGGTTGGCCTGGAAGGCCTCTCACCAGCTGACACAGCCCTTCCATTTCTTTTGCATGCCCTTGCTAAGGGCCATTCAACAGCTGGCTAGAGAACAACGTAATCAAGCCTCCCACTGCTGGGTCTCTATTGCAGGTGGCTTCCCTTCTGCCTGGCCTTGCCGTGTCCTGCTGTTGGCATTGTGATTTCAGATCTGAAGAAGTGGTGCAGAGCTCTCTCCTTCTGTTCCCTGTGTTTTTCCATGGCATTTTTGGTTTGCTACTCAAGAGGCCACCTCGGGCACACTTGACTGACCTTCAGGGATCATCTCTGAGTCTAAAAACACTCCTTCCCTATCTGCGAGGTCTTCTTCCTGGTTAGAATGCCACTGTTGTCAAACTTAATCTCAGTTAGTGGTGGCCAGCACGTTGATTAATGGAGATGCATATGCATAGGTAAAAGCAAAATTAACCAAAGTTAACTTGCAGCAATTTTAGAGTCTGGCAACTCTAATCTTAATTAGGCTCCAGCATCCTTGAAAGTAAGTTGCCTGTGGATAGTGAAACTTGTAGCTGGTTAGTGCCTCTAATTTACATGCATGGTTTAGGTGATGACTGGTACAGCATCACCCTTGCTATTGGACAAAAAAATTAGAATGTCAGCCACCTCTGGCCTTGCCAGGGCATTGGGTATGTTCTTTAAGTCCAATGGGGCTCAAACTATGATGTATTAACCTGTCATGATTTTTCTTTGTACGTCGACCAAGATGAGGAAAAAAGTCAAGAATCTGAATAAGCAAGACCTGCAATTTTGAGCCAGATCTATAAAGGAGAAATGTTAAAATATTTTCATCTGGATGAATGCCCCATTGGTGGTATCTTTCTCTAGCTATTGGGGGATAAAGTCTAACTGGAATAATAATAATTATAAAAATCCCAATGGATCCTCCAAGCATCCTATCCTCATCAGAAACTTGGCAGCATCATTCTGGGATGGTAGTTCCCGCTGCCCCCCTCACCCCCCCAGCACTATTGGGAAGCAGAGGCCTGGAAACTGCACACTGCTATAGCTTTCCTGCCCAAGCTAGGATTCCAGGATATAGTCTGTGATATTTGTCCCTCTTGGTTTTGTATACTTGATTTATTTCTTCCTTTTGTATTTTCCCTTTCCAAAGGTTCAATTGACGTACCAACATGGCAGTAGATGACAGTCTTCTGAAAAGAATCCATGTGGAAGATAGGTGGTGGAAGAGGGTAGAAAATTGAAAAGACAGGGGGGAGTGGGAGGAGTGGCCACTGGGGAGGGAGGCAAGGATTGCCATTCGGCAGAGCCTGCGAACAGGAACCCCTGCAATAGAGGGTTCCCCGGCTCTAGAAGCTTCAGCAGCACGTCCTGGACCTGGTGTCCCCTTGTCTACTCCTGTGAGAGATCCTGGGGTGGGGACCAGGATCACCTGCTTTGTCCACTCAGTCTCTTCCTGCTTTGATCAGGGGCCTGCTGGACCCATCCTACTGCGATGGGGGTCTTGAAAATTTGTGTGGTGTGGAATAACCTTCCTGTTTATAGATGGTGGCAACTGGTTGCACAAGAAATGCTGTGTCCCAGGTTGATGTTCATGTTAGTAGTGAGGGGAGAAAGGCACTTGGTGCTGGATCCAGTGTGGGATCTGGAGCCCTGTTTTGGCTAATTTTTGGCTTTATGGTCATTGACAAGGTGTTTAGCCCTCTCTGAGGAGACAAAGGCAGCAATTTCTGGTAGGTTCTGATAATACTGTTCACAAGTGGTGTGGTAATGACCCTATAGGAGAAAGTGGTGGATGGTAACAAGAATAAACTCCCATTTGAAATGTGCCTAGGTACTGTTCAGAGGAAATTCTTGCTGTAAAGTCAGCACCTGGAGCACAAACTGTGATACAGTGGCTTAGTGTCATACTCTTAAATGTCAGCATGGGAATGTTTCTTGTCCATAGAAATGTTTCCTCAACCACAAAGATGGTGGTAGCAAAGTGGATGGAATTGATATTTGTTGTTTCTATAGGACGGGTAAAAAAGTAAATGAAGTAGGCTTGTGGATAAAGACTGGGATGAAGGACAAGAACAATTAAGAAGAGTTCTTCATTTTGCCCTGTGCCTTTGGCCTTGAAGGGCAGACTCAGAATTGGTCCAGTCCGATGCTTCATGAGTCATAAAGATTTAATTACAACCCCAATTTGACCAGGATTATATCATGAGGCCCAGTTCACATTTACTGGGATTCTGTTTGTCGCCCCTCACTTTCTCCCCTTCCTGCCCACATTCCTTTAGTGCCCCCTCCCATTAAAAGGGTGACCAGTTTTGAATTACGGTAATAGCTACACTCTTGGTTTAGGACTAACCTCCCTGAAATTTTCAGGACCACTAATTTGTGGTTACTCCAGTGCTAGAATGAACTTGGCGCTCTGGCCTTTAGACTAGCAATGCAGTAAAAGTTTAAAGCGAAGACTGCCTCAGAGCCAAAAGAAGAGAGGAGATTGAAACCTAAAGGTTATCCTGAAATGCACTTTACTGTTATCTATGAGAACAAATGAGTTAAAAAAATTTCAAATACCAGAATACCCTACAGGGAGGAGATATAACTATTAAAGGGCTGTTATAGCTGCAATAAATGTAGGAACAATAAAAATAAATTGATGAAGTAAATGTCAGCGCTGTTCCCCTGAGCTGCCCCCACACCTTTGTCCAAAAGTAGAACATCTCCAATTACAGAGGGTGGAAACAGCCTTCAATGACAATATGACAAGGACAGAACACAGAACGCTGGCACGGAGAACACAATTATGCACAGCCTTGAAAAATTGTATCATAGCACAATGCATGGGAGAAATCAATTAATGATGTTGGGCTTCCACTGCCGTCTAATAATCCTAGAAAGGAGAGCTGGGGGAGAAAATCCCCTGCACACCCAGTGCACCAAAAGGTGACCCTTAAATGGAAGTCTGCATAATACCAGAGGTCAGTCTTCGGAGTTTATAACGTCTGAAATTCTCTCTTTTTTTGTCTCAATTTTTTCCCCTTAAAAAAATCTAGCAGTCTTAAGGAGGCATTTAAGTAAAAGTCACTTCTTCTCTGGTTAAATAGCCTAGCAAAAGAGAGTTCTTTGGCGGAAAGGGCAGGGATGAGCAAGGCGCGTGGCTGTCATCGCTGGCCCACCACCTGAAAGGGAAAAGGCAAAAGTTAGGCATAAACATGGTGGAAGGTAGAAGGTGATTTATCTTGTGCAATTTACAACAGGTGCTAAACATTACGAAAACCAGAGCTATTAAGCAATCAAATTAAGCTATAATTATAACCGAAGAAAACTGTACAGGAATTCTAATTAATTCAAATCCGAACATGTCCAAGAGGAACGCTCCAGCAACCCCACTTCTGAATAGAACAAAACAAAAATAACCCTTGGATAATGCCTTTAGATTGCACAGGAAATTAAGAAATACTTCTCGGCTGGAATATTCCAGGTATTCCTTATTACATGGTGAGAGAAATTCCCTGCAACGCCTGAGCTCTTGGCTTTTCAGGTACGCACCGCATAAAGCATGTAGTGGGGCTGCCCTCAGCTCAGTGGGATTTTAAGGCCTAGTGGACCAAGGGGATTCCACTGTACATGTGAGTACTTCAAAGAGTCTGAAGGGTTAGCTCATTCTTCTCTCCTTTGAAGGTTTCTCCCAGGGCATGTGTGCCTTCCAAAGAGCTCTTCACATTCCCTTTTTATTTTGTATTTTATTTTTGTGTGTGTTTTTTGGACCAACTCCATTTTCTTTTCGGCCACGCCTCTTCCAATCATCGATCCCAGTCTTTCCACCTGACTTGAGGTTTCTGCTTCTCTTACGCCCCTGGGAGTCCTGGGTTGTCAGAAGACCAGGGCAGCATTATCTGTCGGGTTTGCCTGAGCCATGAGGGTTATGTCTCATGAAGCCACACTTGTCATGGGAGGAAGGAGATGCTTAGATACGTGAGTGAGATTTCTAACCCAAAGACCGAACCATTTGATTAGGCCACCCATTTCCCTAATTCATGATTCTTTAATTGTAACTATTTGACAACAGGAAAAACAACAACAACAAACACAGCAATGCCATCTAATATTTACCAAAAGCTTATTACATATCAGATAATGTGCTGAATTCTCTCTCTGCATCATCTCAACGGATCCTCTCCACCACTTTAGGAAGGAGGCACTCTTCACACCAACCTTATAGGAAGGAGTCAGGACCCACTGTTGGCTGTTAAATTGACTCTGAAACAAAGATCCCTTCTTATTAAGGGAATTTTCTTACACTTCCAAATAATTTAACGTAAGTCCTCTTTGGCTTTTCCTCTGTCGGGTTAGAGGGGTGTGGAGGGTGGGTGGAAAGAAAGGATTTTCTCTGCATGAGGTTCCTGCCGGACTGAGTGCAGGTTGGCCCCTGTTCTCAGCACGGTTTTGCCTGCCCTTTCGAATATTCACTTCTGAACACATCCTTGACTCTTGCTTTGACTTGGCTTCCATTTACATTGCAATAGGGGGCTTGGGGAGCAAAGATGTGACTTCCCAAGAAACACTGAGTCTGTGCATCCTGTTGAATTCATAGGTTTTTTAACCACCGTCAGAGTTTATGTTCCCACAGGAATCCCCACACTGATTGCTGACAGTGTTGATAAAGGGTATGTGACTGGTTTTCTTCTATGTTGGGTCCAGCGGAGCCTTCCTCTCCCTTTGATTCATGGGATAGGGGAGAGGGTTGGTAGGTTTCTCGTTTGGCAAGATGAGTTCATAAATGTTGGCAGGAAGCAATTCCAGTAATAGCACTGTGAAGAAATTCTAATTCCCATGGATAGATGAGGAAACCAAGAAGTCGACAGAAATTTGGCAAATTCCATATTGCCAGTTCTGTGGTAGACCCAAGAAATGAGTTAGACTGCGAAAAGCTCTTCCTGAGGGCACCCGCACCTACCCTCCTCTGCCAGATTCCCCGTGGGAAGTGGAGCTGCTGGGATGAGGGGGCGGGGATCGTGTGACTCCCCAGCTGCAAAGGGCCCTGCCTCCTTCTTTTGACACTGCCAGGCAGCTCTGTTATGATGCAGCAAACAGACACTCTCCCTCCAAAGCTGCTGTTGATTTCATTTCATCTAGTTACACTATTTTTATTTTTATTTTAGTATTATTATTTGTAAAGATTTTATTTATTCTTTAAATATTTATTTATCTTTAGAGGGGAAGGGAAGGGGAGAGGGAGAGAAATATCAGTGTATGGTTGCCTCTTGTGTGTCCTCTGCTGGGAACTGGCCTGCAACCCAGGCATGTGCCCTGACTGGGAGTCGAACCGCGATCCTCTGTTTTGCAGGCCCGTGCTCAATCCACTGCGCTACGCCAACCAGGGCTATTTTTATTTTTTTGGAGGCTGTGGGAGGGCTGCTAACAGTCAAGGAGGGCTTCCCCTCCTTGATTTCCTTGGTTCCTACCACTGCTTAGGGATCGTAGAGGCCAGCACAGACATGGCGTGGCCACAGGAAATGTAGGGAAGCAGGCAGGCAGGGCAGGGGGGAAACAGTCTGGCCTGGGGGAAGGGCTGTGGACTCTGTGGTGCTGAGCAGGGTGTCACCGCCCTCCTGTGATTGCTCCCTGGCCATCCCTTGTCTGCTTGGACAGGGTGAGGTGGGCTGACCTTCTGGGCAGATGGGGACGAACTGAGTGCCCCGGTTCCTGTCACTGGAGGTTACATAGATTTATCTGTGCCACTTTATATCCTTTCTGGAACCTGTCAGGGTATAAATTAGAAATAAATCAAAATGGATTCATCAGCACTTTCCAAGTTTATACCAAATTCAGGATGGCAGTGGGAGTGCCTCTCTGCTCCCTGTAAGTCGGGGGTCAAGGTGTGTGTGAGGATGTAGACCAAATGCTGCTTCCATCCTCTGGGTCTCTCCCTCCGAGCAGTCTCTCCCAGGCAGACATCTTGATGAAAGAGGGGACATGAGGTAATGGCTAATGTTCCCAAGTGCTGACCGTAGACTAACTGCGGATGTTCCCACATACGACTTTGCCGGGATAAGCCCTTGATGTGGATTAACCCTTCAAGGTGGGTGCCAGTGGGATCGTTTTTCAGATGAGGAAACCGAGGCCCAGCATGAATAAGTCAATCCCCCAGGGACGCACTGGTGAGGAGCAGAATTGGAACCTAGACAACCTGGGTCTGGAGGTTACACTCAAACCCACAGAACACCTGCCCCATTTGCATGCCGGAAGAAGGAACTCTATGTGCTTATAACTAGTTGGTTAGCCAGACAGCTGATGTTCTTGACTTTGTTTCATTCAGAGGCTGGCTGGAGCCAGTGCTGTTGGTACTGGGCAGACTGGCAGTTCCTAGAGGGCAGGGCTGGGGCTGGTTGTGTAGCTCTGCCCTGGGTCCAGCACCCTGCACTTGTGTGCATGATGCCTTTGACTTGATGGTCAAGTGCAGCTATTGTTGGCAGGAATCCTCTGCTCAGCTTTGATAGAGAACCACCTTTTCATTACTAACAAGCCCTCTTCTTCTTCTTATACTTTTGCCCACTAAGTTTAGCATCTCATTGGTTCTTGCCTGTCTCAATAACTCCAGTGTACTGGCTTCCTGGTGATTTTCTATTTCTGTTATTTCTCCCACATTTATTCATTGTCCTGTAAAAAATAAATGGCCAAATCTGTCTTAAATATAAGTTTTTATTTGTATCAGCATGGACTCATGGATATTTATCACATGAAATCCATAGATCACGTTGCAATCCCGCTACCCTCGCTGTGAGTTCAGCCTTGCCTCATTTCCTTCCTGGACCACTATAGCAGCCTTCTCACTGCTCTCCTTGCCTCCAGCCTCCTTCCTTTCCAGCCAGACTTTACTCAGCCACCTGAGGCTGTGTAAGCCTGTCTGACCCTTCAGTTGCTCTTTTGCTCATAAGCCCCTTTGAATGGTACCCTTGTGACAGCAAACACTTGTTGAATATTTACTGTGTGCTTTACACGTATATTCTCATTGAATTCTCACATCCTCGGATGGATTAGAGAGAATCACCTTCAGTGGCAGCAGTTTAACCCCAGTGCAGAGGAAGAAACTGAGGCACATAAGGAAAAAGCAACTTTCCCAGGGTTGCTGAGCTATTAAATATTGAGCTCATAACCTCAGCCACTAGACTCACCACCTGCTAATTAGATCTGACCTTGGCTGTTCCTCCAGCCCCATTTCACCAGCCTTGGCATTTGCTGAGTACTCGTAACAAATAGGATTTCCCACTCGATGTTGTTGAGGGTCCAGGTGACACTTTGGCTGACGTGGTGGTGGGGACATTGGTAGCAGCAGAAGGAATGGCTTGCTAGGAAGTATATTGTGTAAATAGTGGCTAACTCCCCTACGACTGTACATGAGTCTAGTAGTTCTGTATAGTTGACTAGAGGCAAGCCATAGTGAGTATCTTGCTCACCTGCAAATACCTGGACTGCCTTCCAAGGCCTTTATTGCTTTTTCTGTTTCTTCTTTGCCACTTAGGCTAAGGTAAACTTCATCTGCAAAGTTTTTCTGAGCGCCCCGTCTGCCATGGTGCCTCTGTCATTGGATTCCTGCACTGGGCTGAGACGTATTGGTTCTACTTTAGGTGTCTCAGACATAGGGCTGTAAGAATTTGTGGTCAAGGATCAGGTATTTTAACTTTAACTTGAAGTTACAAGACTTCAATACCTGGAAAATTGCGTTCTGTACAGGGTGGGGTAAATGTAGGCTCACAGTTGTTCAGATGGAAAAATACAATAATTAATAAATAACAATACAAGAATAAACTCTGTGTTTCATATACTCACAACTGTAAATCTACTTTTGTCCCATGTTGCATAACACATGCTCAATTTGAGGATCCACTGATTGATAACTAGGTATGAAACACAAAGAGTAATGATTCTAACACAAGTTAATGCAGGTTCCAAATCCATTATCTAAAATACTTTGGGCCATATGTGTTTTGGAATAGAGAATTTTTCTGATTTTAGCAAGTTATTAAGGTGCATATTGAATATCACTTGTAATACCCCCTGTAGGGGCTGGGAAAGTGTGCCATAATCAAATATATAAATATTTTGTAGTTAAATGTGAGAATATTTTAAGTGAGGTAAATACAAATTTTAAATAGCCTCATGAAGAGTTTTACCAACAAGTAAGTTTCATTTCCCCCCATTTTTAGAGCGTTTTCTGTTTTGGAATTGCAGATAAAAGATTGTGCACTGCTATCAAGGTATTAAATATGACATTAAGAGGCACCAACATTTTGTCCTGGGGGTTGAGATGAAAGAGACTTCCAGGGATGAGCATGCGGAGACCACGGCCGTGGTGTGGGCAGGGGAGTCCTGTGACCCCTCGCCTGGGTGTGCATTGAGACCTGTGGGCCAGGTTGGAGAGGCCAGTTAGGGGCAGTAACAGCTCCAGTCTGGGAGAGAGGTCCCAGGGGCCTGTCTTGGGTGCTGGTGATGGATAGAGAGACAAATCCTGACGTGAAGTGTTATACAGAAAGGAGCCACAGAACTTGAGGGGGTGTTTGAATTAGATGTTCCCAGACTTTGTGAGCCAGGGCTTGGGAGGGTGTTTATGTTTTTAACAGCACAGAGTAGAGGGAAGATGGGCTGAGGAGAAGGTAGATGCCTTTGCGCATGCAGCCCCTCCAGTTGGAAATAGTCTTTAAGAATAAAAAAGAACATGAATATGAAATTACTCCTGAAGTGATATGTGGTATGCAGATATTTGTTATGGTCATCAATCTTTCTATTGTTAGTATTATTATAACTATTATTTTGCAAGTACCCTCATCACCAGTCTGTGGTTCCCTGCTGTCCAAGGTCAGTCCCATTCTCAGACCAGCCTTCTCCCAGGTGTCCAGTCTGACCTGCTCCCAGGTCTCCCAGGAAATGATCCCACGCGTGCTCTGTTGGTTTGCATTGCCAGCCTGTAAATGGTTTCTTATTTATTGAGAAACAAGTAGGCTTTGACTCTCTTGAGTAGGTGTTTGGAACCCAAGTTTCCTGGTTGGGTTGTAAACCCTGGGAAATAGAGGACTGAGTGGATACAGTGTCAAGTTTGGGTAGACCATATAGTTCATGGTTAAGCTTTTACAAGTAGAATCTAGAGCTGGAAAGAGTCAGAAAAGATAAGTTTACCCTCTCCTCCCATCAAGATGAAAACAGCCCTTGACCTGCAATCCCTGGTCAAAATGACTATCCTCATTGCTAACGGCAGCTTCCTGCTGTGAGTTCACATAGGAGGAAGATAGAAAGGACACTTCAGCTTCCCTTTCCCTTTCACAGCTCGCCCTGCAGGGCTGTCTTGTATTGGATCCAGAGTGGATCCAGTGGGCCACGTGGATGATTGTCCTCCAGGGCTTTCACTCCCACCCGGCTGACACCTGACACTTGATATTCTTTCTTGGAAAGTCTGAGATGTTCTTTCTATACTTCAGGTTGCAACTGCCCTCAGCTCACCTTGTTTTCACCAGGGAGAAATGGGAACACAATAACATTTTGGGGGTTTGAGTTGGGAAGCAACTATAGACATGATTAGATTTATATTCAATCATGTTCTGAATACAAACTGCATTCCTCCCATCTCTCTCTTCCCGAGTTCCTCAAATGCCCATTTAACACACTTGCTTCCATCTTTCCAGTCTTCACCTCATAACCTGGGCCTGTAACTTTCCGAGTCCCAAGTGATCCTGTGTGTTTTTGGTTAAATTTGACCTCTCTGTGATCTTAAACACTCTTGGCTACTCCCTCCCTCTGGGAAGTCTCCTCCATTGGCTCCTGTGACTGCACTCACTGGGTCTGGGCACATCATTTAACTTCTATGAGCCTTGATTGCCCCAGTGTACAATGGGGACAGTTGGAATATAGCATGGAGTTATGAAGAATTAATTTTAGCCCTGGTTGGTGTGACTCAGTGGATAGAGGGCTGGCCTGTGAAACAAAAAGTTGCTGGTTTGATTCTCAGTTCAGGGCACAAGTCTAGGTTGTGGGCCAGGTCCCCTGTAGTGGGTGCATGAGAAGCAACCACACATTGATGTTTCTCTTCCTCTCTTTCTCCCTCTCTTCCCCTCCATCTAAAAATAAATAAATAAAATCTTTTAAAAAAAGAATTAATTTTATGATGTGCTGTTGCCTCAAATGAGTCTATGGATACCATTATAGATAATGTTTGGTGAACAGTTCATTGAACATTATAGTTATATATTTTATTTCAATGTGTTTTACCAAAAAATAGCACATTAAACCCATGATTGCATTATGATGCTATGAGATTTTTCTCTGAAAATAATAGACATATAAATACACTGACTGAAAGTAAAACATTTAGCAAATGATACTGTAAGTGCGCATGGATATGACCAGAATCATGAAGGTTGTATGCAGGTAGTGGAAATTTGAAAAATCCCGAGACCTCACACGCAGAGGCACCAGCAAGGTGCTGGTCCTATAGTGGATGCTTGTTATGAATGAATTGTTGTGACTGCCCTCCTCTCTATAACTATGTTCTTTTCTGTCTTTGTTGGGTCCTCTTCCTCATTCTGCCCTTTAAACATATACACACAGTATATGTTGGATGTGAGTGTGTGTGTAAATATAGAGATGCTATACATTCATATACTGTGTAGTATATGTGTGTATGTATAAAAGAGAGAGAGAGACTGACTCACCACCTACTGTGACTACAATGCGGGAGTTCTAGAGCTACTTGTGTCTAATGTATGATCTTGTCCCCCCAGCCTATACAGACTTTCAGGTGAGTATAAACTGAAATAAAGGAACACATTCTTTGTAGAGAGGCACATGTGAAGGAGACTTTTAGTGTTGTTTACCAATATGACCCCCTGGAAACTGCCCATTTGTGGCCTTCTCTATTGCCCACCAGCCCTTAGTACTCTCAGAGGCCTGGTGGTCAGCCCTTTGGGGGATAGGGGAGCTGCATGGAAATAAACAGAGCAGGTGTGAGTCCGGTCTGTCCAGGAGCTCCAGAGGTATTGGCCCTCACCAAGACCCACCTCTGTCCTCATCTGACAGCAGCTGGGTGTCCTGGAGACCGGGTATGGGCAGTGACATGTTCTACAAGTCGGCTGAGCCAGGACCCAGAACCCACGGAGGCTGGCCCTGTTATGAAGAGAAACGTGTCCAAAAACACACTGATTCTCCATGGGAACCATTGAAATGTGTTCTAAGCCACATCTACAAATTATACATATATTTAAAATATTCATGACCATGTTACATAGCAGACCCTATTATTGCTGAGTGTACCCTAAATGTCTCTCAATTGGTCTCTCTCAAAGGTAATTTCCCCACAACCCCCCAACTTCCAAAGGAGATTGGTGAGTTCAGATTCTGAGATCACATTAGGATTTAACTCTGGGCCCTGCGCTGTGTCCCACATAGACTTGTATCAGAGTTTTTATGCACGTAGAAGAATGAATGAAATGCACCAAAATGTGTATCCGATTCCAATGGACTGATTTAAGGGTGCAGTGGTTGTATTTCTGTTGATAGTGTATTTTCTGGAATGCGAGATGGAGTGAGATGAGTAAAAAATGATCAAGCTTCTTCATCTTGGCTCTCCGATCCCATCCTTCCCTCCAACCAACCAGCCTACTCTGGAACCCAAGCTGGTGGGGGCAGAACTGGCAGAGAGATCCTCTCTAGAATTCTTACTCTCATGGGAGGTCTTGAAGAAAACCTGTAAAAAATGTTTTCTGCTCTCCTTACCAAAGGGAAGGATTTCATTTACTCACTTATAAATAGGTGCTATCTACCTTTTTCACCCAGCAAAGAAAAAGAAAACCTCATAGACACAGACAACAGTATGGTCATTACCAGGGGGAAAGGGGTAGGAGGAGGTAGAAGAGGGTGAAGGGGGAATAAACATGTTGGAAGGACACTTGACTTGGGTTGGTGAACACACAATACAACATACAGATGATGTGTTGTGGAACTGTCCACCTGAAACCTATATAATTTTGTTAACCAATGTTACTCCAATAAATTCAATAAAAGTTAGAAAAATAGGTGCTGTCTAGTAGTTAAATGTGCTAGGGGGCTGGGGTATGGGAGAGCATTGGAGAGTTTCTTGTTGATAAATATCACATGGAAATAGAGTTCTGCTAGCATAAGCCAAGTCCTGAAAAATGGGTCCCTTAATGTCCTCTCAATGAGACCAGCTACATGACAGCTAGCCCGGGGAGCTAAAATACTGGTGAGAAATTGAAGCCATAGATCTGCCTCGGAGTGTGGCCTCATCAGCTGTGATTGTTAGGTGTTAAGTTGAAGACTCCACAGCCCTCCGGTCTTGCTTGTGTTTGATGAATGGCAGTTCTGGAATCAGTCTGGGCAGGAAAGGCTGATGGTGGGCGCTACTGATTCCAGGTGCTAATCACGTATCTACATCCCCCTCTGGCATGCGCTAGGGTTGCCTCAGTGGAGAAGAGAGACCCACAAGCGCTGGTGATTGTATCAGTCAGGGTCCAGCCAGGAAAACAGGAGCCTCTTGAGAACTGGTTACAAAGGTATTGGAAAGAAGAGCAAAAGGGAGAAGGTACGTAGATGAAGGAGCAGAAGAAAGAAGAGGCAATACCCAGAGATCAGGAAGGTGCTAATTTCCCTGGACTGGAGCCTGCACCTGAGCCCATGGCTGTGCTGCAGGAGCTGCTGATGAGGTGCTGCTGCCACCCTCCCAGGTGGCTGGAATCCGAATGACTGCATCCCACTGCCACTATGGCAACTGCCAGCCAGTGCCAGGACTGCCTCTGGTGTCCTAGAAAAAGGCAAGCAGCTTTTCTCTTTCCCATACCTTCTGATCTCTTCCTAGTGCCTCCCCAAAGCTGCTGAGAGGCTGTGAAGTATAATTTGCAGACTCTCACCCCCAGGGGTAAGGAGGAGAGTGTAGAAGGGCCTGTGTGAAACTGAGAGGCAATGGATAAATAAATGACACAGAGTTTCATGATAAGATGCAGAAGTAGAAGTTTTGACTTGGTTCAATGAACTGGGCACACTCAAGATTTAAAATCCACTGGGACCTGAGTGGTTTTTTTTCCCTACAATTTTCTGGAGAAGAGAAGTTAGAGTTCAAAGGTGAACAATATTCTACCCAGGGCAGGAATGTTCTCTGCAACATTTGGAGGCACAGGGAGATGGCCCTATAGCTATTGTTTGAATATTTTCAGTGATAGGAAGTTTGCTGCCCCAGTGGGGTAGCCAGTTCCCTTCACAGCTAGACAGTTTAATTACGGGCAAGCATTGTGTTGAACTAAAACCTGTCTTCAAGGAACTTCCGCCCACTGTCCTTCTTCTGTACACCGTAGGTGATTTCCTCACCTTACTTCCTTTCACTTCGGGAGGCACTGTGTGTTACATGGGCTTTGGATCCTGTATTAGTCAGGAGTAGATTTGCCCATGCATGACAGGACCCGCTGCCTAACCCCCAGCCTAAGGAAAAGTGGCTCAAACAAGGTTTAGAATCTGGGGGAGGCAGTAAGTTGGGGGCTCTGCCTTGTCAAGGCCCCAGGGGCCCGGTCTCATTTCACATTTCTACTTTGCCATCCCCACATTATAGCCCTCATCCTCATGATCCAAGATGGAGCTCTAGCCCTTCCTTTCCTCACATCCATGTTCTAAGCAGTAGGATGGATAGAGAAGAGGGTTGGGTGAAGGTGAGTGAGAGGCTAGTTCTCTTTTAAGGGAGTGTCCTAGAAGGTACCACTGGAAACTTTTACTTACATTTGATTGGCCAGAACTTGGTCACATAATTAAAATTTAGCTGCAAAGGAGTCCGGGAAATGTATTCTTTATCTGGACAGATAAGTGTGCAGTCACAACTTCTATGACTATGGAAAAGAAGACAACAGATAACGAGGTATAGCAAGCACTCAGCACAGAGTCAAGTTTTTGGCGTAACACAGGCCACACAATGTGCTAGGCCAGTGCTTCTTACATTTAATGTGATACCAATTTCCTGGGGAGTTTGTTAACTGCAGATGCTGACTGAATAGATCTTGTTGGGGCCTCAGATTCTGCATTTCTATCAGGCTCCCAGCTCATTCCGATATTGCTGGTCCAAGGACCACAGTGACCACCAAGGCTGGGCTCTGGAAATCCACTGTTGAACAGGATGGACAGAAGTACACCTTACATCTCACAAGTGGAGCTGAATCCAAGCCTTTTTAGTATAAACCTACCTTTTGGAAATACAGGGAGATTGAAAGAGCCTGGCTCCCTGGAGGCACTTAAATTTAGCTTCCTTCCTGCTTTTGGAGAGACTCCCCAACCTGCCCTCTAGGAGGGCATTGACTGGGCCAGATGATGGGGAACTGCTCAAACCTAGTGTGTCAGCCACAGACTCTAGAAAAAACAAGCAGCGGGAGGTCTCCTGAGAGCCAGGCGGGGTCTTCAGTGATTTTGGACAGAGTGGGCCCACCAGGGACTGAGGACAACAGAGAGGAAGCTTCAGGCCGGGCACCGGGCAGTGCAGCTCAGAGTGCTTCCTTCTGTGCCAGGGAGGACCGGGGTCTGGAAGAAACAAGGCCGCCACCACGGGCCTGCCCAGCTCCCCATCTGCTCAGGGAGAAAAAGGACACGGAGCAGAGGCAGGAATTCAGGCAATTAATCCTTTATTTAAAGAATAATAAACAGCCAGATTTTACATACCGAAAGAGGGAACAAGGTAAAAGGGGTTAAAAACTAAAAAGAAAGGACGGCAGACACCAATTAACACAATGCTAATTGACAATTTCCCCAAGCTTCCATGAAGCATGCCAGGCCGATTTCCCCAATTGCTAATTAAATCAAACTGCACACACAATACTAATTTCCCTAACTTAGGGAACTCAGTAGACAAATAAAATGAGAAAGTAACTTAAACATTTTGTCAAAGTATGGGAAGAAGGATGAATGAAATCTTAACATGAATAAACTTTGGCTCCATGTAAATTTGTTAAGGTCCTGGCATGTTTAATGAAGTCTTGAAATATCCCAGTATCTCCAGTCTATTCACAATCGCATAAATGCACTTTGCTAATCACGAGATAATACACAGCAGTCCTCTTAAACTTGCGTTCTTTCCCTTCGGTGAAGGGTACCCAGCGCATCATGGAAGTGACATGTAAATTGCCCCATTTAAAAATTATAAAATACCTACTTAATTACAATGAAAAACAAAGGAATAACTTTTCTTTAAAATAGTCCCTGAGGTTCTTTGAGCTGGAGTCTGGCTTTGTGAAAAAGAGAAGCCAGTCACTTAATCACATAGTTGAGCGTAGAGGCAGTGCGCCTTGGCTGTCGTTCTCCGTCTCCCCTTCCCCCAGCCCTGCACACATGCTTGCTCTGATCTCTCCCGGGGGCCCATCACCCCCTCTTCCCACCAACCCCCACTGCAGCCTGCTTTGAAGTGTCCCCTTTACCCTCTGTGCTGCACTCAGGGCCCACTAGAAGCATCCCGTTGAATTATGCCATCACAGAACGGGGGTGGGTCCTCGAGGTCATCTATCCATTTCACTCCTTTTCACTCATTTCACTATGGAGGAAACTCATGCCAAGAGATAAGGATGTGCCTGAAATCTGACAGCTGGTTGGGGCCCCCGGGTTTTTTTTAATGATGCAAGAAATATATGATTATCTTATTAGTCCCAGCTAACACTTGCATAGTGTTTCCTGTGTGCCAACCACTGGTATAAGCCCTCCACAAGATGAACCCAACTGATCCTCACGGTGATCCTGAGAGGTCAGTCTCATCATTTCCCCAATTTACTGATAGAGAAACTGAGGTACTGGAATGTTAAGTAACTTACCCAAGGTCACATCCCAAAGTGGCAGAACTAGATTTGGTTCCAGGAAGACCTGGAGGTCCGTGCTCTTGACCCCTCGGTTAATCTGCTCCTTTGTGGCCTGATTAGAAAATGCAGACAAAAATAAACTAGAACATGATAAATAAGCATCACCTGTAATAATACTACCCTGACAGATATGACCATTATTAGAATTTTGAACATAACCTAATTTATTCCTTTTTCTTACATATTAAACAATAGAATCAAACATGTTCACTTACTCTCACATGTTCACCTGATTTCTCTTTCCTCTCTTAATAGCAGCTTCCCATTGTTCACTGGTACATGCTATGTAACCCTCAGTGGTTGAAATGCATCCCATTGAAAGAATGTGCCACAGTTTAGCTTGTGCATCGTGGTTCGTATTTAAGTGGTTTTCTTCTTTCTCTCTTATGCCATGTTGCATCAGGCATCTGTACAGAAACATCTTTATCTTGTTTTTTATGGTAATTCCTTCACTATTAAATATATGGAAATCAGAATATCTAGACGGTGAGGAGGAGGGAGGGGAGGTGTGGGAGGTGAAGGTAGGGGACACTTACCAGATACACAGAACTGGGAAGCTGGACCCCCAACCAGCAATGAAGGAAACCCTGTCTCCCTAAATGAAATATTTCACCTAACATCCATTCTTGTGTAGCCCCATTTTATGGGGATCATTAAGGCAAGGTCCAGAGTCCTCCTGCCCCACCCCAAAAGAATATGATAGGAAACCCACCTTCTGTGGTTCAGTAAGCTATTCTTTGAGGGGGTATGTAGTTAGCTTTAGACATGAGTGTGTTTTCAAAATTATTATTATTTTAGGGTAATGGCTGTTCAGTGGGGTGTATGAGAAGTAGGCTGTTGGTAAACTTGTTTATGTGAACCTGAATATTCCACCCACCAGACAGAGGGGCAGGTAGACATCTCTGCTAGGTCTGGGATGTAGGCATGGGAGATGGCCACGCACAGCTGCAGAGCTGGGTTCTTTGGCCTTTTTGTCCTGACTGGCATCCGTAATGCATTGGTCAAGAGGGAGGCTGCTTATCTGTCCTTGTCCCTTCCTGGGACAAAGGCAGACCTGTCACCATCAGATCAAGGGAACTGTGGAATCATTTGGAAAGACAGCTGAAAGTCTTCTCATTCATTGTGATTTATCATAATCCCTGGCCCCTCCCCCAGGATGAAATAGGAATAAAATAGTAATGTGATAGGTTAATGCAGATAATTAAAGAGAGTTTAAGACCAGTGTGAGACTGAACTGTGTGTGTGGGTGGTTGAAATGGTTGTTTGATGTGAAAGTCAATGATTGAATTATTCAGAGAGAGTGATTTCCAAATGATAATTTTACACTTTACATAACTGATTTTGATTTATTATAGTGGCACCCAGTCGAGCTGCTTTAGTTCTAAGGGGCTGTCAGCTTTTCCATCCCAAGCCCTTGGTCTGGAGCCCACACACACACAAACCTGCTCATGTCTGAAATTTGACATTGTTGTTGTTATCTCTCTGGCATGGCTTCCCCCCTACCCCCCGACCCTCGTAAGAGTTTATGGCTTGCTTGGCTTTGCAATTTATAATCTGGCAGAGGTGTGCGTGTGCGTGCGCGCATGCGCACAAGTGAGTGCACACATGCCTGCGTTTGTGTGTAGTGAATGGCCCAGATAACCTGATCTCTTTCTTTCCCTCTCATTGTGGCTTTACGAAAGCTTTGATCTTTTGTCATTTAGCAAGAGGTAGGTCTGTGCTGGGAATAGGACCCCACGGGCAGTTGGAATGAAAACGGTGCGGCAGTGGCAAATTGCTGCGCTGCTTCAGAACTGAAGGCAGAGAGTACAAAGCATGGGGGGCCCTACTTCAGGACCCACCCAAGAGAAGGAATGTAAGACCCTGAGAAGGTATGGACTTAACGCCAGGTAAATCCATCTGAAATATCAGGCCTCCAGAGACGGCTGCTGCTTCTCATCTAAGTCTTTTTGCTGGAAGTGACACAAACCAAGACACAGATTTCCCGCAGATCTTTTTTGGAACAGCCTAGAATGCAAGTGCCAAATGACAGGCAAGTGGGTTAGTTACCCAAACTTATCTGCTTGGTAAGCACCATACTCTGCCCCCCTCCAGTCCCAGTCCCTCCTTGCTTTGGGACAACTGGGAGGGGACTGCTGCCGCTTATGGCTGGAAGCAGTGGCACAGGAACCATTCATCGACCGTCTGACTGAGCACTGATATATGGTGTGATGGTAGGGACAACAGCCAACATTTGTTGTGTGCTTACTTCGTGACAAATACTCTTTGAAGGACTTGACATTAACGTTGACTTTTCTGAAGAGCCCTATGAAGTAGTTCTATTTTTTGCCCCATTTTACTTCTTAGTAAACTGAGGGTAACTAACTCCCCCTGAGCATTCTGTGCAGCGTCTGCTCTCAGAATTCTGCTGCAGCGCCTGTCCTGGTGGAAGACGCCACTTTCTTTGTCAACTCCTTCAGGAGAGGAGAGCTTTGCTTGCCCACACTTTTGGATGGCAGGTTGCAGGTCTGTGACCAGTGGCTCCCAAGGAGGCCGGAATAGAGCAGCCCTGTCCAAGAATATGCTGGGTAATTGTGGGGCAACTCAAGGAGTCTGGGGATGGTGAGGAAAGGTTGGGGTGTGTGGGAGGAAGGAAAAGGGGCTAGGCCACCTTTGTGAAAGAAGGGCAGGAGGGGGAGGGGAGGGAGGCAACAGCAAAGAGGCTCTGGAAGCCCAGATCTTATCCCTGCCATCTGGCTTGGCACTGAGGTCGGATTCCCATGACGACAGGTCCTGAGAGTAGCTTTAAGTTTCCCAACCTGTAGAACTTGTCAGCTGGACACTGCCCCTCTTCTCTGCTTTGGTCTATCTTTAACAACCATGTTAAAAATGCCTCAGACTCGGGTTCAGCTACTGCTGGAGGTACCCAGTGCTGCCCAGTCAACCCGTGGATGATTTTAAGGAAGTTAAATAATATAGCTGGTACTCAAAATACTAGTTTTCAAGCAAAATAAACATCAACATATCATGGCATAGAAAAGAAAATTCTAATGAATTCTTAAGATGAAAAATAGGGTTTCTCAGAACTTTTTTCCTTCCCCTGGAATTCTGATCTAGTTTCCCACACTTGGTCGTATGGATCCACCCTGGTCTACTCCTTGGGGCTTTGAGGGAGAAAAGCGGGGGCTGCCATGTTGCACACGGTCCTCCCGTGTTGCCCAGCCATCCTGCAGGGGTGCGGCCTACCCGGCACTCTTTCTCCAGGGGACTTGATTCTGAGTGACCACTGTGGATAATATTCTAATAAACTTGGGGGGGGAGTGGAATGCCAGTCAGAGGAAGACAGGACGTCTAGAGGCCTTAGAGAAAAAAGTGGGGAAACATAAAAGACCAGAGACAATGCAAACATATTTGTAAGATAGACGTCCAACTGGGAAAAGATATATGCTTCACATATAAAAGATTAATATTCTTAATATGCAAAGAGGTCGCAGAAAGCAATCCCTAGAAAATGGGCAAAAATTTGAACAGGCAATCTACAGAAAAATGTGTATACTAGTGGCTGGTGAACATTTGAAAACATACACAGCCTCCCTAGTTATTAAATAAATGTTAGGTAAATCTTTATATCCTGACTTGATAATAAGCCTAGTGCAGGATGACAGGCAGGCTATGATCACTCACTTTTTGATTAAAAAAAGATGTGTGTTTACATATAGCTATGTTATCTAAACATAGGTACAGATCAAGAAAGAAAATGCACCAGATCCCCAAAACAGCTATTGTCAGTGAGATTAGAGATGGCTTTTCTTTTATGTGTTTTGTAGTATTTTGCAGAATTTAAACAATACACAAACAGGTGCACTCTTGTTGCATTTCCTTTCTGTGCACTCGTTTACCAATATTTACCATTTTGTATACCTGGTTCTGTCCAGATAAGTAAACCAACCCCCTCGCTGCTGCCCCGCTCCACTATACTTACGGAATCCAAGTTTTCAGTCCTGGAGTTGGACTTGAGGTTTCATCCAGCCTCCTTGTTTTGCAAGTGTGTTTGAGGCTCTGAGGAAACACATGTCTTCATGTCCTTAGGACTGTCCTGGCTTGTTTGTTGTCCCAGCCTCCTGTCTGACTGATTAGTTCTCCTTTTCAGTCTCAGATGCTTTCTGGTCTGGACTATGAATGACATGGCTCCCTGCTCATAGAGGTCAAATAACAGCTCACGTTTGCAGAGTTGGTGAGAGGTGGAGGCAGGGGTCAGAGTTCCTCATTTCGTTGGATTTGGTGAAAGGCAATTCCTGCCCTCAGTGAGCTTCTAGGAGCTTTGGCAGGAAAAGGCATTTCCCCACAAATGTTGGTGGTTATCTCTGGAGAAGAATAGTGGATTTAGGTTCAGAGTGGATTTAGGTTCAGACTGCATTCAGTTTTTTCTTCTGCTTCTTACTGGCTGTTGGCCTTTGACAAGTCAGTTAATTTCTCTGAACCTCAGCTTCCTTCTTTGTACAGGGTCCAGCAGAAGTAGGGTCCTACTTGAATGTGGTTGGTAGGGCGATAATACTGGTGTCATATACAGTTTTAATTTGAAGACTTCACCTAAAATGTCATATGGTGTGCTTAAGTGTGATATTGTTATGTCATAGAAGTACATGCTTATGGTTTTGTAATAAAATATTTTGTAATAAAAAAGATGCATTATTTGTGCCAGACCCTGTATATGGGGTTAATAGGACCTTTCTCAGAGGGTTCATATCCGTTGTACATAAAATGCTGAGCATAATGCTTGGTATATAACTCCTTTATGTAAAGACCAGTTAAGTGTCATTGCAAATTATGTAAAGCTACAAGTGTATGGAAGTCTGGTGTAGAATATGGAAGTTTTTTGTGTCCTGACATTGAAGGACATGAGGTACCTTGGATAATCCTATTCTCCTTTCATAGATGCACTTTCCAATATCCAAGGGAAGGTTCTGTTTTAGGGATGCTGGAAGATGGAAGAGCTTTCAGTTGTTAGAGGTCAAAGTTGATGTCCATGTAGTTTGGTTCTCTCAGGGGAGTGTTGTAGAGCCAGAGGCTCTTGCAGTCAGAGTGACCTTGGAAATGATCTGGTGCCACTCTGGGCAGAAATTGCTCAGGCAGCCTCTGGTAGCCAGAGCCTATATTGTCTTGCACTGATTCTTCTGGAAAACAACCCCAAGAAGCCCTCTGATCCTCTCCCTTGTCTCTGGCTCTCCTCCTCCAGGAGCATGGTTGGGAATTGGTTTTCAAAGGTCCGCCTGCCGCATCTCAGGTGGGGTACCTACTGCTCCTCTGGTTAGGAGCTTGGGTCAGCGGTACTTGGGGGTTAGTTCACATCCTTTGTGTCTTTGGCGATGGCTAAGTTTCTAGGTAAATACCTCCTTTGTTTCCTGGTGAGCACAGAAAAGGGCTTTTGGGTTTTCACTTCTGAGCTAGGCAAGAAGAAGTGACAAAGGACTAGATGAAAACAGTAACAATAATAGCAATACTTTTTATACTTCAAAACAGTGCTCAGTCTGTTTGGATTAAAAATGGTACTTGATTTGTTTGGAGATTTGACCACAAAATCTCAATCATTGTTAGCTCAGCATGGAACAGCATTCAGAAGGGTTTTGTGGTTAGGTATATTTTCCATTTCTCATGTTTTTTTTCCTTGTAGTTTGAATGTAGTATTTCCAAAGAAGACAGACAATTCCAGGACCACAAAGGCGTACTCCACTATGTTGAACATGAACTAACATCATTGGACAAGAAGCTTTATACTGTGTTCGTCACAACAAGAATTTCTAAAGTTTAGTGAGCATCTACTACATGCCAGGCACTGTGCTAAGTGCTTTACAAGCATGATCTCTTTTAATTCTAATGAGAACGTCTTAGTTTGGTGCTGTTATTATTGCGTTTATTAAAATGCTGAAACTAGGCTTAAAGAAATTACCTTACACCTAGTTTCCCAGCTAGAAAATTTCAGAATATGCAGCTCATCTCTCTGATGTCAACAATCATTTCCTACCGCGATTACCTACAGGGTGCCAGGTGTTGCCCTAGAGAAAGCTCTTTTGTTAGCAGGTTTTGACTGTGAATTTCCGTGGCAAACTTAAAATATTTTTGCCCAGTTCTGGTTGATGCCTCTCTCTTCTTCCATCTCCCTTCTTTTTTCTAGAGAAAGAAAGTCCCAAATACCTGCTGGTTGTCATATCTCTCCACCTATGTGGTCAACATTTAATTACATTAGCATTTGTTTTCACTAAAAAAGTAATCACATTACTGCCTTTCATGTCACATTAGTGAAAATGGATACCAATATGATACATATTAATAGAATATGATGGGAAATTGCTAATACAATTAGACTTTCACATTTTATTAGTTCTGGAGTGATGCTGTATGCTGAAGAACAGCTCACTTTAGCGCTGACGAGGAACAAGATGGAAAGTGGTGGATGCCTTTCTATCCTGCATGGACAGGAAGGCTCGCAGGGGGCCCTGGAACCTTCATGGGGTCCCATGCTCAGTTTCTGAGCCCCACTTCCTGTTCCCTCCTGTAACACGAGCACCTTTTGGATTTGGGCCGGGAGAGGAGTTCCTCCTTCACAGCCAGGCTATGTTGCCTGAATTGTGGTCATTAAAGTATCATGTGACATGATCCTGCCTAGGTGGCCCCGGATCAGATAGAATTAATATTTCATTATCCCTTCTGTGGCGGGTGCTGGCGCGGAGAGGGGGACACAGGAAGGGAAAATGTCCCAAGGGCCCTTTCTGACACTCAGCAGCAGCTTTCCGATAGGCCTCTGCCATTGGCTGGGGCCTCAGGAGTAACATTTGGTTGCTCTGGCTGCCCAGAGGTCTTTCCATCTGCAATCCTTCTCTTCCTGCCCAGCCCCCTCCATTTCCTCCACTCACCCAAGTGATGGTAGGAAAACCCTGGGCTGCATCACTGGCAGACATCTGTAGGTGCTGCTTCTGAAGAACGTTTGTATTTCATACCCAGTCCTCCTTAGTTGTTTCCTGCCATGTTGGATCTCACTTCTGTGGTGACTTTATCTCCTCGTGTCCCCTACACAGGACATTGGGTTCCAGTGTCTTTTCAGGCCCATTTTAAATCCTCTTTCCTCCACGAAGCCTTCCCTGCCCACCCTAAGCTGCCGTAACCCTGAATTGAACACACCCTGCATACCTACTTACGTGTTCTTGTATGACCTAACAAGTTACGCGGGCCGCTTCCTGGCCTTGCTCAAAAGAAAAAATATGTGATTCCTAACTCTGAGAGTTTGGTAAAGTTAATGTTAGACTTGAAAGGAAGTGAAGATCACTGTGGACTCCCCAGGGCAGGGGGTACGGTGCAGGATGGTGAGTGAGGAAGTGCCAGGGCTCGGGGGAGAATGGGGTTCCTGCTTGCCCTCCCTCTGCAGCTGCTCTCCCGGTGTTTGGTTTTGTCTGTCTTTCCTGGGAACATGATCCAGAACTTGGTATCTTGGACTAAAGCTTGTAGCGTGACAATTGGGAAGAAAAACTGGCAATTAAGGAAGGCATCTATTGCCTTGGCAAAGAAAGGATTCAGAGGGAGGGGAAGAGAAGTAGGTGAAAAGAATAAAGAGGGAATGAGGATGAGCTGGCTTTTAAAGGATAGTAACTTACTCTGAAGAAACATTTTCACTGTGGAAATAATAAAAAGAGAACTTACGGCTTCAAAACAGTTGGCCAACCTTAATCAATACGGTAGCAGGGATTGCAACCACCAGCTCTTTCAGACTCTTTCGCAGGGGAGGTTGTGGGGAGGCAGCCTGCTGGAACCTTTCTGTCCAGAAGCTCATTCATTTGCATGGCTGAGACCACACTGGTCTGTGGGTTGGGAAACCCGAGTCTACACTTGGGATTCTTTAACTGAAGAACTGAAGGGTGCTGCAGTAGGTGATGGGTGAAGCTGTATCTTACTCCAAAATTCGGTAACTCTACTGAGGAATGCACGTACCAAGTGTCAAAGAGGAGGTCCTGCGAGTCAGACCTGGTGGTGGAGCATGGGAGGCGGGTAGCTGTGGAAGGGACCTGGTAGGCTCTAGACTGGTGGAGCAGGAGGCGGGGGAATGCTCTCAGGGCAGAAGGGGCAGCAGAAAGGGGAGGGGTGGGCAGGAATTCCTGTTGGGACATGGCAGTTGGGGATAATAGGGTTCTAGAGGGAGGCTGAACTTCAAGGCTGGGGCCAGCTGGTAGGCAGTGTGGGTTGGCAGCCTAGCAAGCGTGGACACGATCCTGTGTGTAGTCAGTGGAGGCAGACTCTGCCTCTTCCCGGGAACTCCCCTTCCTCCGATGGCTCATGAGGGACCCCAGATGGCAGCCACCATGTCCAGTCCATTCTCCAGGGGTGCTGGCAGATGATCCTGTTGAGATCATCTGTGAGGGGTCCTGCGAGAGGGGGGTCTGCAGGAAGCTGCCCAGGGGTGGGAGATGTTGGAAGGGTAGGGTTACTAATCCATTTTCAAAGTAAAGGGAAAGCTGAGGGTATGTTGGGGGCCACTTTTAAATTCATACCCAGTCTGCCTCTTGGAGGGTGAAAAGACTTCCAAAGGGAACGAGAAGTCACTAGCTGGCGTGGCTTACTTACTTCTACCTCTACCATCTAGGTGTCTCGGTGGATGTCTTGCTCTTGCCTCTTGAGAACACACAGGCACAGACACACAGACACACACAGACACAGAGCAGGAAGGTGACTGTGGAGCATGCCTGCCTCACATGGGGTCCTGCAAGATCCCACACAAGGTGAAGGTAAAATTTGAGGCAATGGTCAATCATTTAATGAACGCAGTGAGTCCCAACCCAGTTTTCCAGGCAGGGGGGGTTGGGGACATTTCATGGATGCCATACCATCACTGTTGCCATCGAAGGGAGGGTGATAACCCAGCCTCAAAACATGCCACTGACTGGTGTGGTCCCCTTCACTTGTTCTTCTTCCTCCCAATGTTTTTCTAAATGCACATGTGAAATGGGTGTTTGTAAGTTCCATGGATTACATATTGAAACTGTTATCACCATTTGGGCCACTGCAACAAACAATACTGATTATAGAGCAGGGATATTTTGCAATTATAATGTTCTTCAAACTTCTCTGATTGACACACAGCGTATTTAAACAGGGGTGATCAAAAATTATGTTCCCAGCGCGGGCCTGGCTTTCGAGTTGGCAGCACAAAAGCTCGCCTCGGTAGGTAACAGTCACCAGGCTGCCTTTGAGCAGCTGTGTTGAGATGGGATTCAGTTGCTTTGTGGGGGAGTGGGGTGGGGGGAGACACCCTGGCTTTTAAATCAAAGACAATTCAGTTTAGAGAAAGATGTACCTTGTGGAAATAAATAAGAGGAGGCACGGTGTACCGTCAGCTGGCCGTCTTAAATCAATAATGCGGGCAGTCCATCTCGCACGCCCATTCAGCTCCTCGCTCCTTCTGCGTTGAGGGGGAGGAGCACCTGCCTTCCAGCCCAGTCCCAGAATAAAAGCCCTTATCTAGAGATGTCTAGGGGGTGTGAGGGAGTCTTGCTCTGCTCCTCCAGGCCTCCCTGGAGCTAGCCTGGCGGTTTGCCTGCCAGAGGTCTGAGGATGTTAATGTCCTTTACCTGCAGATCACATCAATCTGCGTCCATTATTTTGCCAAGCAGGGACACCTGGGTAGGAGGCTCTATTTTCTTTCAATGGCCCCTGGCTTATAAAAAAAAAAAAAACGCAGCAAAGAGCACGTAATCCCTTTGAGTATTCTTCTAGTGTGCCTAATGGGGCTTTTTGAGAGTGCCAGGTAGTGTGAGAAGACTCTGGGCTTAAAAAAAAAGAGAAAAGGAAGGCAGCATTTTTTAATCATTGTCTTTGTTTACAAAGTGGTGACATTCAGTTTTGAATCAGAGCGAAGAGTTTCCAGGTAGACAAGTCTTGTGTTTGTTTTTTTTGTTAGCTACCAGCTACCAGCACGTCTCTCTTCTAAACTTTGCACAAAATCAACTTACCTTGATTTAAGCAACAAAGAAAAGGACTTGGGGGTTGGAAGGGTGGGAAAGGGGGAAGCTTTTAAGAGATTATCCTTTTGCAGTTTTGATAGATTAAGAGGGTGATCAAACTAGGCAGCATCTTAATAATAGGGCCATGTGAATTTTGGCTACACTAATGGAAGCTTTTTTGTCAATTTCCTGTAACCTGTACTTGACAGGACTCAGGAAATGGCATGACTGGCCCACCTTTGATACCCAGAAGAGGCTTAATGAGATTTAAAGGAGCAGTACCATGACTGGAGTTTCCCATATTAGGTGTAAGTTACACACAAAGTCCTTCTGTGCACCATTCCCTAGCTGGCTTTGTTGCCTGTCTGACAGAATTCAGAGCGTGCTTTCTCTATAGAAGTAACAGCTGAAAGCTGGGCAGCTGAGTTTCCGAACAGAAATTGTTTTTCTAAGAAGTTTCTTTTTTTTTTTCCGTTCCATTCAGGGCTGTATCTCTGAAATATTATCTATCATAAAAAACATGACGTGAATTTACTGTGGCAGTCAGCTGCAATTTTTAAATACACTCGTTAGGTTACTGAGCAACATCTTACTTTCCCAAAGAGACAAGGAAGAAGAGCGCGAACGTCAGGCTGTTATTTCCTGGGAGTGGATGGGGAGGGGTGTGGGCAAGGCCATGCCACAATGTGTGAGCTCTGATGGGACCCAAACACTTCTGATGGAATATTTGAGCTGGAAGTGTTCAATGTGAAAGATCTCGCCTCAAGGAGCGCTCTGTCAGTGCGAGTGGGCTGGGAGTCGTGATGAGTATTCCTGTCTTGTGGGCTTGAGGGCGGAGCTGCCTAGGCAGGGTGTAGGGGTTACAAAGTTGGTCTTCTAAGCTTTTATGACTGTGGCTCTTCAGGGGACCCCCAAGGAAGCAAAAAGGTCTGTCTCTGGCAGTTATTCTGGCAAGGCTATGGTGTAATGGAACAGACCCCAGTGAAAGTGAGTGAGAAATACTCTTAGAATCCTATTCATTCTGGTACCTGTCTCCTTCAGGCATTAGGTGGGAAGCTCCTCTGCTGGCCAAAAGGCTAGAGATCCCACACTATACCACCTACTGAGCACAGACCTCCCTCCCTGGGAAGCTACCACCTAAGCCTTGAATGCCCTCCCAGAGCTCCTTTTGAACTCTTGCCTTAAGGGGTAGGAGATGAACTTGGCTGTACCATGCTCCCTGTCCATTCCAAGTACAAGCTGAAGTTGTTGGTCTTCTTTAGTGCTGCCGTTTTCTGCACACCTGTAGAAGCAACCCCTGTGCTCTGCCAGTGGCTGGCCGTGGCACCCTGTCTGTGCCCTTCCACAGGCAGGATCAGTCTGGCAGACCTGCTTCCAGCTTCTCAATCCGAGGGCTCAATGTTCATGTTCTTTAAAGAATCAAGGCCTCAGCATCTCAGGAGCCAACCCGATAACCATACAGATTGATATAAAGGGGCAAAGCTTCCAGGAACATTTAAAACTGATTTTCGAGACAAAAGTATCCATATTTTAGTTTTGAATTGTCCACAGACACACTTAAGGCATCAGTGAGAATAGTGGGATGGATCAGTTTTGTTAAAGTTCAAGTTTTTCTGTTTTACCTCATCCAGCCTGGTAGGAATAGATTCTATTTTTTCTTTTTTTCCCATCTGATACTCATGATTTATAGATATCAGAGACTCCTTTGCCATTGTTGCCCTGGCATCAGCTTACCTTTCTCTCTGGGTTTTCTTTCTATGGTATTTGAAACATCACTTGGGAGAAATCAAATGCAAACTGACCTATTTTACAGATAGACGGAGACATTTGTGCAATTTTTTTTACATACATCTGTTTAAAATATCCACAAATAGAGGCACTGAAATGCTCACACATGGCTCCTAAAACTGTGCGAAGGGCCAGGTAAGGTGGGAGGCTGCATGTTGGGGAGCCCCAGGAGGAGGCTGGCTGGTGTGCTTGTGGGCCACTGGCTGCTGGCTGCGCCAATGTGATGAAGACCAACTTGCACCAGAGCTTGGGGCACACAAACCCTGGCCCACATGCCACCGTTTAGTAGCTGTGTGACTTATGAAAAACCACTTAGACCTTCTGGATGTTGCCCTTAGCTCTGGAATGGGCATGGTACCTATCTCAGGAGAATATCAGAGCTTTCGATATTTATGATCATGAACTATAGTAAGAAATGCCGTTTACATCATGACCTGCCTACACACAAATGCATCCATGCACTTATAAAACCAAAGCAAACATTTTATGAAACAATTTTTACTTAGAGGCTAATATTCCCTATTCTATTTTCACTTGAACACGGTGATTGCAACCCACTGCACTGATTTCATGACCAAGCCGTGGGTTGCAAGGGGGAATTTGCCAAACACGATAGGTACTTAATAAAAGTCCATCCCCTTAATATGTTGATGGTCCTCATCTTTACTATTTAGGATATTATAAGCTATGCTACAGAAACAAGCCCCGCAATAGTGATGGCAGAACGCTATGGAAGTTTATTTCTTATTTTCGTAAAGTCCCGTGTGAACTGAGCAGCTTTTCCAGGAGACTCTCCTCCATGTGGGACCTGGGTGACTTCCAGCGACTGTCCCCACGTCGCCTCCACAGTTACAACTAAAGGGACAAAAGTGGGATGGAGAATCTCATGGATGCCTTTAAGGACTGGGTCTGGAAGTCAGCATCTCCCCACTGCCACCCCTTAATGACCAGAGCTCAGGTATGTGGCCCCAACTGAACCGCAGGGAGGCTTCCTGTGTGTGCAGGAGAAGGAAACTGTGAGGAGGAGGAGTGAATGGACCACGTAAGGTGGTATTTAGGCAGGATCCAGGGTCGGTCTTGGATACATGGAGGCTTAGCCATCGAGATGTAGGCGTGGTCAATTCGGCTAACAGTGCCCATCCACAAAGGAACAGCCTGAATTAATGGCTTCAGGGGGGCACTTGAGGTTTTCTCGATGCCATACCCATGATTCTGAAGTTTCACAGGCTCCCTTATGGGTATAGAGACAGTTTTTGACAACTAGTGTGAGTTTACTTGTCACTTCATCTTGGGGCTCACCCTTACAAGACAATGGACAAGGCCTGAAAGTTCTGTTTCAAGTTGCTGAGACCAGACTGTGCGTACTGCTAACTGTAAGCACATTTATTGAGTGCTTACAGTGTGCGGGGCATTGAGCTAAGTAGTTTGCACGCTCTATCTTAATGATCATCACAACCTTATTAAGAAGAATCTTATATGTCTTAGACCCCTTTGAGATGACCTATTCTACCTTTATTTCACAGGTGAACAAAAGCTCGAGTTCAGAGAAATTAAATGATTCTTCCCAGTTTGCCCAACATATTATTGGTTATGCCAGGATTGAAAACCCAGATCCCCTGATCCGTATAATGAGGACATGATGCCAGTGGGGTGCAGGGGAGACTGTGTGCACAGGACCTTTTAGTGGCCTCAGCAGAGTGTTCATTGAACCTTGAATTTTAGGATCTTCAGTTTTACCCAGATATACACCAGAAAGTCTAATTTGTGCTTGAATAGAATGCCTGAAACTCTGCAGCCAGTGTTAAACTTAGAGTTTTAGTTGGAATTGGTTGTTTCAGGAAGAAGTAACCAAAGCATTTTCAAAGGGCTGGTAATTTGAACTGTTGATAACAACTTGAAGTAGAAATACAAGTATAGATTGTAGTAAAAGATCCTTATCCGTGATTGTAACTTCTTCTCACATATATCTGTATGCTATCCTTTAATCACACAGAAGTTCTTTGTTGCTACCAGTAATGATGAGAAAAATTGGAATTTGCCACAAAAAAAAGCAAATGTGTTTTTGATAATGATAAGATACAGCTGGTTTAAGCCACAGCTTAAATCAGGAGCGTCACACTCATTTTCACTGGGGGCCACATCAGCCTCACAGTTGCCTTCAAAGGACCAAATGTAATTTTAGGACTGTGTACATGTAACTACTCCTTAGCAGTTAAGTGAGAGCTCAGTGCTACCACCAGGTAGAAACTAGGTGCCTGGAGGATAAAACAAGGTGGAGGCCTGGCGGGCCTTGTGTTCGCCACCTGTGGCTTAGAAGATGTAAGTTCTTCTTAAGGAAGAACTTCCTACAGATGAAGTACCTACCGTAAGTGAAGGTCTCTCAGTGGTGACTGAGGAAGGTTCTAGTACATCTCTCTATAGAGATCTTGCAAGGTGCTTCTCCAGACTGGCTGAAGCTAGAGGTGCTACCCAGTGACCTTCTAAGTTTTCCTCCCCAGGCAGAGGGGTCCTATGATTTTGTGAAATTCTCTTCTAGTTCAGGGTTGCAAATGTCTCCTCAAAGAGTCACAGAAAACAGTAACCTGTGGATGCGTGCCCATGCCTGCACGCAGCCTGCACACGAAGGGCCCACACCCCGGTGTCCTTTAGATGGCCTTCCTTAGGAGGCCGAAGGGCATGGATGTTAGAGATGAGATAGCCCGGCTTGGGTGGAATTTGCAGCCGTTTATTGTCTGTGTGTGGATTTGCGGCTATAGAACGGGAAATTCTTTTTCTTTTTCACACTTGCCCCCATTTTATATTTTTAGGATCAAGAAAAGGGCAAAACAAGACTAGTCAGGTGGGTGCTTCCGGTATCAGTGCCCCCATTTCCTACACCCGGCAGGAGGCCTTGCAAATGTGGAGTTTCCGTCAAGGTGGCAATTAATCATGTGTCCTGAAAGGATGGGGGTGAGAGGAGCAGCATCTCATGCCTTCACTATTAAGCAGTGTTTAAAGGGATGTGCTGCTTGGCGAGTGGGCGAGGTACCTGGGCTCCCAGGGCCTACTCTGAGGTGTGCACTCAGCTGGGGAGAGCATTTTTTGTGCTGTGCATGTACTGATAATTTTATTAACTGGAAACCAAGCCTTCTCTGTCTCAACACAGGCTCCTGATATTCTTGCATAATGTGTTTGACATTTCTGAGACAGTGCAGCCTGGGGAGAATGAGCACTGAATAGGGAATCAGGAGCGCTAGCTTTTGTCCTGACTTGGCTGCTGACCTGCTCCTTCTCCCTGGGCAGCTCACCTAACCTCTCTGTGCCTCATTACCTTCCTTTCCCCACCCAGAAGATCGGGACCTTTGCTTCTGCACACTGTGACTCCGAGATGGCGGGCATCCAGGCAATTTGCCTGCCTCTGTTGCTGGGGAGGGTGTACTATACATTCATGATGGTGTTTCTGTCTTTGTTACGATTACGTTTCTTTTATTTATTTTTTAATGACTCAGTAGAAATGACTGTGAACCCAGTACCACAGGACAAGCTCAGTCTTACAGTGGTCTACTGTTGACATGCAGTAGAGCTACGATAGAGTAATTTCCAAGTGTCGCCTTCTGAATGCAAATCAGCATTTTGCCCCAACTTTCCACATCCAGCTGTGTATGGGGCCCCAATTGGAAGAGATGGGCTCATCTTTCTTTCACTTCTTTATTGGTCAAGGTAGTTTTCATTTCTTTCTCTTTTTTTTCACTATAAAGATTTGGAAGCTCCCTTCCCCAGCTTCAGCCCTACTCTTTACTTTTTTTTTTTTTTTTTTTAATGTCCTGGGTAGAGGAAAGCCTTCTGAGGCTTATCACCTGCAGGTGGTACTTCTGAAAAGGAGACTGTTTCAGAAAGTTCCAAGCACTGAGAATGGGTGTGTAATGACCCTGTTTTGCATCTTTAATTACAGCATTTGCCACCACACATGCTGTAATCATATGCTTTCTCTAGAGCCAAAGCAATGTGCAATTCCAGGTCCATTCATTAATGAACTGGCAAATCAATCACAGGTCTCTTCAAAAACATCACTGCATCATGGGTTTCTTTACACAGGCCATTGGATCAAATGTACAATGGAGCACTTCTCCCCAAGAGGCTCAAAGTCCCTCTTAACAAATATCTTGCTCAAATGTAGGGTTTTCTTTTTCTTTCCTTTCCTGTCTTCCTTTTTCTTTCTTCTTCTTTTTTTTTTTGAAAATGGCTTGTTTTATTTCAAAGAAATCACTGTACTAAAACTCCAATTGTAACTGTAAAAGCCTGATATTTGTAGTCAAATGTGAGGTTGTCTGATGTCTGTCTGTCTATCTCTGCTGTCTCCTCTCTCCCTCCTTGGAAAACATGACTTGCTTCTGAAATTTGGCAAGCAAAGGTTGCAAGAACCAGACTTGGGGATAGAGATGGAGATTTATAAGATCCCAGGAGAGTGCCCAGAAGGCCTCTTGGCTTAAAAATGTCTTGCTTATTTACATTTCCCAAAGTATAAAAGTCTTCCACCCCTGGTGGTGGCTTTGGGGTTAAGCATCATCCTTTCGAGAAAGGGCTTTGCATTTAAAGAGCACATTCAGTTGCAAGCACCTGTTTATATGAAACTGCTTTGCCCTGACCTGCTTCTCCACTGGTTTTTCTGACCTGAGGGGTCCCAGAGCCCAGAGTGAGAGCCTGCTGCCTGTCAGTGTGCTGGTCTGCAGCTTTTAGGTGAGGAAAAGGCCAGAAGGGGGCTGGGGAGCTTTGGGGATCAGCCTGGCTTCCTTCCTGGTCCTTCTGGAGCCTAGCCTAGGTGAGGCGATGAGGTCCTCATCTAGGTGAGGTTTGGAGCCTGACCAAGGTGCTGAGGAGGATTGAGGTGGTGACAGAATCAGATGCCATAACTTCTGAATAATTGGCCAATGTCACATTAGGGGTTGGGCTTCTCTTTAGGAAAGATCTTGAGTTTCTATGTAAAGCACCTAATATTTCTCTGCTCTATGCTATGTATTCATTTATTTTTTAATTCCCACCGAAGAATATATTTTTATTGATTGAGAGAGAGAGAGAGTCAGAGAAATAGAGAGAAAAACATCAATGTGAGAGAAAGATTGATCAGTTGCTTCCTGTACATGCCCCAATTGGGGATCGAATCCGCAACCTATGTATGTGCCCTGATTGGGAATCGAACCCACAGCCTTTTGGTGTATGGGCTAACACTCCAACCAACTGATCCAACCAGCCAGGGCTCTGATGTATTAATGAATTATTAATTATTAACATATTGTTAGTATAATAAATAAGAGTGCATTATTAATTATTATTTATTGTTTGCTTCCCCTCACTAGAATGTAAGTTTCCAGAGGGCAGTTTCTTTGTTTCGTTCATTGTCGTATTCAGGGGCCTAGAACAATGCCAGTTTATACCATAGTTGGTGTTCAGCAAGTGTTTGTTGAATAAATGAACATGTTTATTCTCCTCCTTGGTGGCTGAGAATTCACTCTCTTCCATTTCAGCACCTTCATACCACTCACTGCTGCCCCAGGAATTCTTAGACTCAGGCTTGGCACCGTCTTTCCTCTCTGGGGCCTTTTAGAATCGGACAATTGAGGATATTTGATTTCCACCCCCTCTCTTCAAGTGAGAAAGCTGTAAACAGTGATATGGCAGTCTCCGCTGGCTTTCTGCACGATGCCAGTGACGGTTTTTTGCAGAGGGCAAGGCCTGGGATTGAATGTAAACAAACACAGCCCACGAGTTTAAAATAGACTATTGAGCAGCTCACAAAATAGGCCCCTTGTTTTTAAAAGCGCAGTGGACGCTCTCGAGAAATAATACGGAATAATAAGTCTGGAAGCTGGAGAGAAAGCTCTGATGCTTTCTGGCTGCGTCTGTCCTCCGAACTTTATTTGCGTTTGGCACGCCTGTATCAGAGCCACTGCCAGCTGTGGCCAGGGTGCGCAGGCAATGGAAAGTTTATCTGGGCTGCCGGAGGGAAATGGGAATCTCTTTGAAAAAAGTGCCACATGCTTGTGGTGCTCATTTCTAAGAGACACAGACTCCCTTTGCAAAGGGAGTCCAGTGTTCCTTCCAAGAGGAACGTGACATCTGAGGACTGGAATTAAGATTCTGCAACACGTGTGACCTAGGAACATTCTCTTAACAAGCCCAGGTTTTCTCATCTGCAAAAAACGGGGCATTCGTACCCACCTCATAGACTTGTTTTAGGATGAGACGATATGAATGTCAACTCCGTGAATTTGGGGCTTGCTCTGTTGTGTTCATTCCTGCACACTCAGTGCCTTGCATCTGAAAGGTGCCAGCCTCGCGGCCTTCCTGCCTCAGGGGAACAGCCCAGGACAGGCCTTTTGACAGCAGTTTGAAGGCATACATAGCATTCTTTTCCCTTTCTTCTCTCCAGAATCTTGATTCTTTTTTAAAAACATGTAAAAAATACTCACAAATTAGAGTACATTCTCATTGTGGAAAACTTAAATAATTAAGAGATATACTCATATACCCACTTCTCCCTAAAGTGACCACATAGGAATGTTTCCCTCCAGAGACCATATATCTCTATCATCTGTCTCTGGGTCTCATTTTTGTTTATCGTGTGCTACCTGTTTGTCTGTCTACCTCCCTCCCTACCTGCCTGTGGTGGCTAATTTTATGTGCCCACTTGGCTGGGTCCTGGTGGGCAGATATTCAGTGAAATGTTATCCTGGAGGCCCTGCGAAGGTGTTTTATGAATGAGACTAACATTTAAACCAGTGGACTTCCAGTAAAGGAAACTAACCTCTATAATGCAGGTGGGCCTTATCTAATCAGTTGAAGGCCTTCATGAAACAAAGACTGACCTCCCTGGAAGAAGAAGGAACCTGTCAGTAAACTGCCTTTAGATTCAACTGCAATCCTTCCCTGGGTCTCCAGGCTGCTGGCCCACTCTGCAGGTTACCAAGCCTCCAGAATTACACGAGCCAATTACTTAAAATCTCTCTCTCTATTTCTTATATATATATTTCCTGTTTCTCTGAGGAATCGTGACTAATACCTTATTCTATCCATTCATTAATTCACCCATCTTCTCATTTATTTATAGGAAGATAATTTATTGAGATACAAATTTGTGTTCTATTCTTATTCTATTATTCCCTTCCATTCCAAGAAGGTAGCCAGCCTTGTCTTACAAGGTTAAAGCAGAAACTATCTGCCCCCCACCTCTCTTTCTGTAAGCTCCAGCAACTTGATTGGCTTATTGCTTAGGCAGGATGGGATAAGAGGCAGAAGCTCTGAGGATGGGCTCAAGGGAGATGCCCCAAGACCAGGGACAGGTTCCATGGGATGGGATGTTGTCTACACCTTCACCTCCTTCTTAGGCAGGGACAGGACACGTGAGTTGTCTCATGTGCCCAAGGAGGCACTTAGCCACCAGGATCTTCTACAAAGACCCCTTTGCCTGATGATGGTAGAGTGAGTCCTGTGTCTTTTGGGTAACATAATGACTAGAGTAGACCAGTGGCTGGGGGGAAGCTGGGGGGAAAGTTTTTTTGGTATCACTCTGGAACCTTGGCACAACACAGGGGTGGGAGGGGGGGCAGATACAAGTCAGAATAATGACTCATATTATATAGCCCTCCAGCTATGGTGTCATTTACATGAAAGATACACGTGTACCATATGTATAGTTTTCAGTATTCAAAGTATTACTTTAAAAAAATATGCAAGTGTGTAAAGCAGGACTTGCAGCTTTTATTTGCTACATCTTAAATAGCTTTTCATAACTGTATCTCATTCTAATAAATATTTTGTAAAGTATTCTGTATTGCTGACATGCCTTAATTCACGTGAGCTGTTTCCTACTGTTCAATATTTGTCTTGCTTCCATTTTTTATGTTGTAAGCAATAGTCTAGTGAACATTCTGTAGCATTGGGTAAGTATTCCCAATTGCCTGAAAACCCGAGCCTCGCCTCCTGCCGGAATTCTGTTCTGCTCCTCCGTGCCTACAGGAGCCCAGTTCTGTGAGGGGACTCCAGAACAGGCAGAGGAAACTGTCCTTCCTGCTGGAGCCTGGGACTTGTAAAGAAAGTAGCCCCTAGAGAACGAGAGACTTCTTTCTGCAGCCACGGGGCACCCTGGGGTGAGAAATTAGGACTAACCATGTAGTTTGGGCAGCCATAAGAGATTGGCGCTCTTTGTGTGTGGGGACAGAACTGTCCCTAATTAAAACCACACCCTCCTTGACACCTCCTTGGGACACAGGAATGTGTGGCAGGCAGGGCAGGCTTCCCCCTCTAGTTATTCTCAAGTCATTTGCCTTTTCTTATTTCCCTGGGGGCTTATTACTTTTTTTTTATCTTTAGGAATGAAGACTTGAGAGAGGTAAAGTCCCAGGCTCCCATTCCCTGACACGTTTGTGTGTGTCGTTACTTGTGTGTACTTTTGTGCTTTTACTATACACATATAAATTTCCATAAGTAATATAAACTATTGTTTTATGTGTCTGAGAATTTTACAGATCTTTTCAGCAAGTTGTAAACACACGTGGCCAGGGATTCGGTCTTTTTTCTGCAACCCTTCCAGCCTCACTGAGTCTGAGTGGTTAGTGTGATATTATTCATGCTCGACCAGATTCACGAAGATGGGACCTGGGAGGCCACCTCACCCGCCTTCTTCCTCACCACACCCCTCTCTCCCGTGCTCCTCCCCTCACATGCCTCCCCCCCCCTGCAACCCTGCCCTCGGACCTGACGCTTACTTCTGAGGGTTCTTGAAAGACTCTGGGCCAAGACCTGAGCTCCTAAAAACCTGAAGGTCTGTTTTCCAAGGACCTCTTTTATGGGGAAACACCTGAGAGTGAACCTGTATTTATTTCAAAGCTAAGGAATGACTGCATCTCTAGTGAAGGACAGGATCCTTTTGGGCCCCTCCTTGGAGGGCGAGGAAGGGAACCCCCGTGACGGGGTGTGGTCCTGCTCTGCAGACGTGGGCAGGGAGACACCACTCGTTTGGCTGTCCGCAAATCAGGAACAAGGCTCTCACTGATACGGCTGTTTAGAGATTCCCGTTCTTGGTCCTCTCATGATGAAATGAGGTAGAAAAGTACCATCTTCCTTTTTAGACAGCCTTGTCTCTGGCCAGGGTAGAAAAGGGGAGGCTGAAGTACCCCTGCCTCCGACTCCAAAGGGTGACAGGGCTGCCAGCTCCTCTGGCCCCAGGAAGGTGCTCGCTTCCTCGGAGGCACAGAAGGTGGAGGAGCAGCGCCTCCCCTTTCCTCCCGTCTCTTCTTTCCTCGTGTCTGGGAAATGTGCAACTTCTTGTGCTTTAGTATGATTTGGTTTGATATGGTTATTTTTCTTAAAGCCGATGAAATGCTAGTGTTGGCACAGGTCTTTTTGTGTCAATAAAAGGAAGCAACAAAGAAGAGAGATATGAAAGTTCCCTTTTGATATAAGAATAATTTGTCATTATATTCTCCACACCAAGCACCCAACCTTGGAGGGAGTACTTTTGCCATCAGCCTCGTCACCTAAGACTCCATTCTTTCCCTCCATGTCTCCCATTTCTTTCTCCTCCGGCACGTTTGCATGTGTGTCTGAATACAATAAAGTTGTTTGAAGCTTTTTTTTTCAATTATTCAACAACTTTCAAGTGAACAAAAATTTGTGTCTTTTAATTTCGTTTTGGCCTTCTTTTTTTTTTTTTTTGCATGTGTGTGTCTCTTTTCTGTTTGCTAAACAGTAATTGCAGATCTTCCTGGCCACCTTTAATACTCCCAGCTAATTATCCTGAAATAAATCTCTTTCAAGCCCGCATGCCAGCAGTTCTGGGATCCGAGCGGCTCTTTCAGCTCCCGGCTGCCTGTCACTCAAACGGGCCTCAGCTGCAACTCCGAATGATGAGTATTAACCTCCCGCTGGGAAGATTCGCCCAATCTCCCCACTTCCAACAGCAGCTCCCAGGGCCTCGCCATGCTTCTACCTGTTAGCCTAAGCTGGGATTTTCTTTTGCTAACGCCGTGATTTTGAAAAGTGGGAGAGGATTCCTGAGAGAAAGACACTCAGTTAACCTTCTCCTAATTGCCATTGAAGATGGAAGAGGGAGAGAAAGATGGTGGCTGGCAGCTGGGCCACGGAGTGGTGTGCAGCCTTGCCAGGAAGTGCACTGGTCTGGGAGTGAGCAAGTGTGAAAGTGTTGTGGCCCAGGGGTCTGTGTTCACAGATCCCTACCTGAGGGCTTTGAAGGCTGGCGCCTGGGACAGGCCTTAATTTGGACTTATTGTCTTCTCTGATGTTCTTTCTCCTTATCAAATGTCCCTCGGGGACTTTTGGTAGTTCACTGGGTTCTCCTTCTTCCTCAAACCTGTTCCCGTTTCCTTCCAGATTCTCTCTTGCCTTATTCAGCAAGACCCACTGATTCTTGCTGGTCCCTAGCCCATGTATTTGTTCAGGATGTTGTGACTGGTCCCATTTGCCTCTTCTGGGTGAGGTACTACTGTCCTTTTGCTTTTGTTTTCCTTCTCATTCCATAGGCTTCCCAGCTTCCTTACCACATCCTTCTGTTCGGATAAGGAGACGTCCACTTGGGCAGGCCCCATAGCAGAGTGGGAGTGTCACAGGCTCTGAAGTGATCCTACCCAATGCCTGGCAAAGAGTAATAATCTAGTTAAATGAATGACTGGGTATATAAATAATGACATAACATACATCATGTCTTATCAAATATTAGGCTACTTCTCCCTAGATTGACTTCTCTGAAATCGTTTTTCCCCCGTGCTATGGAAGACTACTTGTTCATCAATTGCCCTTTCTCCTCCTTGTAGGAAGGATTGCACTTCCTGGCCCCTGGCAGACATAGTCACATGATCAGTGAATGTGAACTAAAGCCCGTGCGTCACTTCCTAGTAGAGCTGTGAGAACTTAGCATTCTCATTTTCTTCCCTCACACTGGCTGGTAAAGTTCCAGATAATGGGTGCTCCGTGAACTCGGATCTTGGGGTGAGCATCCCCCATTGATCTGCCATGGATGTATGGTGTGAGCAAGAAATAAACCTTTGTAGTTTTATGCTGCTGAAGTTTTTTTTTTTATGACTACAGTGTAATCTAACTTATCCTGACTGATAAACAAATACACAAATCTATTTATTGGTATCCAAATGTGTTTTTCCCTCAGCCTTTAAGTGTATGATTTTTTTCTGCCTCTGTAAAGATTATTTTCTACTTAGCTGGCCTCTTCTCAGCACTGAAAACCAAATATCAGAAACCTACACTCTAGCCAAAGAGAAAGAGAAATGTTTTTGTTTAGATGCTTGAACTAGACAGTTAAGTCTTACTTTATAACTGGATCCCTAGTAAATTATGTAGAACACCAAATAACTCCCGAATCTATGTGTCTTACCTCAAGATACCAGAGCAAAACTGCCACACACAGTTGCAAAGACTACGATGGGAAAGGCTGTGCAAACCCTTTGCTGGGCTCCTCTAACAGAGGATCTACTTCGAAGACATTTTCTGGACAGAGGGGGCAACTCTGTATTCCACCATTAACACAAACAGGAGATTATGTTCTAAATAATGCCTTGGACTTTGCTGAAGTCCTCCAGGAAATGATCATGGGAGGACCCCTTACCATGTGCATCTTTGGGGTGACTCAAGCAAAATGTGAGTGCCTGATGCTTCCAGGTCCTGCCACCGTCCTTTTCTCCTTCACTTCAGCTCAGGGAGACCCCTTGGACTTGCTGCAGCATTATGTTTTGGAGGAACCTGTTTCCTGATTTTCCCTTTTTGTGGCCTGTGCCTTCTGGGTCTGTCCAATAGGGGGAGCTCAACAGATTTTACCAGCTTCCATCCCCCTTGGACTTTTCCCTTTAGTTCCTCTCCTGGATTACTTTCATCTGCCAAACCTTTGGGTCTTGATTAGTCAGAGGTCTGCCTTCAGATGGAGCAGAATTTTAACCCCAGTGAGCACTGGTTAGACAGTGAAATGTATCATCACATGTTGGTCAGATTTTCTTTTTTTAATAGTGCTCCTGCTTCAAACTCCATCCTGTGACATAGAATGAATACTATTAACCACTCGAAGAGTCCTTCGTGGCTGAATATTTCCTGCATCTGTAAATCTTCCTCTGACGGCCTACCATGACAGTTATGCAAGTAGCCTTTGGATTTCACAATTTTTAAAAAACTTATGACATTGTAATCTACTCTATCCATGGAAATGCATCATACTGAGCTTGTGAAATCAAAGAATAAGTGAAAAACAATCATCAGGGACAACCATAAAGTGATGGTTTGGCCTGAAAGGCATTGTGTTGCAATGGGAAGAGCTCCAGTCTCAGCTCTGCCCCTGACTGTCTGTGTGATCTCGCACGGGTCGCCTAACCTCTCTGGGCCTTGGCTTTCCTGTCTGTGAAAGGGGAAAGGACCCTTTCCAGTCCCAGCATTTGACAATCCTGGAATGTAATGTTTATGAATAGTAAACAATATTAACGTCACAAATATTTCCTGGGGTGGTCATTTCTTGGGTTCCCTGGGAGACTCTTGTTATTGCTTTTGATAATCTTTTTGTTGGGCTGATTTTTATCTTTCAAAGAGTTCATCTCGGAAACCTTGTGAAATTAGTACGGGTATTTATCTCCATTTCACGACTGAGAATTATTGAGGGTGTGTACTTTTTCCAAAATTATGTAGGCCCTTCAGTGGCGGAAGTGGGATCAGAACCCAGAAACCCAGATAACTCGTCTACCCTGTGTTAGACAAGAGGGGATTGTCTCTCCCATGCTATTAAGGCTGTGCAAACCCTTTGCTGGGCTCCTCTAACAGAGGATCTGCTTAGAAGACATTTTCTGGACAGAGGGGGCAACCCAATATTTACAGGGTATTAAAATATCCCACTATAGTGGGAATTATGAGACACACCCCACCATAATAACTCAGTTTAACCAATAGCAATTGGATGTGTTTTATGTGTTCAGTGGTGAGCAAAGTGAGTTTTTTAGCCTCAAATGAGGTATAGTCCATTGAGGGTCCATTACATAAACAGATGTAGGAAGTGCTATGATAAAGGCATTTTCAGGACGTCCTCTTCTCATCAGGATGGAATAAGAGGGATAGGGTTTACCCTCCGACCCAAAACAACTGTAAAACTGGCAAAATATTTGAAATAATAGCTTTTAAGTCAGTTGACTTAAAGGCAACAAAGGGCGGTATCCCTAAAATATGGGGAAGCACTGAGGTGAGCCCTATGATCACTCAAGCTTATTGTCTGAACAGAGTTTCCAGGCCAAGGTATAAGTAAGGAAAAGTCAGGAATTTCTTTGAGTTTCGAATGCGTAGCCGGAAGTCTGGAGAGGCAAAGTGCCGGGGCACACAGGCCAGGGCTTTGGAGTAGAGAGACTTTCGCAGAGAAGGAGCTTCAGAGATCTTTGTGTCCTAACAAATCATCAGTTGAGTGGTTCCAACTTGTGGTACCTTGGTTCCAAAGGTAATAATCAGTACATGCATGTGCAGAATATATTCAAGGCTAGAGAAAGAATAGCTTAGAAATATTAGAGGAAACATCTCTCTGAAGATTTATTCAAGGGTAGGGATAGTTCCTGTTTCTATCATTCACACTAGAAAACCTAATGATTCGCAAGGCATTGAGGAGAATAGTTAGAGGAGTTTTGTCTCAGTAGTGGAAAAAAAAGATTAAACGTTGAACCCAATGAAGCTTCACCAGAAAGACCTAAAAAAATAAAACTATTTACAAATAACTGTGTTACAGGAAAAAAGCTAAAAATATTTACAGGGTATTAAAATATCCAGTACCCAACAAGGTAAAGTTCATAATGTCTAACAATTTGATAAAAAAAAATTAAGGCATGCAAAGAAGCTGGAAAATATGATCCATAATGAAAACTCTATCAATGGAAACCAATTAAGCAATTACACAGGTGATAGAATTATAGACAAGAACACTAAAGCCATTTTAAATGATTTAAGTTTATAAGTTTAAGAAACTACATTATCATTGAGCCTGTTAACTAGAGGTGTGGAAGATATACAACTATAATGTCTGATGTGAAAAATATACTGGATGAGATGAACATCAGATTAGATATTGCAGAAGAAAACATCAGTGGACTTGAAGACAAAGCAATAGAAATTATCTGAAATAAAATTCAGAGAGGAAAACATTTAAAAGAAGTCAAAACTCACAAAACAGAGAATTAAACCACAACTCCATGTAGTTTAATTTTTTAAAATATTTTTATTGTTTATTCTTAGAGAGAGGGGAAGAGAGGGAAAGAAACATTGATCAGCAACATGTGAGAGAAACATTAATTGGTTGCCTCTTTCATGTGCACCCTGACTGGGGACTGGGACCACATCCCAGGCTTGTGCCCTGCTTGGGAATTGAACCAGTGAGCCTTCGATTTGTGGGACAATGCCCAACCAACTGAGCCCTGGTTAGGGCTCCATGTGGTTTAATATATGTTTAAGTGGAAGTCTTAAAAAGGAAGAGAGAAAAACAGGAAAAATATTTGAAGAAATATTGATACAAATTTTTCATTAGAATTTAGAAACTTAGTTGTAAAGTACTTATATGTGAAATGGTATTATATTGCTCAAGGGTAGAATGTGACAAGTTAACGATGAAGAAGGTAAACTCTGAAGAAACTACTAAAATAATATAGTTATAGCTAATAAGCCAAAAACACAAATAAAATTGCATCATAAAAATGTTCAATTCAAAAGAATGCGGGAAAGAAGTAAAGGGGAACAAATGAGACCAATAGAAAACCAATAACAATATGATAGATTAAAACCCCACCAGATCATGAATCACGGTAAGTATAAGTGGTTCAAAAGTCTCACTCAAAGGTCAGAAATTATCATGTATGATAATAAATGAGAACCCAATTGTATATTGCCTATAAGAAATTCAGTTTAAACGAAAGACACAAGTAAGTCAAAAGTAAAAGTATAGAAAAAGTATACAATGGTGACAGTAATAAAAAAAGTAGGAGTGGCTATTTTAATATCAAAGTAGATTTCTGAACAAAAAATATTACCAAGAATGAAGAGTATCTTTTCATAGTGATAAAAGTGCCAATTCCTCAGTGGAATATTACAGTTCTAAACATATAAGAAGCCAAAACTGAGAAAAGTGTAATAGAAACTAGATCCACGTTTATAGTCAGAAATTTCCACACCCCTCTCCACTAGTATTTGATGAAACAGGTGGACAGAAAATCAGGTAGAGCATGGGAGACTTGGACAACACTGTGAACAAACTTGTTCTAATTGACATTTGGAGATCATCCTATCCAACAACAACAGAGCACACATTCGTTTCAAGTTCACAGGGAGTATATTTTACTAAGACCCTATTCTGGGCATATAAAAGAAGCCTCAATAAGTCAATAAGATTCAAATCAAAGTATGTTCTCTGACCAGGAGGGAAGTACATAAATAACAAAGATATTTTGATTTGAAGCCTCAAATATTTACTTGCAAATTAAGTAGCATACTTATAATACCTATGGTCAAGGAAATCATTACAAGGGAAATTAAAAATTTTTTGAATTGAGAAAAAAAGAAAAAATATCAAAATTTGTGAGAAATAGCTAACTAAATGTCTCTTAAAGGGAAATTTACAACTAAAAGTCTATATATGAAAAGAAAAAGGGTCACAAACCAATGACCTCAACTTCTATTTTGAGAAATTAAAAAGAGAAAGACAAATGAAACCAAAATTAAGGCAAAGAAAGGTATTTTAAATGTCACAGTGTAAATCAATTTGAAAGATAACAGAAAAATAATAGAGATAAATCAGTGAAACTAAAAGCTGATTCTTTGGGAAGATCAATAAAATCAATAAATTTCTAGTAAAACTGATGAGGAAAAAAGAGAGATGATACAGATTGTCAGTATCAGAAATGAAAGAGGAAATATGACTGGATTTTTACAGATATTTAAAGGATAATAAAGGATAACTTTATGCTAGTATGTTCTACAACTTATATTAAATGGACAAATTCCTTGAAAGGTACAAACTACCAAAGCTCATTCAAGAAGAAATAGGTAATCTTATTAACCCTATATAAAAAATTATAGTTATATTTAAAAACCTTCCCATAAAGAAGACTCCAGGGCTCTGGCGTTTTGTGAAGAAATTCTACTGAACATTTAAGGAAGAAAAATAATAGCAATCCTACACAAACTTTTCTAGAAAATTGAAGATGAGAAAATATTCTTCAACTCAGTCTATGAGACAGTGTGACAGTGATACCGTAATCAAACAAAGACATTACAAGAAAATGAAAACCACTCCAACCAGTCCTCATGATCACAGATACAAAATTCTTACAAAAATTTTAGCAATCAATTCAATAATTTATCAAGGATAATACATTATGGCCAAGTGGTGTTTTTCTCAGTGATGCAATTCTGATTTAACATTAAGTGAAACAACTAAATTCACCAATTAACCAGTTTAAAAAATTTTAAGTGATATGATCATCTCAGTGGGTACAAAACAAAACAAACCCAAAATATTTTGAGAACATGTACTCCATTCTGATATAAAAGCACCCAAGAATAAAAGTAAACCAAGAATGAAACCAAGAATAAAAATAAACTTCCTAACAATAATGGGTCTTTTTGAGAGCCTACAGCTAACATCAGATTTAATGGTAATGGACTGAATACTTTCCCCCTAAGCCCAAGAAAAACACAAGGATATCCATTTTTCTATTCAACGTTTTACTGGACCAAGGGTGTCTCTAACCCATGGCCTGTGGGCCTCATGTGGCTTAGGATGGCTATGAATGCAGCCCAACACAAAATCATAAATTTACTTAAAATCTTCTTTTTAAATATTTTATTTATTTATCTTTAGAGGGGAAGGGAAGGAGAGAGGGAGAGAAACATCAATGTATGGTTGCCTCTCGTGTGTCCCCCTGCTGGGAACTGGCCTGCAACCCAGGCATGTGCCCTGACTGGGAATTGAACCACGATCGTCTGGTTCACAGGCCCATGCTCAATCCACTGAGCTACACCAGCCAGGGCTTAAAATCTTTTTTTTTCTCATCAGTTTTTGTGTATTTAATGTGTGGCCCAAGGACAATTCTTCTTCCAGTGTGTCCCAGAGATGCCAAAAGGTTGGACACCCCTGGCTCTTGGCAGTACAGTATGGCAAGAAAAAGCAAAAAAGACCCTCAGATAAGAAAGGAAGAAGTACAACTGTCCACAGCGTAATTGCCTATGTAGAAAATCTGTGAAATCTACAAAAAAGTTGCTAGAATAAGTGAATTTGACAAAGTTGCAGGATAAAAATAATCAATATACACAATGAAGTTATATTTTATATGCTAGCAATAATCAGATATTGAAATAAAAATACCACTTACAATGGCATTAAAAATATGAAATGATATTTATAAATATGATAAAAGTTGTACAAGACCTGTGCTCTAAAAGTTACAAAACAGAGTTAAGAGAAATAAAGGAAGAAATTAAGGAGGATGTAAATAATTAGAGGTATATATTGTGCTCATGGATTGAAAGATTTGATATTATTATCATTATTTACAAATGATCTGTAAATCCAATCAACAGGCTTTGTGTGTGTGTGTGTGTGTGTAGAAATTGACAAGCTGATTCTTAAGTTCATAAGGAAATGTGAAGGACCTAGAATACCCCAAAGAACTTTGAAGTAGAACGATGCTTGGAGGATTTATTTTAAAGCTACGATAATCAAGACAGTGTGGCATTGGCATGAAGATAAGTAAGTAGGTCAATGGAGCAGCATAGAGTTGATTAAAAGACGGTGCTGTGGAGAGAGAACATTCTTTTCAATAAATGGTGCTAGAACAATTGTATATTCGTATGAAAAAGCAAAAAAACAAGGAGAACTTTAATTCTCACTTCACACTGTATACAAAAATTATCTCAAAATAGATCATAGACCTAACTATAAAGCATAAAAAGAAAACATAGGCGGGCATCTTCTGACTTACGGTTAGGCAGACATTTCTTAGATATGACATAAAAATCACCATTCATAAAGAATGAAAAACTGATACATTGGATTTAATCAAAATTAAAAAATTTCAAAAGTCACTATTAAGAGAATAAAAAGACAAGCTACAGACAGGGAGAAAATGTTTGTAGATCAAATATTTGATAAGGTACATATCAAGAATATATAATGAATCTCAACATTCAATTTAAGAAAATAACCCTGGCCCCCCGGGTAAAATATTTAAATTGACATTTTATCCAAAATGATATACCGATGACCAGTAAGTCCATGCTTAGTGGTCAACATCAATAATCTTAAGGGAAATGTAAATTAAAACCACAATGAGATACCATGTGCGTATGTAAGAATGTCTACAATAAAAATTACTGACCACGCCAAATGCTGGCAGGATGTGTAGCACTTGGAGCTCCGGTACCGTCGGTGGGAAAGTAAAAGAATAAAACACATTTGAAAACACTTTGGCAGTTTCTTAAGTTAAACATACAGCTACCAGATGACCCATTCATTCTATTTATAGGTATTTATCCATGAGAAATGAAGTATGTGTCCATTTAAACACTTGTTCAAAAATGTTCATAGGAGCTTTATTTGTAATTGCCAAAAAATATAAATAACTCAAATGTCTATCAACAGTTGAATGGGCAAACAAACTGTGGTATGTCCATATAATGGACCATTACTCAGGAATCAAAATAAACTGTTGATATATACAAAATGGATGAATCTCAAAATAATTATTCTGGGTGAAAGAAGCCAGACCAAAACAGAGGACATGCTGTATGATTCTATTTATAAGAAGTTATAGAAAATGCAAACTAATCTGGGGTGATAGAAAGCAGACCTGTGACTGCCTGGGAATGAGTGACGGTGGAGAGGGGCAGGAGACTGGGATTCCCAAGGGCACGGGGGCAAGGCAGTACTGTCTTGATTGTGAGTGTGTGTGTGTCAAACCTTTATATACTTTAACACATAGAATTTATTGTATGTCAATTGTACATTAATAATGCTGTTGAGAAACAACAAAAATATATTAAAAACAACTTATTTCTATTGCTTAACAAAATAGATTTATATATTAAATCTATTGTGTATTAAATATATATACATCTATGAAATATATAAATCTATATATGAAATATATACATCTAAAGATTTTATTTATTTATTTTAGAGAGATGGGGAAGGGAGGGAGAAAGAGAGGGAGAGACACATCAATGTGTGGTTGCCTCTAGCACACCCCACACTGGGAATAGGGCCTGCAACCCAGGCATGTGCCCTGACTGGGAATCGAACCAGCAATGCTTTGGTTTGCAGGCCTGTGCTCAATCCACTGAGCTATACCAGACAGGGCCATATATACTCATCTAAGTAAATGAAAATTGAGACATTAAGATAAAAGTGATGCTCAGGGTTCTGTTGGGGCTCTGGAAAAGTCATAGCATATAATCAAGTGTTTTTCTATTTTTACATTATATTATTGATAATAATGAGTCAGGCAAGAACACATTTGCCATAGAATGTCTCTTCCAAACTCAAAGCCACATTCCCGCTGAGCAGGTCTGGATTGGCTGAGTCCAGGAATCTGCATTTTTAACAAGTGCTTTAGTTTGTTCTGATGCTTATGAGTCATGGGCCACATTAGAGGAATGTTGGTCAAAATCTCCACATCAAAACCTCCTGTCTCTCTCTTCAACTTTGGCTTGTGTTTGATTCTCTTTGTTGTGGTCTGAAGTTCACCTGGCTTAGCTCTGTAGTATCTTTTTATTGGATAAGACCTAGATGCCCTCCTTTTAGACAGAATCAATGCTCAGAAATACTGTTACAACATTAGGTCTGGGGATAATCTCAGTAGTGTAATTACAGCCACAAGAACAATCTTAGTCTCCTCGTCCAGGCCCGGCCCTCCTGAAGGAACATCCCTCTTTAGACCATTTCAAACACTTGAAGCCCGGGCTTTTGCAGCCCGAGGACAGGAAGCTTCTCAGGCCTTGCTTGCCTATATACAGGCTCTGGTGCCAGGGACTCTTAGCCAGGCAGTTCTTTGGGTTCCACAGTCTTCCTTCTGTAGCTGCCCTCGAGGGCTGTGACTTTTGCAATTGTTTAATGGATCAAGTCACTCTTACTTAAAACCTTTTAGAAGCTTTCCAAAGCTGGCAGGATAAAGCCTAAACTCCTGATCTCGGCCAACAGGCTTTGCATGATCTCTGCCCTGACTGTCCCTCCTACTACATCTCCACCAAGCACCAGTCAACCTTGGACCTGGCTCTTGGTGCTCAAATACACCAACAAAGTCCCTTCCCACCTCAGACCTCTCTTCATGCATTTCCCTCTTTCTAAAAGCTTTCTGTGGCTGCTGTATGGCTGACACCTAATCAAGATGTCACCTTCTGAGGGAAACCTTCCCTAAACATATTGTTTGAAGTTGGCTTTCTCCTCTCCCCAGTTACTTTTGGTCCCATCACTCATCATAAGTGGTAATGATTTTGTTTATCTTTTTATGTTTCCTTCACTAGAATGTGAGCTCTGTCTGGGTAGGGTCATGTCTGCTTTGCTCACCATTGTATTATCATAATTAGTTGAATAAATTATGCATTCCTGCAATGTATTAGTTGAATAAATTATGTATTCCTACAATTATGTATTCCCTAATTTTTACTGATACTGTGTCAGTGGGCTAAATAAAGGTTTCACAGCTGAAGGTCTTGGGCACCAGTATTTGAAAAACGTACTGAAAGCTCTCTGTTTAATGAGAGCTTACCTCTGGAAACGAACAAACAGAACTCACTTTTAAGCACAACACAGCAGAGCAAAGCAGCCAGTGCAGTTAGAGGACAACAGGTACGAATTTGCTACCAAACAGTCTTCCTGTCATGTTCTCCCAGGAGCCAACTCCCATCTGGGAAAAATGGTTCAAATACTGAGTTCAGGGTTTAGTTGAGGCATGTCCTGCTTTAGGACTCTCTGGTCTTATATTTGCAGGATTCCAGGCAGGACTGGGCTCCTAGCAGTCTGGCTGGGGTGGGGCATGGCTAGATCTGTGACTTCTTGGCTTTTCCAGGCAGAAGGGAAATGAGTGATTGTTCCTGCTCTTATGGTGTGGACGGTGTGGAGAATGCCATATTTGTGTACAAATTCTGACGCTGGAAAGCTGGGTCATGGTCAGGGCCATTCCTCATTTCATTACTGAGTTTGATACCTGAAATGAACCGAGCCAGAAGCCTGGTGGCAGGTGTCACTATACTGCCGCAGGAAGGAAGATGGGACCCTGGTGGTGAGCTTACTGGACAGAGATGCAGTTGTGGGATCTCTTTGACTTCATAATTTATCCCTCAACACATTTTCATTTTACTTCCAATTCTTTTCCCTCTTCTTTTTTCTCCTTCTTTCTCTGTAGTCTATTTTACTTTTCCTAAATTCCCCCTCTCTTCATATCCAGGTCTGTTTTCATTTTCTCTCTCTCCATTTCTTTCCTTCCTAACAGAGTTCCTCTGTAACTCACCTCATGTTCCTTTCACTTTTCTTCTCCTTCTTCCTTTTCTGGTCTTCATTTAAGATGATTCTGTGAAGTTAAGGACATTCTTTTCTCATCACTTTGAATCTAGCCCACTGGTGACTGGCTGTATTAATACTCATATATAATTTAAAGTGATAGACTTTTCCAGTTAATTGAATTTTTTATCATTGTGGAAAGTCCCTCTTTATGTCAGGAATATTGGGTTTTTATCCTGTCTGACAATTTTTCTATTTTCATTGGAACATTTTATCCACTTGCCTTTTGATATAATTGTGAATATTTGGGTTTAAATCTGTATATTTGTTATTTGTTTCATATTTGTCTTACCTATACTATTCCATGTTATTTCCTTTCTCTTGAATTTATTATTATTTTCTCTTGAATTTATTATTATTCTTCATTTTACTTGCTGTTAGTTTGTTATATTTTTGTGATTATTATGATGATATTTTTGGTAATAATGATATTAGTTACTCAAAAAATTTATATACATGTCGACACAAGTAAAAAATAAATATGAACTTTCATCACTTACTGTTTAAAGGAAAGACCCTAGAATAATGTATATTCCTCCTTTCAACTTATCTGGTATTGTGAAATTTTAATTTATAGATATTTAAAATGTTACAAAACCAAATTATTATTATTTTATATAATAACTGTTCATTCAGCTCACCCACATATTTGCCCTTTCTGCACTCTTCTTGTTTTCCTGCATCTTTAAGCTTCATCTAGGATCGTTTTCCTTCTGTGGCAAAGTAGACATTTTCTTTGGTTCAATCAAATCTACTGACAAATTTTCTGTTTTTGTTTGTGTGAAAAATATCTTGATTTCATTGCCATTTCTGAAGGACATTTTAGCTGGGTATAGGATTTTTAGAATGGCAGTTATATTCTGAAGATTTTAAAGATATTATCACATTATTGTCAGACACGCTGTCTCCAAAGGGAAGTCAGTTGTGAATTTTATTGCTGCTTTGTAATTTTTCTTGTTTTAATTTGAAGACCAACCCCCCTTTTTGTTAATTTTTAGTTTTTTCCTGATGAGTAGGTATGGTTAAAGTATTCTTAGTATTTATCCTACTTGATATTCATAAGTAAGTGCTTCTTGAATTTGTGCTTTTTTGTTTCAGCAATGTTAGAAAATACACTTAAATATTGCTTTACCTCCATTCTCTCTGTCTCTTCTTTTTCTGTGACAATAGTTACATTACTTAGACCTTTTCTTCCTGTGCAGTATCTTTTACTGTATGATCTTTTTTCTATTTTTCATTCTTTCATCTTTTAGTGCTTAGTTCTGGACATTTTATTCTGACTTACATTCTAATTCCCAATTAATCTTTTGTTAAAACCTTCCATTGATTTTAAAATTTTAGTTAGTGTAATTTTTTAGTTGTAGCACTATATTTTTTAGTGTATTTATTTCCTTTTTAAAAGTGGTTTCCAGTTGATTATCAGAATTTTTCATTTTGGCTTAAAATTCTTTAACAGTATCTGATAACTATTATCTGGGTTGTTCTCTATACATCGTTACTTTTGATTGAGTACCTGGTATTACACAGGAAAAAATTTGGGATAGTTTGAATATTAGAAAAAAGGTATCTTGCTATAGAGAGAGAGGATTTAATTTATTTCTTATTGGAAACTAAGGGCCTTTAGAAATTCAAGATCTCCTTAATGTAATCAGGAATGGCTGGTTCAAACTTGGCTCTGGTCTCTGTGTGGACTGGTTTATTTTTGACTCAACTTTGCTCCTAGGATAAAGATATGTCCCTTTCATGTCCCAACCGAAAACTCGGGGATTTACTAGTCTCTTTGTCTTGGTGGGTCCTGAACTTGAATTCTTTTTCCTAGCTGCAAGACAGCTCTCAAAATGTCTGTTAAGTTTTACAAATCTCAGCCACCTGTCCTGGAGGTTGCTGAGCTCCTAGAGTCTGGGGAAAAGTAGCCTTCAGTGCCAGACTGACTTCTGTGGGTTTCATTTTTATCTCTTGGACTAGGTCCCTCTGTAATTTTTCCCTGTCTTGGAACATCTCCAGTGCCAGATAATTTTTGTGTATTGCCTATATTTTTTGGTTATTCTCTGCATGAAGGTTTTCCCAGGTTTTCTAGCCTACCAATACAGTCATGCCATTTTCCATCTCTGGACCTCAGTTTTCACATCTATATAAAAAATGATTAGACTGGAAGACCTCCTCAAATCCATATTTCAGCCAATGTCAGCTTGATCAAACCTGCGGGTTGGACTGTCAGTTTTATAGGGAAGTGCAGTCCTTCCTACACAGGGCTGGCATCCTGCCCCTTGTGGTCAGGACAACTAAGTAGTAGGGCTTTGGAATGATGGCGATGGGCATGTTTGCTACTTTGGGGGGACTGAAAACATGTACTGTAAGGCTAGAACACAGCTAATTTGCAATATATATCCTGCTGTCCATATTGGTGTGAAATGTAGGCAGGGATGTTTCATTTCTCTCTCAACCGGTATAGGGAGGATTCCCAAGGGCTATTTATCACAGTCAGAAGGGAGATAAATAAAGAACAGGGATGTTGTTAATTTACCCAAACTCCAAACTCAAAGTCCCTTTGATGGAGCAGAGGCACTGGGGGAGCCCTGATGTAAGATTTCTGGTGAACCATCTGGAGGGTCTGCCACTCATCTCCCTCTACACGAGTGTGGGCGTGTGCATGTGTGCACCCCCAAACACGTGTGCCTAATGATGACCACATTATAAGTGGGCACATCTGGTGGAAAGAGTTTTCAATAGGCATTTTTAAAGCACTATCACTTTCATTCTGAAGGCCTAATTTGGTTACATTTTGCCTCTTTATTTTGAAGAGCTCCGAACATCACTGGTTTTTAGTATACTTTTGTGGAGTTCTGGTTCTGAGAAAGAAGTTCTTGCATTACTCTCATGCATAAGCTCCTTTGGGTTAAGAGCACAGACTGTGGGGCCAAATTGCCTGGGTTCAAACCCTGACTCCATCATGTACTACCAGTAAGACCTTGGACAAATAGTTAAATTTCCTTGTGTCCCGGTTCCCTCCTGTATAAAGTGAGGATAGTGAATAGCACTTGCCGCATGGGGCTCTTGTGAGGATTAAATGAGTTAATCCATCTGAAGTGTGCAGATGGGTGTGCTATTTGGATGTGTGTCTGTACTTCGTCTCTGAGTGTGTAAGGCGTGGAAGTACGTAGGCAAGCGGTGGAGTGAACTGGGTAGAGCTCTGGATTCAGGGTCATGAGACCCTCTCTCGTGTTAGACAGATTGTGAGACTAACTCCCAGAAGTGTTGGCCCTCTGTTCAGCCTTCAAACATTTCCTGTGAAGTAGAACAGTAACACTCCTACCTACTCTCATGGGATGAATCTCAGATGAAGTGGGGGATGTAGAAATCTTTTTGCAAAAGCACTATGTGCTACATAAATGTGAGGGGTTGTCCTTGAAAGTGATGAGAGACCCATGGTCCTCTGCAGGCACCAATGAGATGGAGAAGCTACAAGAGAAGTGGGAACATGGGGGGATTCCAACTTTTTATTTCCTTTCTGAGCTTGTTCAGTTTCTGCATGACTACCCCCAGCGTTCTCCAGTATGGATTAGCTTGCCGGGCTATCTGTGGAATGGAGTTTGATGGCCCCTTAATGTCAGTCTAGGATTCCATTTCTCTTCACCCAGGCTTTTATCTTGGAGACTCTGAGCTTGATATCTGGCAATGTGTCCTGTTAACCTAGCAAGGAAATCCAACTCCTTGCTCCCAGGAGTGAGCAGGTGGATTAAAAGTCCTTCTGGACTGGTGATGAGGGATGATAATATGGCATGAGTTAGACCAACTATTGGGGGCCAGATGGGGTATGGTAAGAGCCCAGAGGTAGGCGTAAGGTAAAGGTCAGGATACATGGTATATTGGTTTCCTGTGCCTGCTGTAACAAACTGCTAACAGCAAACTATTCCCTTATAGTTCTAGAGGTCAGAATTCCAAAACCACTATAACTGGGCCAAAGGAGTATATCAGCAGGCTCACGTTCCCGCTGAGATCCTTAGGAACAAATGTGTTCCTTGTCTCTTTTAGCTTCCGGTAGCTCAGGGTATTCCTTGGCTGGTAGCCATGTCACCCCAGTCTCTGGCTCCATAGTCACATTGCCTTCTTCGCTTTGTCTTCTGCCTCTTTCTTATAAGGACCCTTGTTATGGTATTTAAGAGTCCACACAGGTAATCCAGGGTATGTCCTCATCTCAAGATTCTTAATCATCATCTGCAAAGATATTTCCCAAATAAAATAACATTTAGAGATTCTGGGGATTAGAGTAATGATATTTTTGGGGGTGAGGGGATATTGCTCAGCCCAGAGATTTTCAACTTTTTTTTTATTCTCATAACACACATAAACTAATGACTAAAATTCTGTGGTACATCAAAAATATATTGCATTTTTTTGCTAATCTGACAAAACAAATAGCTATTATTTTGATTCATTCTTTCACACTGGATGTCTATTGTTGTGTTGGTTGTTGTCATTTTAAAAAAATTGACAATCTAAGGGAAAAGAAGTAAGTGCCACTGACTAAATAGGTCTTGCACGTTTTAAAACTCCTTGTAGCACACCGATTGAAAATCGCTGGTTTAGCCCTTCTCAGGTAATAAGGGAAGAACTAGGTAGAGCAGGAGACAGATCCATGCAGGGACACCCAGAATGAAGAGAATTGGTCAAAATGGGAAAGAAACACATCTAAGGGGTGAGTAACAATGATACTGTGACAACTGCCCATATGAAATAATGATATTCACTGAACACCTACTAAGTGTCAGTTACTGTTCTAGGGGCTAGAAAGAAAGTAGCATGGAGTTTGCATTCACTGAATGAATTGGTGAATAAATGACTGAGGAACTGAGGACACTCTTGCTAAGCAAAGAATGCTGTTTCTTGTCAGATTGGGTGCAAGGCTATCTGGAAGAGCTCACAGTTGGAAATCAGAGAGCAGGTGCTCTGGCGGGAGTGGGGGATGCGGGCTGGAGGAAGGTCTGCCCTCACCCCGCGTGAGGAAAGAAAGGGGTTTATTTAACTGAGTGGTTCTCAGTCCTGGCTGCACAATGGTCACATGGGAACTTTTATCAACTATCTAGGCCCTACCCCCAGAGATGCTGATTCAGCTGGGCTGGGCATCTACAGAGTGTTAGCTCCCAGGGGGCTTCTGATGCGCAGCCGTGGATGAGACCAGGGTTAACTTCTCTTTGTGCTGATCGCCTTACCTGGAGTCAGACCTGGCTACGAAACAAGACTCTGTGAGTTACTTTAGGCTGTGTGATCTTGGGCATATTGTATATCTTTTCTGAGCCCCCATTTACATACCTGTAAAATGGGGATAAAAATACTTACTTTACACTTCTCCCTAAGGATTATAGTAGCAAATATTTGCAAAGTTCTGACCATGATACCTGGCGCATTGTGAGTACTTAGTTATCCCTACAACCTCTCAGTGAGGTAGGGAGTGTTGTGCCCATTCTATAGATTTGGGAATTGAGGCTCAGACACATCAGGTTAACTTGGTCAAAGCAACATTGGTAGTAAATATTGGATATAAAATTTAGCCCTGACCTCTTTTTATGACTTAATTCTGCCCACCTTTTCTTTTCTTTTCTTTTCTTTTCTTTTCTTTTCTTTTCTCTTTTCTTTTCTTTTCTTTTCTTTTCTTTTCTTTTCTTCTCTCTCCCTCTCTCTCTTTTTTTACAAAGGGGCATTAAACCCCAATCCACTCTCTTCCTTTTGGTCTCTGTGGCTGTGATGAGCTGGCCACTGCTCGTTTGAGAAGATTCTGGTTCTCTCTCAATACCTAGGAGCTTTTAGTATGGGAGAGAAGACAAGCCCACCTTTTCTCTTAGACCTGTCTCTTCTTCTGGGATGAAGCAGGCGTAAGATTGCTGTAGAGAGGTTTAATAGGATGAATAATGGTCCTTCCCAAAGAGAGCAGTTCCTAATCCCTGGGACCTATGAATATCACCTTATATGGCAGAGTCCTTGCACATGTGACTAAGTTATGGGTTTCGAGATCCAAAGATAGTCTTGATTGCATGGGCGGGCTCTACGTGCTACCTTATGGGAGAGGGGCAGAGAGAGATTTGGCATACACAGAGAGGAGAAGGCAATGTGACCTCAGAGGCAGAGATTGGAGTGATGTGACCATAAGCCAAGGAATGCCCTGCATCACCAGAAGCTGGATGAGGCAAAGAATTCTCTCCCAGTCCCTCTGAAGGGAGTTTTGGCCCAGTGTTACTGGTTTTGGACTTCTTGCCTCTAGAACTGTGAGAGCATGCACTTGGTGTTTTAAGCCACCCAATCTGTGGTAATTTGTTACAGCAGCCTTAGGAAGCTAATACCAGAGGTCCTCTGTGGACACCCTAGTGCTCTTTGGAATGCTACCTTCAAGTCACAGCAAACACGTTTGGGGCTTTACTTGCACTGCTTATGGCTGCCTGATTTCTAGCTCCTACTGCTGAGCCAGAAGGGCTTTAGGGAAGCTTGTGCACCTGCAGCCCATGGAGGTGGCAGACAGAGTTCACTGCCTCCTCACACCCTTGTCCTTTCCTACCACCTGAGCTTTTGGTCAAGGAGCAGATGTGAGTCCTCTTATTGCTCTGCTGCTGGAGGGAGACAGCGTGTCCAGCATGGGGAAGGGGTTAGGGATGCGTGGGACAGAGTCTGAGAGGCCTCCTTTTTGACATTGAAGGTCCCCAGTTCGGTTTACCCCCATCTCCCCAGCCCTGTTTCTTAAGGGCAAGGGCTTTCTGGAACAATTTTACTCAGTGTACTGGGAACAAAGGAGAAACAAAATGCCTTGCTTGGGAGCAACCCATATGGAGGAGGCAAGGCAAGGCCCAGTGACAGGATAATTGCTTAAATATCTGCTTTAAGTATAAAGGCAGACTCTACCTCCAGCTGGAGTTCAGGTTCCCACAGGTCACGAAAACAAAGAAGGGAATGGGAGAATTAAAGAGGAATAGAAATGGAAATGATTAGGAAAGATTGCGGCTACTTACAGTGGCGGGGAGGCAGGGGGGTTGGGAATTAACCCTTTTGGGATCATGCAAGTCGGGTGTGGGCTCATGGCTTTTGACTTTTCCTTCTCAGGATGGGGAAGCTGGAGGCCTGAGCCCACAGAGAGATGCTCTGCTTTGGGGCAGCTCTCCCAAGACCTGGAGAAGAGGCTGCTGGGGCTCATTCAGGGGACTGGACGTGGGGCAGTGTGAGTTGCTAATGGCTGTGAATGGCAGTGGTGAGTGTGTGGGCAGTGCATTCAGGCTTTCTCAAACTTTACCAGAAGTTCTCCGTTCTCCTCTGCCATTTGAGCACACTTGTCTTCTGGCTGGGAATGCCCCCTCAAGCTTCATTTTCCTGCTGACTCAGCCCTGTGGCCTCCCAGGTTCATGGGGGGAGAGGGTCTCTCTGCACTGACCCCAGTGACATCCTTTGTTTCTTCTCTGCAATCCACATTATGCTGATAAAGTTTAAATTAATTATAATGATCTTATGGCCTTCATTCTAAGGAGTATAAGTTTTTACATTCCTGGAATTAGGGGCTGCTTTATAATCAATGGGCATATTTAACGGATGTACTAGACATGTATTAGACATGGTTCCCCAGAGTAATAGAACCGATACGATACAAGTATCCTATCTATATAGTTACAGCTTATTTATATATATGTCTGTATCTTTATGTCTGTTTACAGAGAGATAGATTTTAAGACATTGGCTCACATGCTTGTGGGGGCTGGCAAGTCCAGTATGTGTAGGATAGGCCAGCAGGCTGGGAAGTCAGGCGGAGTTTCTGTGTTGCCGTCATGGGGCAGAATTCCTTTTTCTTTGGGAGGCATCAGTCTTTGCTCTCAAGGCCAATCTTCAAATGATTGGGCCTGTGTATATTATGACTTGACTTAAAGTCAACTGACTGCCAATATTAATCACATCTAAAAATTACCGTCACAGTAACATCAATACTAGTGTGTTTGACCAAACAACTGGGCACCATGGCCTAGCCAAGTTGACATATAGAATCACCCACCATAGTGGGGTAGTCGTTTGTTTGTCAGTTTATATTCATTCATTCACACATTCATTCATCCATCCATCCATTCATTCCTGCTTCCCAAAAATCTGCTATAAAAATGTGTAAAGTCTTGATGGATACCTGAAGTGCTGGGCTGTCATGGTAGGCTGTAAGCTTGATGAAGTGAGGCGCCAGAACTGTTTGCTCACTGTAGCAATATCAGTGTGGAGACAATGGCACATAGTAGGTGCTTGGTATTGGTAAACTGCCTGATTAACCCCTTGGCTAAGCCATGAGTGATTTGGATTCAGGCACTCCTTTGATTTTTACTTTCCTCTCATTGAGAGTATCACAGTCTTTCTCCACTTCCTTCCCCCCGCCCCTTTTGAAGTCTGCATACTCCTTTTCTTCTCTCAATCTCCCTTTCTGCCTTCTTGTCCTCCATTCCTTTTATTTGGTTAGTGCTCTGTGCCTAATCATGTTAGCCAGCACTGGCATTATAGAGTTGTTTGCAGTCCAACCCAGGTCTGATTATTAGCTTCAGTAGCCTGAGGCTACTTTAAGAATGTGTTGATTGGTGGGGGGTGGGGAGACCCCAGAGGGGGGCCAGCATTTTTGGCTGCTAGAGCCGCCCCCATGTGTGTCTGGGCACTGTATGAGAGCCCAGGCTGGTTGGGTTTTGGTTCTCTCCTTGATCAAACCCTTACTGGGGTATTTATCCTGGCCTGGTACCCAAGCCCTTCCTGATTGTATTAAGCCTCGTGAACTCGAGGCCTGAAACAATCCTGCTAGTGTAGCCAGCACACTGGTGCTGTACCCACAGCACAGGGTGCCTTGTGTTTTCTGCTGGTCTCTGTTCGAACTCATTCCAACTTTCAACCGAGAGTGGAAAGAAACTGCCACGTGTTTCTCTGGTTTGCAAGCATTATACACATTTCCCTTGTCTAGCACAATAATTCAGAAACATTTATTAAGTGATTTCAGGATTTGGAGCAATTTCAAAATCATTCAGTTCAGATTCCAAGAAGGATATCATGGGTTTAAAAGAAATTAGCTACCTCTCTCTTTCCCTCCATTTTCTCAAAAGCACCCTGTATGTTTCTTCAGAGCATTTTGCCTTCTTGTCATTATGCCTTTCATTATTTATAGTCATTCTATGCTCGCCTTCCCTACTAGACTGTAAACCTCTCCATCTGGGCGGGGTCCATGAGTGCTATCCTCACCATTGTATTCCCAGGGGCAGGCACAATGAGTTCTTGGCCACCTATTGGCTATACTTTGATTGACAGAGATATGGTATCCCACTCCAAAGGTGGGATAAGGTGTAATTATGTTTTTGGAAGTTTGTACACAGCAAAGAGGAATATTCATATAGTTACACATAGTTACGTGTGTGAAAACTAGATCCCTGGGGTCAAGCTGAGAGGCCATATTATGTCACTCAAAGAGCCTGAAAGTGGTCCTTTCTTGTGCTCCTTGAAAAACAGTCTAAGACAAGTTTACCCGGATCAGCATCTCTAGGGAGGCCCATGTGAAATGAAATTTCTCTGGGTTGTGTCATTGTGAAGACACATGTCCCCGTGTGTGTATTATTGTAGTGCACTGTGCTTTGCCAAGATCTGGGGCTCCATGTATCAGACTTTCTGGACTCATATCCTGGTTCTACCAGTGTCTAGATATCCCTACGTGAATCTCGTATGGCCTTCAGCACCATATTTGCCATCTCTGTGCCTTAGTCTGTTCCTAGGTAAAAGCGGGTAGTAATAATCTTCACCTCATAGAGTTGTTTTAGGATCAAGTGAGATAATTAATGTAAAATACTGAAGTCAATGACTAGCTCAGAGTAGAAAGAATAAATCAGTTATTATATTATTATTATTATTATTTTCATAAATATGTAATGGTAAAGTTATCTTTGCATGCATGGTTAGTTTAAAAAAAAAGAGAGGGGGATGCACTTTTACGAGGAGGGAATGGAAATGGAAGTGGAATCGGATATAACTAGGATTAGTTCCAATACTCCAGGATACATCTCTTTAGGGAGAAAGAGAAAAATGGGGCAGCTTGAGAAGATATATAGTTACACTGTCAAGGGTGTGTGGCATTAGGGGATGACGGGATAAAGAAATGGGGAGGCATTCAGTTTTGACTAGGAGTGTCAATAGAGTTGACGTGTTCGGCACCTGGTTGCTTCCAACTGTGCTCACCTGGCATTAGCACAACTGGTCATTTCAGTCCAGCAGTTCAGACTAACCAACATTCAGGACAGTGGGTGGCTTGCTTTTGCGAGAGGCCCAGGCTCCAAGTCCTCGTTCGTCTTGGCTGGCCGTTGGGATTGGGCAGTTCTGATAGGAGCATCTGTCTGTTTTCACGAGGACAGTTATTGGGGATAGAAATGGCATTGCCTAACAATTACTAGCCTGGAAAGTTTCTGATTTCAGAGGACTCGTATAGGATCAGAAAGTATGGTGTCTTTTTCTCAGAGCAACCACAAATGATTTGCCACAGAGCTATTGTGATGCAGCTTTGTCATTACATCCCCCAGACTTATGCCACAGAGTGGGGTTTAATATACTGTTGGAAGGAAAGCCAGCTGGCCATTTCCTTCCCAGTCTTCCCGCCCCTCATCTTGGCCCATGATAGAGTTTCTGGCCAATCCAGAATAGGTTTTCTTTCTTTTTTATTAAGTTCCTTTAAAATAAAGGTATCCATTTTAATTGACTGAGTTATAATATTATATCAAAAGTAATATATTACAGATATTACTGTGAAGTATTGTTCCATCCCAAAGAACTTTTCATGTGAACTGGGTTATTTGATCTTTTCAGCAACCCTCTGAAGTAAGTTGGGTGGATAAGGATGTTGTTAATTTCATTTTGAAAACAGAACCTTAAGGTGAGGAACTGATTACTTACCCAGACATATGGTGGTAATAGCTAATACACAGCAGTTGCCTTGCATCAGGCATAACTATTCATTTAGTCTTCACAGTGTCCCAGTGAGGAAGGCACTGTGTACCCCTGCTACACAGGTGAGGAAACAGAGACATAGAGAGATGAAATCAATTGCCCAAGATTACAGCTGGTAAGTGTTGGAGCTGAGATAACAACCCAGGTATTTTGGCTCCAGCATCTAGGTCCTTATCTGCTGTGTCTGACAGCACAGTTCACGGTCTCAGGGATTCTCAGGCAATTATTGTACCGGTTCCTGCCTCCCTTCACAGTTCCCTGTTTTCTTTAAGGCTCTCCCAATCTTAGACAGACAAAGCATGCTCTAAAATGTGACAAGACCAGAGACATTTTAAAAATTCTATTTATTTGTTTATTATAAAAGCTTGATCACTAGCTGGAGAAGAAAACAGGAGCCACCTTCAAAATGATAATGAGGTGCATGATCAAAGCTTATGAGGAGGGAAGATGCTGCTGAACTATTGTCTCACTCTGTTGGCTGTTGCCAGGGACTCCTGTTGGCTCCTGCTTTTGCAGTTGTGTTTTGCTGAGGGAGAAGGGGGCCTGTCAATGCTGAAGTCGGTCTTGCTGTGGAGAAGGGGTCTGTGTCAGTGTCATTTCCTTTCTTTGCAAACTTTAGAGAGAGTTGGCAGCAACCAGATTTGAGATCTTGCAGGCAAGGGAGAGCCTGCTTGTCTGGTGAGCTCTTCGGTTTGTGGGTTGTAGAGTTCACCTGAAAACTGTTCCAAAATTCTGAAAGAAAGATATGTAAAAACCCTGACTTCTCTTTATGGATTATAGATGGTTTTGGTGCTACTAATAGTTTAGAACATGCTATTCAGAAACTAGGTCCTTATTATAGCCAGAGGTCCAAAAGACCTCCTGGGGTCCACTTCTTGGGGTCATGTTAAGACAAGGAGAATGAGGTCCCTGACTTTTTTGGTTCTTTGGACCACCAAGTTTTTTGCGGATTGAAATAAGTCATTTGTTACTACTACCAGTGTGTAATGTGGAGAAAATACCATTTTCTAAGTGGCAGACTTTCTCCCATGAAAGGGATTGTTTTTTGTTGATTGGCAGTGGGGCTCCCAAATGTTCCAAAGTTTGTTTCTTGCCTGATTTCGCACGCAGCAGGACAACTAGCTCAGATAACTCTGTGGGGGCCTCACCTGGGTTTCCTGTATGGTGTCTAATTTTCTTCCTGTCTGAGTTATTATGTAATCACATTATGTTGTCAAAACTTGGACAGTGGGAGAAAATAAGGTAATAGAGAGAGGCCCCAATCCCCAGCCACTTCTGCTTAACATGACTTTTATGACCTTTGGCATAAGTATTAGCCAGCTTTGTCCTGTCTGCAAATATGTGCCGGAGTGGACAGGCTTAGACGGTGACATTAGACAAGGCACAATGCCAAAGCAGACAATTGAAAAATGAAAATGTTTGCCAAACTGGGTTATTAAACAGCAAAAAATGTCGTGTTGCTTAAGAGAAGTTTGTTGTTGAAAATTCAAATTGATAATTGTATGGATTTATGCTCAGTAAGTGTTGTGTGCTAATAAATATAAAGAAGGGATATACCAACATGAGTTGACACTCTCTGATTGTCATTGTAAACACTGCCCTCCACAGAGGCTATTCTATTTATTTAATTTTTATTAATTTATAAAATTGTAGAAATAATGAGTCAATAACATTCAGTGAATTCAGAGAAAGAAGAAAAGAAGAAAAAGTCTCTAGCAATGTCACCATTCTGTTATAACTTTTTTCATGTTTGTGTTATCCCTTTTTCCCATTAGCTGATGTATTTCTACCCAGTTGGAATCCTAATTACAGAGACTTTTAACTTACCCAATAATATTTGCAAACTAGAAGCAGCTTCAGTAGTAGATCCATGGATGGATGAGCAAGACGGGACATTCAAGAGTATCTGGCTTGATCTCCTCATTCTACAGGTGAAATGGCAGAAGTGCAGGAAGGCGAGGGAGTTGCTCAGAGGACAAAGATCGGCGGTGGCTGAGCTGGGAATTTTCCCAGTGTAAATGGGAAAATTTTTCCCAGAGCCTTTTTCTGATCTCCGTCTGACTTTGTCCTGAGACTTGCCGCCAACACCACATAGCTCTTCAATTTGGCTTTTGAATATGTGTGTTTGTGTATATGTATATAGGGTTGGCCCAAAGTCCATTTAGTTTTTTCCATAAAATAAAAGACACTTTTTAAGTTGTCACCAACACCTTTACTGATTTGGATATTTTGACTATTATGGCTACCTCCTGTTGTTGGCTTCTAGTGGGTAGAGGCCAGGGGTGCTGCTAAACATCTTCCAATGCATAAGACAGACCCACAGCAAAGAATTATTTGGCCAAAATGTCAGTGGTACCAAGCAACTTCGCAAATCACTTTTGACACATTTGATCAGTCACAGCACATTCTCCATGCACTGCACAAATCTGTTTTTTTGCATTTTTACCTTTCTTAAAAGAATAAAGCTTAATACATCAAAAATGTTGTGTATTTTCTTCCATCTTCAATATTAAAATGGCTGCACAAAAATTCACCAATTTTGATAAGTTTTTTAAAATGCACACTCATATGATAGCCGTCACAATACAACCTAACAAAATTGTTTTGCATGAAGTTAAAGACAATTACACACTACTAGAGCCATCACACAGAAAAAAAAAACCGAAACAAACTTTTTGGCTGCCCAATGTATATATGGGGGGGGGGAGGGAAAAGTAGGTTTTCAATTGTGAGTATGCAAAACACAGTGTTTATTCTTGTATTATTATTGATTAATTATTGTACTTTTCCATACCAACAGCTGTAAATCTACTTTTGCCCTACCCTGTATATACATATGTATTTATTTATATACATATGTATATATATACACATGTACATATTTACTATATTTAAAGACATGAATTGTTCTGTAATATAAAAAAATCAAGGCAAACTACAGTTTTACTAACAATTATGAAAACTGAAAAGATTTGAAAAAAATATTCATGAGTGTGGAATTTGACATTTTGTCACATAACAAGTCTCCTAAAAAAGTTTTTTTCTAAGATTTTATGCTATGTACTCTTAAGTTGTTTATGATGGGCTATCACTGCTTAGAAATGTGCAAAGCTGACTGGCCCTGGGAAGCCAGCCTGTTGGGGTTGAAAAGGAGACTGTAGTGTGCGTCCCTGACAGCCGACGGTTGTCTTCTCACAGACAAAACTGAAGTTTGTATAAACCTCATTAAAGAGGGGACACCACACTTGTGTTGATTAATTTATGTGTTTGGCTTTAAGTGGAAATAAAGATCGATTCCCCATTCTCTTTTTTAAAAATTTAAATCCTGGTCTTTAATATTAGCATTTAGCAGAAGTCTATAGACATGGTAGTCACTGTCTTAGAGTTAAAGTTTAAAACTTTCCCTCTTTTAGGTGTAGTTAGCTATACTTTTATGAATTAACAACTACAGAGAATTAAAGAGAATGAAAACATCTATCCACATTTACTGGAGAGGTAGATTTGTAGATAACTCTGGGGAGGGAATTATTTTTCCTAGACTAGAAATCAGTTTTGATAGTTAAAAATATATGTCGAAAGCATTTTTTCCTAACTTTAGATCAGTTCCTTAAAAGAATATAACTTGTTTTTCTAATAGAAGATGCCCTTTGGATTTCCTAATTCAGGAAGAATAATGTATCTCCAGCACATCGTCACACTCTGTCACGAAAATAAGTGCTTAATAATTTATTTATTAAATGAATGAATTTTCTTCATTCAATTTCTTTACTTTCTGGCCTGTTTTCCCTTGTTGGTATTCTCCAGAAACAGGTATTCTGTGTAGTTTGTATCTGTCAGTTGGTTTGGTTATGCTATAGTAGCAAACCAGCCCTCATACCTCTATGACTTGGTGCTTCCTACTCATCAAGGCTCTGCAGAGAGACTCATCCGGTCACTCAGGGACTGAAGCTGATGGAGGCTTCATTTCACTGGCTCCCACATCACTGCTGGAAGGCAGGAAGGATACAGAGAAGCACAGACCTTGACTCTACTCAGAAGAGACACTTAGCACCTTCTGCACTGGTTAAGCCAAGACATGTGGCCACCCCACAGATGAAATTTTTACCGTGTTGCCTGGAAGGAGGATCAGAATAAGTGGGAATAGCTCTGATAACAATATGATTATATGGTAATAGTGATGATTTGGGTGGACTTTTCCCAGAGGGGCTTAGAGTGATTTCAGTGTTTGTAACTAATCTACCTTTCAGAGAGGCAGGTCGGTTGCTGGTGCCTCTGCTCCTAGAGGAAGTAAAGCACCTGGGGAGGGACACTTAGTGACCTGGAAGCCAGGGAATTGTTAGTAGAAATCTCGAGGCTCAAACTCTCAGATTCCTGAGTTCCTGTCTTCAGAACCACCTTTGTGGCTTTCCTCGATCTTTTTAGGAACAACTCTCATTTCTTTCAGCATCTTGAATCCAGGTCTCTATGTGGTGATAGGTGAGTCTGCAGTTTAAATAGACTTTAGAACGATTGTTTTTTTCCTCCGGAGCAACTCTGGGAGGCTGGATTGTGTAGATTAGAAATAAGAAAACAAAATTTGGATTAAAGACAGGCAGGTCTGGATCTAGATTGCAGTTTTGTCTCTCCTCTGTGTGACCTCAGGGAAGTCACTTAATTTGCCTGAAATTCAGGATCTTCCTTTGAAAAATGAGCATAATGTTTCCCACCTTTCAGGTTGTGGTGACAAACGAAAGAGGGAAAGTTGTGGAACACACAGGGTAGTGCTTGGCGTCCAGGAATAATTCTCTAAGTGGAGGCTGTTGTGATCCACATTACCTGGTTCTTCATTTTTGGGGCTTCCCACATTTTGAGGACCAGAACAAGTCTAGGAATATTGGGTCACTGTTCCCACTTGGGGCTGATCAATTTGGTTTTTGTTTGTTGTAAGCTACTCATTTTATTTTGCTAAAACACCATTAACTTCTATTAAGTCCCATGATACATTTCTTTTTGTGTTGTTTTGTTTTCTCCCCCCATTCTCGGACTGCTTTTAGGGTAACCCAGTAGTCATGGTATGGACAAATAGGCACCAAGAAATTACTCAACTCAAACAGCAGCTTCTAGAAACTACCTCATCCTAGCTGTCAGAGACATTCGGCTACCCAGGGCCAAGGAGCCTGTCTTGCTGTTACTTGTGGGGCAACTCTTGCCAGGGTGGTAGCAGAGAGGAGTCACAGCCCTGAGCTGGCTGCCTTGTTGAAAAGCATAATTCTGGCTCTAGGCAGAAGATGGTCTGGTCTTGCTTTCCCTGTTTAGTAGGAGGCCAGGCTGGCTTCATCTGTTGTGGTTCGTGTGGGCGGGATCACGTATTTCAGCTCTACTGCTGGGTACCTTGTAGGCCTGATTTCACTCGGAGTTTCTCTTTGCTTCACTTTCCAGGTAAGTTTCGGATTGAAGCTGTTTGGATCTAAGTCAGGAGGGTCTGGGAAAAAGAAAACAAAACATCATCCTGATTCAACAGTTGCTTAGTAAGTAGTTGCTGAGCAGGAATCCACCTCTCATTCTGACTATTATAAGCCAAGAAAGGGAAATTCAAAGTGGTTTATGAGTGTAGATACTATCTCAGTTTTGTAAGGTTGACAAATAAAATGTAATTTTTAAGAGTGCGTACCTTTTTGTAAAGAGACATAAATATTGGGCCAAAATTTGAAAGCTGCCTAATTTTGCACTCAAATTTCAAACTACTTAAAACCCCACCCCATAGCCTTTATGTTAAACACTTGTCGTCCCCCCACTTCCCACCCCCCAACCCCCACTGCCAATTTCCCCCCCTCACACCCAGGTCTCTCTGGCTTCTCTCTTTTTGAGATGCCGAAATTGGTCCCTATTGGCAAGTCCATTCAAAACCAGGTAGGTGGATGCTTCTCTTTGAGCAGCTTTCATAAATCATAACAAAACATCTTTCTTCAATATCCCCTCCCACATGCCTTTCTCCTCTCCCCCCACCCCTTTAAAAAATATACTGGGGAGAAAAAAAACTTTTCAAACAGAACTTTGTGGCCAGAGACAATCTGGCTGCTGGAATAAACAGTCTGCTCCCTCGTTTACCATTCCATCATGTGCTTAAATCCTGAGAAGCTGGCGGCTGCCCACAGTAGTTCTTGCTTGGCAGGGGGAAGTCTGCCAATGTCCCATCAGGCTTGTTTCTTAAGCAAAGTTGTATAAGTTAACAGGTTCTATTGTTGGGGGTAATCTGGGGTTGTTCTTATAGGAGGAAAGGATGAGGCCCCTAGAGTGTTTGCCAGCAACAGCCCTTGGCTTTACCCATTCCTGATCCTCATTAAATCGTGTGAGCTCAGCTCCAACAACAAATGGTGGGGCAGGGGGATCCTATT